>NC_089262.1:23765416-24074232 GCF_963930625.1 Muntiacus reevesi | reverse complement strand
ACAAAACACCATGCTACATAAGCACAGTAACTAATCCATGATTTTGTCTACAGATAATAAGCACTGGCAGTTAAAAATTGACCTACCAAGGCACAATATTACTCTGAACCTTAAAGAATAGTGACTTTTTGGGTTTCACCTTAGTAAAGAAGTAGACCCTTAAGCATTTTGTCAGCGTTTCAGGACTGATGAATAAGCTGGCTTGAAGTACTTCACGCATGCATTTTAATGATTAGAAGGGATTATAATTCTCCCTAGCCTACCTATAATTCCACAGGAACCTAACTCCTGAAACTGAACCTGCATTATCTGCTAGGCATCTTTATAAATGAATCTAGAAATGCTGTTCACAGTATTTGCCTCCAGTGACATTCATCCTAATTGAATTGTAAATGAAGCAGTCAGGGTGTAAACCAACCTACAGCTCTCTTCACTACTGAAAGACAGGGAATGGCCTTCAATATATCCCCTTTCATTGCTGGTAACTCTGAAATGACATTGAGATTTGTCCATTCAGAGCTTCTCTTTTTATGGGAAGAGCTTCATTTTAAATTGCCTATATCTTCAAGGTGTTCACTGGAGTGTCCTTGAAATAAAGGAAACTTGATAGTCAAATTCACATATATCATAAGGGAAAAATGCTAACTCTGTGATCTATTTGCAAAATAATACCCAGTAGTTTATTAAAATATGGTAAGTAACTACAGGCTAAATGCTTTAACTAAATTTGGAAGACGCAAGTACCTCTCAAAGTGTCTGAAATATTAAAATATATCTTGATTTTTATTCTTGGCGAACAGTCTAACTCACACTTTGTGAATACGTTAATCAAACATACAGTGGTATGGAGAATCAGTTACATTTCTAAAATACACATATTTCAAACGTTAGAAATCCAACTTGACATCAAATAATTGTGAAAGGAAGAAAAAAAAAAAGGAATAAATACTTTTTGACTTGACTGCTAAAGAATAACTGCCAAGACTTAACAAAAAGTGAAAAATAGGTAAATTTATGAAAAGTATACTATAGTTTTTTTAAAAAAGAATCATCACTGTTATATTTTAGGGAACAGAACACTTGGTATGATGGGCAATACAGCATAGTTTAAGAACCATTGACAGTAATAGACTCTATTCCTAGCAACTTGAGCTTCCCTTACTTGACTAAATATTACTATGTCTGACTAGAATTAACTTTACACTATTGTTCAAACAATCTAACCTCACTCCACTTTGACAAATTGAAATAATGAAAAATTTGAAATAAAGTATCAGCAATTTGAAATGATGAAATTGACAAGTGTGGATTTATCAAAGGGTCAGAGTTAATACATCCCAGGACTTCTCAAGAGGCGCTATGGTAAAGAACCCGACTGTCAATGCAGGAGATCCAACAAACCTGGATTTGATCCCTGGGTTGGAAAGATCCTCTGGAGTAGGAAATGGCAACCAACTCCAGTATTCTTGCTTGGAAAATTACATGGACCGAGGGACCTGGTGGGTTATAGCTCACGGACCGCAAAGAGCTGGACATGACTGAGCGACGAAGCACAGCACAACTTTATCCATTTTGGTGAAGTCAGTAATTTGAAATAAAATGAAGCTAACAAATGTAGAGATATCAAAGGGTCACACTTAACACATAAAACTCCACAGAAATTAAAGGAAAAATAGGAGAATTGAAAATGTAAGAGAAAAATTGATATTGGTAGAGAAAATATTGTGAAGGTTCTTATGCCATAATACAGTAAGATCATGGAGGAAGTATAATATGCACTAAAATTATTTATGGACTAATGAGAAAGGATGCTGGGATTAAAAAAAAAAACTGAAATAAAAAGTGCTATGGTATAAATTCTGTCCTTCTAAAATTCATAAGGTCCTAACCTCTTTTAATCGAGAGTATGGCTTGCCTGCCTTTCAACTAAAAATTACAAGACGAAATGAATGGTAAAGGAAACAGTTTGAAGAAGCTGAACAAGCATCAGAACCAGAGTCAGATTTGTCAAGAATGCTGGTCTTAGTACAGTTCAGTTCAGTTCAGTCACTCAGTCATGTCTGACTCTTCATGACCCCAAGAACCGCAGCATGACAGGGCTCCCTGACCATCACCAACACCCGGAGTTCACCCAAACTCATGTCCATTGAGCCAGTGATGCCATCCAACCATCTCACCCGCTGCCGTACCTTTCTCCTCCTGCCTTCAAACTTTCCGAACATCAGGGTCATTTCAAATGAGTCAGCTCTTCCCGTGATGGCCAAAGTATTGGAGTTTCAGCTTCAACATCAGTCCTTCCAATGAACACTCAAGACTGATCTCCTTTCAGGTGGACTGTTTTGATCTCCTTGCAGTCCAAGGGACTCTCAAGAGGCTTCTCCAACATCACAGTTCAAATGCACCAATTCTTCGGTGCTCAGCTTTTTTTATAGTCCAACTCTCGCATCCATACATGACTACTGGAAAAACCATAGCCTTGACTGGATGGACCTTTGTTGACAATGTCTCTGCTTTTTAATATGCTGTCTAGGTCCGTCATAGCTTTACTTCCAAGGAGTAAGCATCTTTCAGTTTCATGGCTGCAGTCACCACCTGCAGTGATTTTGCAGTCCAAAAAAATAAAGTCAGCCACTGTTTCCCCATCTATTTGACATGAAGTGATGGGACCAGTTGCCATGATCTTAGTTTTCTGAATTTGAGTCTTAAGCCAACTTTTTCACTCTCCTCTTTCACTTTCATTAAGAGGCTCTTTAGTTCCTCTTCACTTTCTGCCATAAGGGTGGTGTCATCTGCATATCTGAGGTTATTGATATTTCTCCTGGCAATTTTGATTCTAGCTTGTGCTTCTTCCAGCCCAGCATTTCTCATGATGTACTCTGCATCTGAGGTAAATAAGCAAAGTGAGAATATACAGTCTTGACGGACTCCTTTTCCTATTTGGAACCAGTCTGTTGTTCCATGTCCAGTTCTAACTGTTGCTTCCTGACCTGCATACAGATTTCTCAAGAGTCAGGTCAAGTGGTCTGGTATTCCCATCTCTTTCAGAATTTTCCATAGTCTACTGTGATCCATACAGTCAAAGGCTTTGGCATAGTCAATAAAGCAGAAATAGACATTTTTCTGGAACCCTCTTGCTTTTTCAATGGTTCAACGGATGCTGGCAATTTGATCTCGGGTTCCTCTGCCTTTTCTAAAACCAGCTTGAACATCTGGAAGTTCATAATTCATGTATTGCTGAAGCCTGGCTTGGAGAATTTTGAGCATTACTTTACTAGCGTGTGAGATGAGTGTAACGGTGTAGTAGTTTGAGCATCCTTTGGCATTGCCTTTCTTTGGGACTGGAATAAAAAGTGACCTTTTCCAGAGCTGTGGCCACTGCTGAGTTTTCCAAATTTGCTGGCATATTGAGTGCAGCACTTTCACTGCATCACCTTTTAGGATTTGAAATAGCTCAACTGGAATTTCATCACCTCCACTAGCTTTGTTCGTAGTGATGCTTCCTAAGGCCCACTTGACTTCACATTCCAGGATGTCTGGCTTTAGGTGAGTGATCATACCATCATGATTATCTGGGTTGTGAAGATCTTTTTCATACAGTTTTTCTGTGTACTCTTGCCAGTTCTTCTTAACATCTTCTGCTTCTGTTAGGTCCATACCATTTCTGTCCTTTACTGAGCCCATCTTTGCATGAAATGTTCCCTTGGTATCTCTAATTTTCTTGAAGAGCTCTCTAGTCTTTCCACATGGAGAGCCAAAACAAAACAAAACTAACAAAGAAACAAAAACTTACAACCAACATGCTAATAACTTTAAAGGAAAAAGTAGACAACATGCAAGAACAGAGGGGTAATATAGGTAGGTTCTTCAGACTGAAGGAATATAATGGAGGTTCGAAGCTGAACTCTACATAAAGATAGGATCTCAAAGTAGAAAAAAGTGAAAATAAAACTTTTATTTTTATTCTTAATTGATCTAACTATAGAGAATTAATGGCTAAGTAAACATATACATTAGAATTCACTTTTAGACAAAACAATGCCATTTTCTTGCTGTTAGCATATAGATTTTTAAAAATATCTATTGTTTACAGTTTTCATTTATTTTACATTAATTTTTATATGACATTATCCTTTATGACAAAACACTGTTATTTCAGTTCACTCTTTAAGAAAGAAGTTTCAGAAACACCAAGAGGTATGTGTAAGTGAAATATCACAGTACAGACCTCTGAACTATTCTCTTTGATGTCTCCTTTAATGGAGAAAAATATTCCTCAAGGAATGTTGAAGCATCGTGTGTAAACTGCGGGCACATTACAAAAGACATGACATGTTTCAGGCACAAGACTTGCTATGATAATGCCAATAAAGAGCCCTAAGAGTAAATTGATTTTCTGAAGTTAGATATACAAAATTATGCTGTACAAAGTAGTGATAATCCTCATTAGGTGATGAGATGCCAAATTTCAGGCATACCTAAAATATATTCAATTAAATTGTTCTTCTTTTGAGGAGTGCTGGAGAATTTACATTCTCATGGATAACTTGCTTTTACAAAGTTTTCCTTTCCAGATTTATTTGTTCTTTTATATTAGTTATATATGAACTTCCTGTAAACATGTGAATCCATAGACTCTAGATTCTGATTAATTGGCATGTACTGTCTCTGGGGAATACCACATTATTTTGATTATCTAGCTTTATAGTAAAGTGAAATATCTGGTAGATCAAGTGCCCTTCCCATTCTGTCCCAGTGTTTTCTTGCTAATCATAGTTCCATTAATATTCTGTCTAAATGTTTCAATCACCTTGTAAGTTTCAAGAGTAAGCTTAAATATATTTATTAAATTTGTCAGATCTATAGATTTCATTAGGTATATCTATGGCATCTTATGATTTATGTAAATGCTTTCTCTCTCAAATAATTTTTAATTTCCTCAATACATTTTATAATTTTTACATATGACTCAAAACATTTATTAGATGTATGTCTATGTCCCTTATGTTTGTTCCTATACTCTACTGAGCTTTTTAAATGAAATTACATTTTCTCATTGGTTTATGGTAAATACAAAACTTGCTCATTTTTGTATGTTATCTTCTATCCAGCAGGGTGGTATTTGATACTCCTAGAATTAAGCTGGTTGGGGATTGAAAACACAGATTTATTATATTTTATATTGAAATTATAGTTAAAAATACAACATCAATAACTTAAAGATTAAAATTCTCTAGTAACTAAGAACAATATATTTCTGTTCAGTGATTATTAATCCTCAGCAAGATCTGTTTCCTTTTCCTTGAGCACACAGCTCAATTATATTTCCCATTCCTCTTGTTGGAAGGTAAAAGAGCAATAACAATAAAATTTTCAGGCAAAGGAATGCAAGCAGAATGGGTATATGATCACTAAATATCACACGAATATTTTGTCCCTACTGTTCACATAAGAGGCAACTTGGGATGAAGGTGACAATACAATAAGCAGCATGGATCTCTTGTGTTACCACTTGTAGAGGAGTTAATTGACCTGTACTGGACTATAACAAGAGCAACAAATAAACCTTTACTAGGTTAAGACACTGAGATTTGGGAACGCACTATTACAATGCTTCACGTAGTCTAGTATTATCTGTGGTTATTCCAAGTTGTTGGCCAGTCCTAAAACATTAACACTGAGTTAATCATTCTAAGCAAAACAGCAATGTGTCAAAATATAAAGTGGACTTTATAAAAGTATTAACATAGTGAGTATTCATTAAATAGATAATATGGAATAGGTGTTACTCAAAATACTACAAGTTTAGCATGAAAAAATAAAAATTTCAGTCACCCTGGAAATCACATATTATTTGAGGAAATACTATTCTACTTGAACACATAAATCAAGAAACTTTGAGTCATAAACAGAAAATATTTTCTAACAGAAACAAATACAAATTCCATAAAAAATTCGTCTAAATGAAGTAAATATTTGTTTTAACATTTCTAGCTATCTATTTCCAATTATCTACCTCAAAATAGATAAATAACATGAAAGTTTTTTCATTTAAGCTGTTGGTGAGCTTCAACATTTTGTTGGACAAAATATACATGATGTAAGTCTTCTTTTTTGTTATTTTTACTGTGAGAAGGCATTAAAAATATCATGATGATATTATTCACTTCTGAGACCACTACAATCAGTGTTTCAACTCAAGTACCACTTTTCTCTGATTTGTTTTCTAAGAACACTTTCAGTTGAATTGAAAAAATTGAGGCTCAGATTTTAATCGAATCAGTGTAATAAAGACATGAACCATTTTCAATTTTAGAGCTGTATTCCCAACTTTGAATAACTAGAACTAGTGAGATTTGTGATAGAATAGTATGTGTTCAGGTAAATTTTTTCAAATATTTAGCTTCTATATTCATGGGTTTCTCTAAATTATTTATACATTATTAAAAATGTATGTTGCAAAGAAACAGAGCAAGAGAATTATAACTTAATGATACATTATTCACTGGTCAATGCACAATTTTTGTGGGGTAGTTTGACTTTCTTGGTCATTTGGAGAGTTTCTCTTTAGATGATTAATCAGTGTAGACTTTGATTGAAAAGATATACTAAAGTTAGTAGCAAGTCTTTTTTCCTTCAAATGAAACCAAGTAAAAGTGAAACAGAGAAATAAGAAAGTATAATTAGGACTTAGAATTAGATATGACTGAGACAGAGAGAGAGAGGGAGAAGGAGGAAAGAAGGAAGAATAGAGCAAAAAATAAAACCCATATGTACACAGGACCCGTTTCAAGAAGATGCTCTCTTGTTGTGTAGCTCTTAGGAGTTTGGCTAACTGGTATGCCTTCTTGGGACAGACCCTGGCCAATGACTAAGCAAAGCTGTGATAACTATAGCCCTGTCTTCCCTAAGGGGCCCCCAGACAAGGGACAAGGACCATACAAGTCCTTTGTTCAAGGGCTTAGTTAGCCATTAAATCTAAGGTTGAACTTTGCTCCAGAATTCTCCCTGGGGCTGGCAGAGACTGTCCAGTTTGCTTTGTGGTATGAGGGCTTCCTCATACATTCGTATATGTTACCTATTCCATTTCTCGTGTTATTCCCCAATATATTTGTGCCTCCAATTCTCTCTCTCAGTATCTACTTCCTGGAAAAAACAAAACCAAACAGACCTTACAATAAATATCTTTTGAATGTAGCAGGAAATAAAACTTATCTCACAACTGTATTTAAGAAATTGGAGTTAAAAGGAATCAATGTTCTTTATTGTCATATTCTGACATCAACACATGAGGTTGAAAGATTTGATTAGGTATACATGGCGATTACGTTTCTAGCAATTTCAATATTTCCAAATGAGTAAAATAAGCTGCTCAATCGTGTTCGACTCTTTGCAACCCCATGGACTATAGCCTATCAGGCTCCTCCATTCAAGGGATTTTCCAGGCAAGAATACTGGAGTGGGTTGCATTTCTTTCTCCAGGAGACCTTCCTGACCCGGATATTGAACCCAGTTCTCCCGCATTGTAGGCAGACGCTTTACCATCTGAGTCACCAGGGAAGTGAGTAAAATGAGTAAAAACAACACCAATTGCCTAATGCCTGGTGAGCACTCTCCTAGCATATCATTTGTGGTGTTATTTTTAATATCCTTAGTTTTCAACTGACACATTTCAACTACAATCTAAGTAAAAATTTAAGTATGCAAAATTATATTAATTATACTTATAATTATATTGCTATAAATTTCCACTCCAGACAGTGTTCAGAAAAAGAAAAAAAAAAATGTGCCCAAGCAACACTGTATAATTTTGATGTTATTTAAAATCAAATTAATAGATAGAGATAAAACAAACAATCCACACTCTGTAATTTCACAGTCTTGAAAGAACCTGTCACATAATGGAAAATGCCTCTTAATTTTGTCATTAGACATAAGCAATACTTATTGACCAGTGTGCCTTTTTCAGAGGCATACCAAAAAGACAAACTAGTAGCTAAGGAGTGCTAGAGAAAATGAATCTTGGAACTAGTTTCAAAACAGAGTATCCAGAGTATTGTACATGTCATGCTGTAGTCAGTAACCTAATGCTTCTCATGGCACTGATAGATTTCTACTGCTAATATTCGGTTATCATCACACCTTGTCAACTAGTAGCTTGAAGCATATTTATCACATCAGATGCTAGTTGTGTAAAAAAAACTGAGAATATCAAAAAAGCATTTTTAGTAGTTGCATTGGAAATAGAACTCTATTACATCACCCAACACTACATGCTCTTTCTCTATAATCTTGTAAAACTTCAGCAGCAGAGAAACAGACTCAAGGATTAATATTGATTCTCAGGTACAAGCATCATGTTGTTGTCATGACAATGAACCACAGCTACAATTCTGTTCTCATTAGAAATGATACAGTAAAGCTCCACATATCACACCACAAGCGCAGCAGCTTATTCTGCTTACATGCAAAGCCATCAGAGAAGGAGGCAGTCTGTAAGAGCTTTATATCTCATCTCTATGCCAACTGCAAACTGGATGTGGACTAGAAAATTGGCCAAAGTGTTTGTTAGCCCATGTGACCTATGCACAAATTGTCAGATTGGTACATTTATCTTGAGCCATCTGTATCAAATTTGTCTTATTATTTTTTTCACCCTAACTCCAGAAATCAAACAGATTATCCTAAGTGGTTGTACAATACCATATGAGCTAATCTGGATAAAACAATATGATTCTATTACAGGGATAATAACATAATGAATGCAATAAGTTTCAACAGAAAATTGATTCTTATTACCAAAGGATATACTGTAAATTGTAAATAAAACAATTCCCAATTTTCCTATTTGCACACACAAATAAAAAGAACCCCTGTTCTTAGTGATTAAATTTTATAAATGTCTTCATATAGATGTGTCCAAGCACTTTCAATTATGAACAGGCTACCTGCAAATGCAAAATTACCATCTTAAAGGAATGCAAATAGTGTTTCTATATTTCAATGATATATACACTGACATGTCTGACAAAACCATAACCCAAGTCACAAGGAGCTTGATGTTCAAAATTAATTATATTTTCAAAACCTGAAGATAGAGGCCTACTCTTCTAATATCTCTGATAACTAATGTTCTAAAAATTCCACCTCTGACCAGAAAAATATTTCAGCGGTCTCTCTTAACACAAGCTGATTATGGGGTGAAGTGAACACGATCACATTTAGCCTGTCAATAAAAGCAAATAAACACTTTGGCAGAGAATGACTCTGTGCTGAAAATTGTGAGTGGCAGTGCTGTTATTGAAAACAAAATAATGTGAAATCTGATTTCACTTGTGTGTCAACTGTGTTTCTATATATATATCACAATATATTTTTTTCTAATCCAATTTAAAATACTTTGGATTTCATTATATTGGAACTTCCTTTATTTTTCACACTTCTATTAACTTTCAAAGAAACAAATAATTCAGTTGGGGGTTGGGGTACACATTTTGAAAGGTAGTTTTATTAGGTAGGAAGTTAGGCATGAGCAAGGAGGGGTGGCCCACGTGAAAAGGATGCAAGCTGATCTCTAGATCGCTAAATCCTACCTGAGACTCACCCCATTACCACTCTGGAGAGCTCATAGATATGCTACAAAATAACCACAGAGACTTTTCCAACCCTGGCACATGGGCTCTAGGCACACAGTGGGATACAAACTAACCTCAGTGGCTTCTCCAAATCAGGCACATGCACCCTTGATGTACAGTTATGTCTTCTAGTGACTTTCGGCAGCTGGGTTCATAAATATTCTACACATACATACATCTGATATACACATTTATGACAGACTGAATTATGGGAAAGACAGGCACAACAGAGCCTCTTGTTATGTCAATCAAAAGTCTCAGCCCATGTTGAACTACATGCATGAATATATAGAAGCCCTGTCTTGAAAACCCCCTTAACTCATCATTCTGGGGCCAGTGCCTCTCTTTGACTCACCTCTCTCTTGAAGTGTTCTTCCTGTTCGTTCTGCTCATTCCTATCCTTTCCTTAATAAATTTGTTTTTGCCACAGGGAAGACCTCAGATTCTTCTTTGTATCCTTACCAAGAACCAAGGCCCATGAGGTAGGGTCCTCTTCATTCCTCCCTCACTTATTTCCAGTAACAGTTTGAAATGTAAAGTGGGATGTATATTTCATTTGATTAATGGTAAATGTTCAAACGCCATGGTATTTGAATTATTGTATGATAAACTCTTAAATACTATGTACTGGAATTAAAGAGATATGTAATAAGATAAGCTGTTAAAAATCTGCTTCCTCACTTTAACTTAAGCTTAAATAACTATATGTTATCTGCTTTTTAAATTACATCTTACGGTAGATTAAGCATGAATAATTTTCCTGCATGATGTTTCGCTTAGTTTAAGGAATGCTTCCATAATTACTTCATTTTTTCATGTCTCTTTCTTCAAAATAAAAACTAATAATTACCTTAATTTATATACTACAAAAGTTAGTTAGATATTTTTATACTTCTGCATATTAGAAATGATACAAAAAAAATTTTTTTAATAATTTCAACATATGTTTCCAAAACAGAATGCAGACAGCCAAAAATGGAGAAAGAAAACAAACTCCCATATATTGTCTCCTAGATTAGCAAAGTCTTTTCAGATGAAGAAAGTAATTTGATTTTTACAGATGTGACCTTATAAAGAACACTGAAATAAGATGAAAAATGGAAATGAATAGATTTTCTACAAAACATTTTAAAACAAACGTTTCCCCTGTTATGGAAGGGTGGGGCTGGGGTGGGCGAAGAGTTTTATAGTTCCTAAAAACATTTTTTCTTAATTATTTACCTGTTTAAGTTTAAATATTGACATGTTTATTTCACTAGATGGAAGAGATTATTTGATCATAATATAATTTGACATTTCCACTGACATAAACATAAATTTGAACACAAAAAGTGAATCCCTCTATGAACTAAGCCAATTCTTCCTAGTAGATTACTGTAAATTATTTCTAATTGTGTGTATCTACTGACTCAAAAGGCAATTACTCAGGGGAGATGATAGTGTTAAAAAATATTACTGTATATATTATAAACATTATTGGTATTCATGGTTTGGCATAAAAAATAAAATTTTACTAAAAATATCACTTCTTCCATCAGTCTTTTATGAAATAATTTCAATGGAAAAAACAAAGAATTTTAATTCTACTCATTCAGAACACACACTTCCCCACAGTCTTGTGGCCTTGCTGAATTTGCTTAAGTACCTTCAGTATTAAAAAGCAGACACATTACTTTGCCAACAAAGGTCCATATAGTCGAGGCTATGGTTTTTCCAGTAGTCATGTATGGATGTGAGAGTTGGACTATAAAGAAAGCTGAGTGCCAAGAACTGATGCTTTTGAACTGTGGTGTTGGAGAAGACTCTTGAGAGTCCCTTGGACTGCAAGGAGATCCAACCAGTCCATCCTAAAGGAAATCAGTCCTGAGTGTTCATTGGAAGGACTGATGTTGAAGCTGAAACTCCAAAACTTTAGCCACCTGATGCGAAGAGTTCATTCATTTGAAAAGACCCTGATGCTGGGAAACATTGAGGGCAGGAGGAGAAGGGGTCAACAGAGGCTGAGATGGTTGGATGGCATTACTGACTCAGGGGAGATGAGTTTGAGTAAACTCCAGGAGTTGGGTGTTCGACAGGGAGGCCTGGTGTGCTATGGTCCATGGGGTCATGAAGAGTTGGACATGACTGAGTGACTGAACTGAACTGAACTAAACTGAACCTTCAATATGGTAACTCTTCCATTTTGTATTTACTTGCTCTATATATTGCCACCCCTTGAAGAATGTAACCTTCTAAAAGATAGATGTTTTTTTATTCATCATTTTACTACCTTCACCATGGTGGGTGCCCAGGACACAGTGGATAGCCAATGATGTGTTACTGCATTTCAAAAAATAAATGAATAATTGAACAATTATATGAGATAAGCCTTTGATAATCCTTATGATAGGCTAAGAAATTTAACAAGGTTGCTCAGCATATTTGAAATTTAGGGCCTATTACAGATTTGAGGACAAAAGATCTTTATTTGGTTTTGTAATATAAGTATATTTCTCAGGTTAGTAGAGTAAAGAGATTCATGCAATAAGAATTATGAGCTATTTTCTGAGTCTTTTATAAACATATTTTGATCCATTTTCTCTGTTACTGTGATACTTTCTTCTATCAGGTGAAAACTTGACAGACAAGGGACCTAAGTGCTTCTACCTCGATATCTCCCTCTCCAACCCACAATGCTTATCATGACCTCTAAGGAGTTTAGATAGTGAAGAGAGTTTTCCTTCATCGATTTTTAAAAAATGTATAACTTTTTCTGCTACTACACATTATTTTAAACCTCAGGTCCTGTTCCTGGGTAAATAAAGGGGATTTGTTTTTCTCATTCTGAGACACAAAAATGCTGAAAGACTGCTTAGAGGTTAAATGCCATTATCCCCAACATGATTGACATGGTCTTTGGAAGCACCCCCTGATGCATGGGTCCTGTCTCACAATCAATGCAAAGCAGTATCTATCTTCCAGTACTCTTGCCTGGAAAATCCCATGGACAGAGGGGCCTGGTAGGCTACAGTCCATGGGGTGGCAAAGAGTTGGACACAACTGAGAGACTTCTCTTTTACTTTCCACTTTCATGCATTGGAGAAGGAAATGGCAACCCACTGCAGTATTCTTGCCTGGAGAATCCGAGGGACAGAGAAGGCTGGTGGGCTGCTGTCTATGGGGTCGCACAAAGTCAGACACGACTGACATGACTTAGCAGCAGCAGCAGCAGCAGCATCTTTCTTTTAAAAGAATACAACTGGCACAGATCAGTGAACCAGTGATGAAATCAGGCCTTAAAATGTCATATGCAGAAAAATGAGCCTGAAGATTCCCTCCTTAAAAAAAAACTCAAAAGTCTAACGTCAGCCAAAATTGTAAGGTAAAATTAAAGTATGTGCAATTTTCTTAGGTGGAAAAAATTAATATCCCATGCTTAATGTATCCAACTTCATGCATAACTTAAACAACCATCAGGCATAAAGTAAAACAAAAGCCTAATGGTAAAGAGACGCTTACTCCTTGGAAGGGAAGTTATGAACAACGCAGACAGCATATTAAAAAGCAGAGACATTACTTTGCAACAAAGGTCCATCTAGTGAAGGCTATGGTTTTTCCAGTGGTCATGTATGGATCTGAGAGTTGGACTGTGAAGAAAGCTGAGCACCGAAGAATTGATGCTTTTGAACTGTGGTGTTGGAGAAGACTCTTGAGAGTCCCTTGGACTGCAAGGAGATCCAACCTGTCCATCCTAAAGAATATCAGTCCTTAGTGTTCATTGTACTGATGTTGAAACTGAAACTCCAATACTTTGGCCACCTGATGTGAACAGCTGACTCATTTGAAAAAACCCTGAATGCTGGGAAAGATTGAGGACAGGCAACGACAGAGGATGAGATGGTTTGGATGGCATCACTGACTCAATGGATATGAATTTGGGTGGACTCTGGGACTTGACGATGGACAGGGAGGCCTGGTGTGCTGCAGTCCATGGGGTCACAAAGAGTCAAACATGACTGAGTGACTAAACTGAACTGAAATTTAAAGAGCAGTTCATTCAACTCACATGTTTTACTGGATGTCTCTTATGTACAAGGCACACTTCAGAGCTCCTAGAAAGAAAGTTGAGCAAGACACACATCTCTTTACTTCCCTTCAAACTTACAGTCAAGCTAAAGAAACATACTTAATAGAACGAAAACAAACAGGGACTTTTCATGTAGTTATTAATTACGCTAAAACTAAAAACATGGGATATGGTAACTACAAGGTCAAAGAAGACTCCTCTTGGGTGGTGATATTTATCAGAGATGAATATAATAAGAAAAAGTTATCTATGAAAACATGTGGTACATATACACCATGGAATATTACTCAGCCGTTTAAAAGAATTCATTTGAATCAGTTCTAATGAGATGGATGAAACTGGAGCCCATTATACAGAGTGAGGTGAGCCAGAAAGATAAAGAACATTACAGTATACTAACACATATATACGGAGTTTAGAAAGATGATAACAATGGCCCTATATGCAGGGCAGAAGAAGAGACGCAGAAGTACAGAACAGACTTTTGAACTCTGTGGGAGAAGGGGAGGGTGGGATGTTTCGAAGGAACAGCATGTATATTATCAGTGGTGAAACAGACCACCAGCCCAGGTGGGAGGCATGAGTCAAGTGCTCGGGCCTGTTGGGCTGGGAAGATCCAGAGGAATTGGGTGGAGACGGAGGTGGGATGGGAGACCAGGATGGGGAATTCGTGGCTGATTCACATCAATGTATGGCTGATTCACATCAATGTATGATAAAACTCACTGAAAAAAAAAAAAAGAAAAAGAAAAAAAAAAAAAAAAAAACATGTGGATGAGGAAAATTCCCAGATGAAGTTATGGCAGGTGTAAAGACCCTACAGTAGAATAAGTTTGTCTTTCCCTGGAAGAGAAAGGAGAAAGTATGCTAGACTCACAAGTGAATGAAGACAATGGGAATAAAAAGTAAGTTTGGAAAAGTAGGAAGCTAGTGGCATCATTGACTGAATGGACAGGAGTTTGGGCAGGTACTGGGGGATGGTGAAGGACAGGGAAGCCTGGCATGCTGCAATCCATGGGCCTGCAAAGCGTCAGCTATGACTGAGCAACTGAACAACAAGTGGCTCTTTGTAAGGCAGGGGCACTTCTAATAAAGAGTTCAATGAGCCTATCTGTTCAATGCTGCCTAGAGTGAGAAACGATTTAAATTTCTTCATCTCTCATTTCAGGAAAAACAAGAATTTCTTAGAGAATCTGGCCAGAGGAATATGCAGTACTAGCTCAAGAAGCAAGCATAAGAAGATGATTAGAGCCAATTTTGTTTATTCATAGCATTTCTGACACAAGCAAGTGGGGGCCAAGCTGATGGTAAAATAGTCAGCCTGAGGTGCAACATCTGCTGTATCCAGAGGTTTTCTATATACAGAGAATCACAAGCTGGCAGGAATTCTGACATCCTTAAAATTTAAAAGGTTTTCCAGGTGTCTCAGTGATAAAGAATCCACCTGCAAATGCAGGAAACACCAGTTTGAATCCTGGATTGGGAATAGCCCCTGGAGAAGGGAATGGCTACCCACTCTAGTACTCTTGCCTGGAGAACTCCATGGACAGAGAAGGCTGGTGGATTATAGCCCATGGGGTCGCAAAAGAGTCAAACGTGACTTAGTGACTACACAACAACAAAATATTTTAAACCACGTCATTCTAGAATCTGTGATAAAGCTTGTGAGAATGGAATTTGACACTCATTTCCTGTTTGGCCAATGAATGTAAAATTAAAAAGTATATTTTTTAAGAGACTGAATGTCAGAACCTTTCAGTTCTAACAGCCTGCAAGATTGGAAAAAATGTCCCTGTTTTTTTTTTTTTTTTTTATTTATGCAGGAAATCAGAACATGTCACTTCAAAATTTACCTTTGACATAAAATTTATTTTTAGCTGGAGGACAACAGTATGATATCATTTACATGTGAAGTCTAAAAAATAACACAAACAAACATATATGCAAGACAGAAATAGTCTCACAGATATAGAAAAAAAAAATTGTGTTTACCAACAGGGAGGGAAGAAGGAAGGGAAAAATTAAGGGCATGGGATTAACAGACATGGACTGCTATATATAAAATAGATAAGCAACAAGGATAGACTGTAGAGCAAAGGGAATTATTAACCACTATCTTCTAATCAGAGGCCCACCTGGGGCTTCCCTGGTGGCTCAGACAGTAAAGAATCCACCTGTGATACAGGAGACCTGGGTTCAATCCTGGGTTGGGAAGACCCCCTGGAGGAGGGCAGGTCAACCCACTCCAGTATTCCTGCCTGGAGAATCCCATGGACAGAGGGGCCTGGTGGGCTATAGTCCATGAGGTCGCAAAGAGTCAGATATGACTGAGTGACTAAGCACATCTTCTAATATCCCATAATGGCATATAACCTGCAAAAATACTAAATTACATGCCATATACCTGAATATTGTAAATTAATTATAGTTAAGTTTTGGGGGGTTTTGTTTGTTTTTTAAAAGAAACAGTAAATGCAGAAAGACAACAAATAAATTCTTTTTCTGGACACAGACTCTTATCAGTCCACAGATAGTACCAAGGGAACCTCAAGACAAACAAACAAAAAAATCCCTTGTTAAACTAACCTTTATCTTTCTAGTTACTTTTTCACCATTTACTATCCCTAGTCCAAAATTCTTTGTCTTGTCAATTCTGCACAAATTTATTGTTTCTTTGTCTAAGAAGTATTAAAGCTTCCTCATCTGGTCATTTCTTCAAGTCTCTATTCTCTTTTGATACATATGTAAACATTTAGTAAAATATGTATGTTCTCCTTTGAATCTGCCTTTGTCAGATTATTGTTCAGACCAAGCCAAGGATTCTAAGGGTTGAAGAAAATGTTTTTATTCCCTACAGTTACAAGGTCCTTTTATTAAATTCAGTACAGAACTTAACTGAGACCTTTTTTTTTTTTTTTTTTTTTTTTTATATTAACTGAGACCTTTTGTTACCTCATGAAGACCCCAGTTCATGGAAACACCAAGGTCAGACTGGATGCCAGTGAGGGAGACACACTTCCCCCATGGTTCTTATATGAGCTCCCTAATAATGCAAGGCAAGAAAAAACTTCTGTGGTTTTTGTATAGATATAAATCAAAATTCAGTAGAATGTTCTAAGTATATTTCCTCTATTCCTTACTGAAATTCATAGAAAGTAACATAGCAATGTATATTAAAATGTAGCTTTATAGCCAGATTGGCTGTGAAGTAGATAGGAACCATGATTTACTTTCAGTTTAAACTATAATATCAGTTTTCACTTCATGGCAGTAACAGGGTGAATGAAAGGAGTTGTTACATCTAAAATATTTGGGCCATCTTCTATTATATAGAATATAGTAAAATTAGCTTTGAAAACAGTATCAATATGAAAAAAGATCACCAAGTGTATTAGAACCCTATGTGAAAATGACAAAGTAGGATTCCAATGACTTATGACCTATAAGAAGAAAATAAGTGAATCAAGGGTCCGTGGAGATTAAGAAAAGATTTTGTAAGTAAAGTATCTTTGGTGAAGTGCTGGGCTATGATTCCCAACCTATTTAAGGAGAAGGAAGTGATAACTTCTAATAAAGCACTACCCTCCTTTCAGATTTAGTGAATGGGACTTCAAAGAAGACCACTGGAAAGATTCATCTACATCCTTCCTAAAATTTGGGGCATGTCTGTCTTGAAATGTGGAAGAACACACTTTGAAGGGGTATTTGACCCATCAGTTCAGTTCAGTTCAGTTCAGCTGCTTAGTCATGTCCGACTCATCGCGACCCCATGGACCACAGCACACCAGGCCTCCCTGTCCATCACCAACTCCGGGAGTTTACCTATAACTCATCTCCATTGAGTTGGTGGTGCCATCCAACCACCTCATCCTCTGTCGTTCCCTTCTCCTCCTGCCTTCAATCTTTCCCAGCATCAGGGTCTTTTCAAATGAGTCAGCTCTTCCCATCAGATGACCAAAGTATTGGAGTTTCAGCTTCAACATCAGTCCTTCCAATGAACACTCAGGACTGATTTCCTTTAGGATGGACTGGTTGGATCTCCTTGCAGTCCAAGGGATGCTCAAGAGTCTTCTTCAACACCACAGTTCAAAAGCATCAATTCTTCAGCGCTTAGCTCTCTTTACAGTCCAACTCTCACATCCATACATGACTACTGGAAAAATCAACCCATAGCTGGCATCTTACTAAGAGATAATCTAAAGTTGCCTATAATAGTGAAACATAAGGAGCTTACTATAGGGGTCAGACCATGCACATTTGTGAGAGGTGGTTAAGCAGTCTATGTAATACAGCTGTTTTCGAGATTGTGTCAGGCATGGAGAAGAAGGATTGTTGTTGTTGTTCGGTTGCTAAGTCGAGTCCAGCTTTTTGTGATCCCCTGGACAATAGCATGACCGGTTTCCCTGTCGTTCACTATCTCCCAGAGTTTGTTCAAACTCATGTCCATTGTGTCAATGATGCCATCCAACCATCTCATCCTCTATTACCCTCTTCTCCTCCTGCCCTCCATCTTTCCCAGCATCAGGGTCTTTACCAATAAGTCAGCTCTTTGCATCAGGTGGCTAAAGTGTTGGAGCTTCAGCTTCAGAACCAATCCTTCCAAAGAATATTCAGGGTTTATTTCCTTTAGGATGAACTGGTTTTATCTCCTTGTAGTCCAAGGGACTCTCAAGAGTCTTTTTCAGCACCACAGTTTGAAAGCATCAATTCTTCAACTCTCACATCTGTAAATGACTACGGGAAATAACCACAACTTTGACTAGATGGATCTTTGCAGGCAAAGTGATGTCTCTGCTTTTTAATACACTGTCTAGGTTTGCCCTAGTTTTCCTTCCAAGGGGTAAGCATCTTTAATCCTTGGCTTCAGTCAATGTCCACAGCAATTTTGGGGCCCATAAAAATAAAATCTGTCACTGTTTCCACTTTTTTCTCCATCTATTTCCCATGAAGTGATGGGACCAGATGCCATGATCTTTCTTTTTTGAATTTTGAGTTTTAAGACAGCTTTTTCACTCTCCTTTTTCACTTCATCAAGAGACTCTTTATCAAGAGGAGAAGGGTATCAGAACAAATTGCACTCAGTGAGGATACCTTTAATCTTCATCTCTTTCTCTCTCATGCTTTTTAATTTCTCTGGTGCAGGCAAACAAAAGGATAAACAGGAGCCCTCTCTAAAGAACTACAAATGTAGCTAGTCCAGGACTTAACTATTGAAGGTAAACATCTACTGGATGCTAAAAGAGCTGCATTTTGAGATGCTGGCCCAAGCCAACAAGATGAGCTTCTAGAGTGGGGACAGTATATGCAAAGCTGCAACCACGCCTGGTCTTACTCCTACCTTCACAGCATGATAATTCATGCTATTCCACCTCTGTCATACACGTCAAGAAAATTTCCTTTGCCGTCAACCCCGACATGGAACTATACAGGGGGAATAATTTTGAAAATCTAATTTCAGGTTTGTTAAGTTGATCCAGCATAAAGTCACTGTAGGGTTACACTAGAGAATAAACTTCCTTTTGATGGTTGCTTACACTGTATGCATTTTAGGGTATTATCACCTTTCTCATTTGCTCTGGTTTCTAGTCAAATTTTTCTAGTGAGAAAGGGAATATATAGAGCTAGAGGGATACCTACCACAGTCCATTCCCTAAAAGCAGATTAATTCATTTGAGCTATGTCTTATCTGAGAAATCCTAGGAGTCTCTTTTCAAATGCAAATTGATGTCCTAATTATGAGACTGGACACATGAAATTAGAAAACAGATGCTGTTGTGTTTGAACCTCAGTGAGATTATTATTATAAGACAGGAATCTCACAATATGTCTTATTATTATATGACAGTACAATATATCACATGACAGTAATATGTCTTATTATTAAAAGACAGTATTACCTAACTGTAGTCAAAAATTATTGGAAATGTTCAAAGTTTCCATTAAGCTGCAGTGAAGTTACCATTCCTTCCTGAAACAATTGTAGAGACAGTGCAGAGACAAAAAGATAGTTGCCCCTTTATTATAATTTAATAATCATGTGTATTAAATACAAATAATTTATTCCATTTAAAAATTAAATCATGCTAATATTTTATTTTCTAATCTCACCTTTTGATATCTACCCATATTTATATTATCAATAGCCATTTCAAGTTTCCAAATAATTTCAGAATAAAGTGCCATTGCTTGCCTTATTTGCCACATTGGTATAGAGGCTTTTTCATTTCCTAGTACACCGGGCAGGTCAATAGAGAGGCTTTCAAAACCTGTAGATTACTATTGCTGACAGAAGGTAATGAACTTCCTTAGCAGATGTTATTACTGTGAATTTCATATAACAATTCTTATGGCAAAAAAATGACAAAATGGGATTTACTTTTCTAACATATAGTTTATCAAGAATTGCTGGGTATTTTTTTAATATTCTAAATTAATTGAAGATTAATGAAATATCTAAAGCCTCATGAAATTTAAAACACAGATATCATTTGCATTTAATACATTTTAAAGCAGACCTCCAATAAAGTCCTGAGGTAAAAGCTGTTATTTAGCAGTGAAGACTGATTCTAGAATAAAATTACTTGACATTATTTGATAATTGAACCTGGAGAATTATGTTGTGAGTGTTCAACTAATAGCTAGTAAATGTCTTTTTTCCCAAATCCACATACCAAGTTCAACTGCCCTGATTATTTTAATCCCCAGATCTCTTTTCCACCGAGATCTAACAGTCTCTCCTCCTCACAGTAGATATTAAAACCAGAATTGAATAAATGCTCATGAGATATTAAATGGAAACACTGAATGATGCAATATTATCTTCATTAGTAGGTGCTGTGTTAAATCACTTCAGTCGTGTCCGGCTTTTTGCGACCCCATGGACTGTAGCCCACCAGGCTCCTCTGTCCATGGGATTCTCCAGGCAAGAATACTGGACCGGACCGCCACGCCCTCCTCCAGAGGATCTTCCCAACCCAAAGATCAAACCCACATCTCTTCGGTCTCCTGCACGGGTGGGTTCTTCACCACTTACCACTAGCACCACCACTATTTAAAAGTACCAATTCAACCCATTCTTTTAAAAGTTTAAATCTTTACTCTGCTAAATTTGCATTCATTCTTTCATTGGATAATTCATCTATGATAACACAAGGTTTTGGGTTGTCAAAGAAAACTCAATGTGAATAATAGATTTTACCCAGGACCAAATTCCAATAGATTCAAGAAATCAAAGGATTTTTGCAGACTCTACAACCCAATACTACCTGAAAATGAAACTATTACAGAAATATTTTTGAAAAGTCTAAGCCCAGCAAAGTCCATAAAATGCCTTTTCCTTCTACAATAAAATGAACTGGGTTTTAGATATAGCTGATATAACTGACACATTTCTTTCCATCAAAACATGTGGGGAAAATAGGGAGCCATTTCAGTTATGAAGCATCTCAGCTTTGCTAACAGTTTGCATGGTGAGCCCTCATGACCAGCTATTTCCCCTGTAATTCCAATTTCCCATATATTATATAACTTGCTAAAAACATCTTAAAGATAAGAATTCTCCACTCCTTAATACCATTAGTAGGTTTACCAGGAGATCTTGTTAACAGTAGGTTTTTAAGAATATTCTATTAAAAGCATTCATTTTCCCAAGAAATTCCATAGTGCAAATATTTGCCATCGCTTAAATGAAAATCTGATGATCTCTTGCAAATATTTTTGATGAATATCGGGCATGCTCAAACAAATATCGGGCATGCCCACATCTTCCATTACAAACCTTATTTATTTGCTTATTCTACTGTGGCAAAATATACATAAGGTACAATGAATCATTTTGATCATTTTTTAAGTGTACAGTTCGGTGGTCTTAAGTTTCTTACACTGTTGTGCAGCCATTACCATCATCTATCTCCAGAGCTCTATTCACCTCGCAAAGCTGAAACTCTGTCATCAATAACTCCCCCGTGTCCCCTCAACCTCCACCAGCCTACTCTACATTCTGTCTCTATGAGTTTGTCTATTCTAGGTATCTCAAATAAATGGAATCACACAATACTTGAACTTTCATGTCTGGCTTGGGCTTCCCAGGTGACTCGCTGGGTAAAGAATCTGCCTGCAATACAGCAGACACCAGAGAAACGGGTTCGATTCCTGGGCTGGGAAGATCCCCTGGAGGAAGGCATGGCAACCCACGCCAGTATTCTTGCCTGGAGAATCCCATGGAGAGAGGAGTCTGGTGGGACAGTCCATAGGTCGCAGAGTCAGACATGACTGAAGTGACAGCACAGCACCAATGACAGCAGGTCTGGCTTATCTCACTTGGCACTGTACCATCGAGGTTCAGCCATGTTGTAGCATGTATCATAGTTGCATTTCTTTTAAAAACTGAATAATGTTCATTGTATATACAGATCACATTTTATGTATTCATGTCTATGGACACTTTTGATGCTTACACCATTTGACTATTTTGAATAATGCTGCTATGAATTTGAGTATACACATATCTGTTCAAGTCCCTGCTTCCAATTCTTTTGAGTATATACTCTAAAATGGAACTGATGGGTCCCATTGTGATTATATGTTTGATTTTTTTCTGAGGAACTATCATGCCGGTTTTCCACAGTGGCTGCACCACTTTATACCCCCACCAGCGGTGAACAGTTTCCAGTTTCTCCACATGCTTGTCAACATCTGCTAGTTTCTTGCTTTGTTTTGTTGTTTTCTTTGATAATTGCCATCATAGTGGATATGAAGTATCTCCACATGGTTTGGATTTTTAACTTCCCAAGCTTAGTGACATTGAATATCTTTTTATTTGCTTATTGGCCATTCATATATCTTCTTTGGAAAATGTCCAATTTGAGTCCTTTACCTATTTTTTGAGATTTTTTTTTATTGAACTGCAGGAGTTTTTTGCATACTTTTGACATTAACCCATCATCAGATGTATGATTTGTGAATATTTTCTCTAATAGGTTGCCTCTCTCTTTGCACAGAAGTTTTTAATGATATAATCTAATTTCTCTATTGCTTCTTTTGTTACCTGTTTTTGATGTCACAGTCAAAAAATCATTGCCAAATTCAATGTCACAAAGCTTTTAGACCACATTTTAGATAAAGTACCAAGGAGCAACATATTTAACTGTTTTTCTATATTACTAAAATTACATAAATTATTGATTTTTTAATATAAGGATTACTGATGAGAAAATATGAATATTGAGTTATATGTACTAGCAATAATGCCTCTGGAGATCTTTCATGTTAAAACCATCAGGACAGGCAATATTAATCATAACAGACTCTCATTAGACTGCTTTAAAAGGTGTTTGCTGAACATGTAAAAATGTACCCTTCATTTTCTTCAATAAACCTACTTTTGTTTAGCATAGTCCTAAATGATTTGTTCTCTCTAGAATTATGGCTCTAAATTGTTTGCCAGATTCACATATGCTATGGTTTTACAGCCTTGGACAGGAATTAAATAAAATGTAATTGTACCAGCCTAATTAGATTAACATTCTATGGTATTCCCATTACTCCTCAAAATGGTCAAAGTTGTGGAAAACAAGTAATGGCTGAGAAGCTGTTACATACCATATTAGACCAAGGAAACATAATAATTAAAAGTAATGTGTATTCTGAATGGAATCTTAGAACAGAAAAGGGACAGTTGAGAAGAAAATAGAGAAATCCAAATGAAGTCTGGATATCTGTCAATGTAATATACCAAAGCCGCTTCCTCTGTTGTTGTGCACAATGATATTAGATGTCAAAAACAGTGGAAAATGGGTGAAGGGTATATCGGAACTCCTATTTTCTATGAATCTAAACTATACTAAAATAAAAGGTTTTTAAAAATTTTACAGATATATTCATGTACAGATAATCATAAAAAGATAAAATA
Organism: Muntiacus reevesi; assembly: GCF_963930625.1. Lineage (NCBI taxonomy): Eukaryota > Metazoa > Chordata > Mammalia > Artiodactyla > Cervidae > Muntiacus > Muntiacus reevesi. Next base: position 24,050,624 of record NC_089262.1, on the reverse strand, counting down.
TTTTAAACTAAAATTATTATTAATTTTGGCAAAGGTTGCCTCACTATAGTCTGTTTAAAACTATCAGTACATATAGCTAGTTATTTCAACTGATTAGATGGGCATAGAGCATATAAATGGTGTATCTTATAGAATATGTAAGTAATATTGTTTGAAGCAAGACATTCTGTAATATATTACTGAAAACTTGCTTTGAATGAGGAACGTCTAGACTGAAAATTAACTTGAAAAATTTTTTTTCTTATATTAAGTATGAAACCACTGAGGCTTTGCAAGATGAAGTAAAATTCTTGTGGCTTCTATGGCTGAATGCTTGCTTGCTCAAGCAGATCAAAGGCAATTTATTCTGGGAGGTTTTTGAACACAGGAAAAATTAACTCCCTTACAGGCACATACATCTGTTAAACAACTGAACTTTCACAGAACGATATCAATATTACCTTCACCAATTTCAGTTTTATAATTCATTCAAAGATCTTTAATTGTCTTCAAATATTAATATGGCATAAGTTCACCAAGCCCAAAAGCAAACTGCATCATTTCCTAAAGCAAACATTGATTAATCAAATTCTAAGTAAATTCAAGGACACACACACACACACACACATATATATGTATATAGTATGCCAAAATCTGCATAACGAGCAAAGGAATAAGATTATCTAGAACTAATTAAAAATAGAAGAATGTGGGTACTGCTGAAACTTTAGTGGTTGGGTAAAAATGCTCTTCAGAAAGGACTGATTGAATGATGTACAATTTCACCCCACTTATGAATATCCTTAGTATACTGCCAGTCTAAGTCAAACAAATAGAGCAATACTTACAAAAGATGATTAAATTGTATGCCTCACCCCTATACTCATGCATTACTTGCCTCCCAGCTATCTTTTTTTTTTTCCTGAATACATTTGATGAAGAATCATTAACAATGAAAGTACTGCATATTTCATAAGAATTCTGTTAAAGATATTTTTAGTTTTATCAGTCAGTATATTGTTTATGAATATTTGTATTTTTGCATTGTCTATATATTTATCTAATATTATTACAATTGTATAGTTAAGCAGGTTTGTTTTTATTGTTATTTTGCAGCAACATAGTACAAAGCTAAATTTTAGCCTGTTCAGTAAAATCATATTCCATGAGTTTCAATTTTCTGCTCATCTCTAGTTTATATCACAGCCTTGTCTTTTCAACTCATTTCCTCTCAGTTTTAGATTTTGTTATCTTGTGTTGTGTTTATTTCCCTGCTTAGGAATAACCGTAGGCTCATTTTGAATCTTATTTAAGAGAAATGCAGATTTTTAATTAAGCTTAAACAATGTAAGCTCTAAAGACCCAACATTTTCCCTGCTGGTGAAATCAAGTCTTTCCACATATTTATCATAAGGCTTCTGTTATCTAAATAAATCAAGAAATCTATAGAGATTGACAGAATGCTGTAAACAGAATTACATGAGGTACAAAAATCACATGAATCTGTTGAAGCTGTTCTTTTTTCAACTGGTAACTTCTTAACCTGGAATAAGAAGTTACAATTTTAAGACTTTCTAGGCAAACAGAGTTGAGTAAGTTTAAATACTGTCTCATAACACAGGGGCAAATTATTGGAGTATAAAGATGGAAATAGAAATATCTCTCCTTTGATAATCTTCGGTCCTAGGGTTAGTATAAATCTAGCTAGCTAGAGAAAGTGATGGGAGCTTTTTAAAGACAGAAATCATGACTTTGATAGAATTTAACTTTTAATAAACTGATCAAAAGTGTCTGCCCTTACAGTGTACTTATTTTGTTTTCATTTTGGTGTGTGTGTGTGTGTTTATTCTGAGGTTGGTATATAAGAGCATTGTTTAAAAAAAAAAAAGTGCATGGAGAGAGATCTTCAAAAATCCCTAGGATTATTGAAAACTCTGATTGTAAGAACAGATATAATTTTTTACCAGAGTTCTATTTTCTAATGCACTGCTTACCTTGATGTCAGAAAGGGAGACTCATTTCAGATTGATCATTTCTATTGTTGGGTTTTGTGCAGAAAGGGGGGAAATGCTCAGATATTCATTTTGTTAATCCTTTGACATTTTAATCTTTCAAAGATCTTTGCTATTTATGTTGGTCCTGTAAATCTTTCTACGACATATTCATTTAAAAACACTCAAAATGAATGAAATGTCCTTACCAAGCACACTGCAAGGATATGAAAGAGTTTCTCAATGTTTCACTAAAACTTCCAACTACATACTTATATATCTGACATTCATAATTTAAAGCAATAAAAGAATATCAATGCTAGCCATAAGGACTACAAATTCTGGGACAATCTGGAAAAGTTTAAAATTCATTTTACATAAAATATATGGTATGAGAGAAAATACCTTTCACTACAGTTCAGAAATCATAACTAATGTAGGTAGGTCAGATGGGTTAGAAAAATCTTTATGAATGAAAATGTCCAGTCTGGTCCTAGGCAAATAAACTTTGCATACTTGGGAAAAAAAAGAGGATTAATTCATATAAGGTAAGAAAGTTGTTTTTTTTTTTTTTTTTTTTTTTTTTTTTTTTAATGGACACTATAGGAAATGTTAAGTAACCTGCCTGATTATGGTAGAAGGTGCCGGTATGTTAGCAAACTAAATGTAAAACTTTATGCTAATAGACACTGCATGAAAAGTTCATAAAACTCACTACCTAGATTTTGACCCCAGGCTCCTCTCAGTCCTTCAGAATATATGTCAACATAAAAGGAGCATGAATATTAACTTCCTATGAATTCCTTCGGGCCAGCTGACACAGAGTAAGAATAACATTGCACACTCTCCTGAGAGGCATAGTATTTAACTATTCATGCCATACGCAATGTTATATTTCAGGATTGGAGAGAATACAAATACCCAAAAATTTGACTGAAGACATTAGATTTCTTTCTGGTGACCTAATCTGCTTTTATTTTACTTGCCTATTTTCTTTCTTTTGCAGATCACTGAGAAAAATAGGTGATAACAGTAATGAGTAAGAATTTGAGGTGATAATCAAAATGGAAACTTGGATGCTATCTCTCTCCTAAGGTATCCTGGTTTCTTCTTACCCAGTAACAGTGATCTGGGTATAAATTTCTTCAGATTTCTATTTCATCTGCCAAAAGTGGTTTTTTTCTTATCTATTTATTCTATATTCCTCTTAGTAAAACCTATGGGACATAACTAGTCCTCATCACTTAGTAGTTCTTTAATCTTTGGAATACGAAATATTAATATTCTTTTGTTTTCCCATTTTGCCTTTTGTAAAACAGAAAATAACCAATTTAGTAGTCTATGATAATAAACACATGGGAGATGAAGTGCAGACATTTAAATGCAATGGTGGTAAGAAACATATTCAGTTATTTTTTTGGCTTAAATCATTGATCTGTGAAAATCATTTGGACATTTTTCTGGAATAATATCCTATAATAATGAAAACTGATTTGTAGGCATATAACCCTTAATCTAAAATAAAGTCTTGTATTTTCTTTTAGAGCACTTAAAATAATTGAAATTAGACAAATATTTATGCATTTGTTTGTCTCAGACTATGTCTCATCTAGTACATTATGAGATTAGATACTAAGTCTGATTTGTTCACTACTCTGTCATAAATACAAATACAAAAACCTATCTTAGGCACAATAAACACTTGTTGAATTCAAAAATAAAGGAATGAATGAATGATTTGCCATACATACCTTAAAGTCTTGTGTAGGAAATAGATAAATGACCAGACAAGCTATAATTTTGTGTTATACATGTACATATCAAAAATAGAGGTTTCTCTGGGAGTAGAAGGGAGGGACAATTCATGCACACTAACAGATTAAAGAATATTATTGCTATTATACAGATGAACAAGGAGTATGTTAGTGAAGATAGGTGTATTCTAAGTCAGAGCATATCTCTGCAAAAGCGCTTAGAGGCTGAAGCATTTCTAGGAACTGAGCATCAATAAATACTGTCAAAAAACGATGCTAAAAAACAAACAGGATAGAGGATATGAAGGCAGCTTTCTCTGCAGTCTCCTTCACCAGCTCATTGAATATATGTTGATGTGGCTTAGAAGTGATTAGAGATTTACAGGAAAACTAAAGAACATGATGTTATGTTAAAAGACAGGGTGTTGAGTACTTCTTAGAGGTGAATTAAGGTAAAGACTGACAATGATCATTCTCTACATATTCAAAGACTTTAAATGGCCTTGAAAATAATTTTCCAGGGTCATCAAGGCATGTGGTCAGATGCCCATGTTTATGCGGCACGGAATTGAGAATAAGCAAGTGGGAAAGTAAGTGAAGTCAGTAGCCATGCATGCATTTTTCATAAAGTTGCAGTGGGGAATACAATGAAAGAACAGGCTGTGGAGAGAAACAAACTCAGGATCAAAGGACAACTATATTGTTTTTCCATTAGTGGGTTTTACAAAAGAGATCTCAATTGTGAATGTTTAAAATACTATTAGAAGTACTCCTTAGAGACAGTGGAGGCTGCACATAAAGAGAGTGATACAGAGGCAACTAGGAACATGATCCATTTAAATTATTTAGATTAGACTAAGAAGAGCTATCTATTGATATTTTATTTTGAAGATAGCAGAAGTGAATAAAAAACTTGAATATGAACAGGTTAGCTAGTAAGTCAGTGGGTTGGCAGTAACAACAGATATGTGTATTTGTGTTTCTTTCATGTAACATCTATTTTTGTCTCAAAGCAAAATGGAGAGTTGGCTGCTGAAGGGAAATATTGGGCAAGGGAGGCTTAAGATGACCAGAGATGTTCAATAACCTCTGTAAAGCACGGAATAAATAAGTAAATAGAGAGAGGTAAAAGCTTTTTTCCAGTGGTCATGTATGTATGTGAGAGTTGGACTGTAAAGAAAGCTGAGTGCCAAAAAATTGATGCTTCTGAACTGTGGTATTGGAGAAGACTCTTGAGCATCCCTTAGATTGCAAGGAGATCCAACCAGTCTATCCTAAAGGAGATCAGTCCTGGGTGTTCATTGGAAGACTGATGTTGAAACTGAAACTCCAATACTTTGGCCACTCATGTGAAGAGTTGACTCATTGGAAAAGACCCTGATCCTGGGAAGGGTTGGGGGCAGGAGGAGAAGGGGACGACAGAGGATGAGATGGCTGGATGGCATCACCGACTTGATGGACATGAGTTTGAGTAAACTCCAGGAGTTGGTGATGGACAGGGAGGCCTGGCATGCTGTGATTCATGGGGTCGCAAAGAATTGGACACGACTGAGTGACTAAACTGAACTGAACTGAGCTGAAAAGTTTTGCTACTACAATAATAGTTAGTCTTTAGGTTTTTGCTGGGATTAGATCAGTTCATTTCAGTTCAGTCACTCAGTCATGTTGGACTCTTTGCGACCCCATGGATTGCAGCATGTCAGGCTTCCCTGTCCATCACCAACTCCTGGATCTTGCTCAAACTCATGTCCATTGAGTTGGTGATGCCATCCAACCATCTCATTCTCTGCTGCAAACCATGGCTGAAAGATATTCTCTAAGAACTCTCTGCATCCTGGACATAGTCAAGGGAAAAGTAGGTAGGCTAATCATTGGAAATTTGCCAGAAATGTGGAAAAATGGTGATGCCTTAAAAGAAAGAGACTGACTGTAATTTAGCTGAGAAATAAGTCCATAGAGGAAAACATAATTGTCAATGGAAATTAGACTGGTAAACAGACTACTTCCAGGAAATTAAAGATGGATGAAGTGGACCAAATGGGAGAGGGCTGAATGACTGTGAAATTTTTGTGAAATAGTATAGAGAGCCAAATATACTGTCTCAGAGGATAGATGTTTTGAGTCATCACAAATGTCAGAAGGAATGGGGTCAAAGCAAATGTCAGTAAAGCAACACAGATTAATGTGTTAGATGTATTAACCTTGTGACTGCTGAAATGATCAGAGTTTGAGATGGGAACTAAGATAGTATAGTGTCTGATGCTTTAAAATCACAGATGTACAAAGAAAGAAGGAGAGTTTGGCTAATATTAGAGAAAGTATATCCCATTATGGAAAAGAGAATCGGGAAGAGGTGTTTGGTGAGGAAAACTTTTTTTTTACTTCTTTTTTTTTTTCATTTATTTTTATTAGTTGGAGGCTAATTACTTTACAATATTGTGGTTTTTGATGAGGAAAACTTTTGGTTTGGTCAGAGAACAAGAGATACAGAGTATGAGGCTGGGTAAATTCATACTGTTTTAAAAAGTATGATAGTCACAGTGGAGCTTTGAAGGTGGTAGCTTCAGGTTTCTGGGTTTCAAAATTTAGCACCCAGAAAGAGAACCTGTGCTGTTTAGACGTTCATGCCATATTTAATAACCCTAGTCTCAAGCAGAGAGAATGATAACCAACATCTTGCTTTCCATCTGTTCAGACAACACTTGGGAGAAAAACGTATAAGCATATGTCTTTAAAAATCAGTGTTCTCTCTTTTTTAAATTTTATTTACTTTTTAATTAAAAGATAATTACTTTACAGAATTTTTTTCTGTCAAACCTCAACATGAATCAGCCATAGGTATACATATATCCCGTCCCTTTTGAACCTCCCTCCCGTCTCCAGCCCCATCCCACCTCTCTAGGTTGATACAAGCCCCTGTTTGAGTATCCTGCAATGTTCTCTTAACATCAGTTTGAAAGTGAAGTTGCTCAGTCGTGTCCGACTCTTTGTGTCAACGTAAGAGTAGCCCACCAGGCTCCTCAGTCCATGGAATTTTCCAGGCAAGAGTACTGGACTGGGTTGCCATTTCCCTTTCCAGGGGATCTTCCCAACCCAGGGATCGAACCCAGGTCTCCCGCATTGCAGGCAGATGCTTTACCGTCTGAGCCACCCCAGACCAATTCATTCTTTTTTTTTTTTTTTTTTTATTATTTTATTAGTTGGAGGCCAATCACTTTACAACATTTCAGTGGGTTTTGTCATACATTGACATGAATCAGCCATATAGTTACACGTATTCCCCATCCCGATCCCCCCTCCCACCTCCCTTATCATTCTTAATATCAGTTTCAGTTCAGTCGCTCAGTTGTGTCCGACTCTTTGCAACCCCATGAACCACAGTACGCCAGGCCTCCCTGCCCATCACAAACTCCCGGAGTTTACCCAAACTCATGTCCATTGAGTCGGTGATACCATCCAACCACCTCATCCTCTGTCGTCCCCTTCTCCTCCAGCCTTCAATTTTTCCCAACATCAGGGTCTTTTCAGGTGAGTCAGATCTTCGCATCAGGTGGCCAAAGTATTGGAGTTTCAGTTTCGACATCAGTCCTTCCAATGAACACCCAGGACTGATCTCCTTTAGGATGGACTGGTTGGATCTCCTTGCAGTCCAAGGGACTCTCAAGTGTCTTCTCTAACACCACAGTTCAAAAGCATCAATTCTTCAGTGCTCAGCTCTCTTTATAGTCCAACTCTCACATCCATGCACAACTACTAGAAAAACCATAGCCTTTATTAGACGTACCTTTTTTGGCAAAGTAATGTGTCTGCTTTTTAATATGCTGTCTAGATTGGTCATAACTTTCCTTCCAAGCAATAAGCATCTTTTAATTTCATAGCTGCAATCATCATCTGCAGTGATTTTGGAGCCTAAAAAAATAAAGTCAGCCACTGTTTCCACTGTTTCCCCATCTAAATGCCATGAAATGATGGGACCGGATGCCATGATCTTAGTTTTCTGAATTCTCTCTTTCACTTTCTTCAAGAGACTATTTAGTTCTTCCTCCCTTTCCGCCATAAGGGTAGTGTCATCTGCATATCTGAGGTTATTGATACTTCTCCCAGCAATCTTGATTCCAGCTTGTGCTTCTTCCAACCTAGCATTTCTCATGATGTACTCTGCATATAAGTTAAATAATCAGAGTGACAATATACAGCCTTGATGTACTTCTTTTCCTATTTGGAACCAGTCTGTTGTTTCATGGCCAGTTCTAACTGTTGCTTCCTGACCTGCATACAGGTTTCTCAAGAGGCAGGTCAGGTGGTCTGGTATTCCCATCTCTTTCAGAATTTTCCATAGCATAGGAATCTAGAATGTTAGGTCCATGAATCAAGGCAAATTGGAAGTGGTCAAATAGGAGATGGCAAGAGTGAACGTTGACATTCTAGGAATCTGCCAACTAAAATGGACTGGAGTGGGTGAATTTAACTCAGATGACCATTATATCTAGTACTGTGGGCAGGATTCCCTTAGAAGAAATAGAGTACCCATCATAGTCAATAAAAGATTCTGAAATGCAGTACTTGGATGCAATCTCAAAAATGACAGAATGATCTCTATTGGTTTCCAAGACAAATCATTCAGTATCACAGTATTCCAAGTCTATACCCTGACCAGTAATGCTGAAGAAGCTGAAGTTGAACAGTTCTGAGAAGACCTACAAGACCTTTTAGAACTAACACCCAAAAAAAGATGTCCTTTTCATTTTAGGGGACTGGAATGCAAAAGTAGGAAGTCAAGAAACATCTGGAGTAACAAGTAAATTTAGCCTTGTAGCACAGAATGAAGCAGGGCAAAGGCTAATAGAGTTCTACCAAGAGAACGCACTGGTCATAGCAAACACTTTCTTCCAATAACACAAAAGAAGAAGCTACACATGGACATTATCAGATGGCCAACACCAAAATGAGACTGATTCTATTCTTTGCAGTCAAAGATGAAGAAGCTCTATACAGTCAACAAAAACAAGACTGGGAGCTGACTGTGGCTCTGATCATGAACCCCTTATTGCCAAATTCAGACTTAAATTGAAGAAAGTGGCGAAAACCATTAGACCATTCAGATATGACCTAAATCAAATCCCTTATGATTATACAGTGGAAGTGAGAAATAGATTTAGGGACTAGATCTAACAGGCAGAGTGCCTGATGAACTATGGATGGAAGTTCATAACTTTGTACAGGAGACAGGGAGCAAGACCATACCCAAGAAAAAGAAATGCAAAAAAGCAAAATGGATGCCTGAGGAGGCTTTACAAATAGCTGTGAAAAGAAGAGAAGCAAAAAGCAAAGGGGAAAAGGAAAGATATTCCCATTTGAATGCAGAGCTCCAGAGAATAGCAAGGAGAGATAAGAAAGCCTTCCTCAGAGATCAATGCAAAGAAATAGAGGAAAACAGTAGAATGGGAAAGACTAGAGATTTCTTCAAGAAAATTATAGATACCAAGGGAACATTTCATGCTAAGATGGCTCAATAAAGGACAGAAATGGTATGGACCTAATAGAAGCAGAAGATAGTAATAATAGCTGGCAAGAATACACAGAAGAACTGTACAAAAAAGATCTTCACAACCCAGATAATCATGATGGTATGATCACTCACCTAGAGCCAGACATCCTGGAATGTGAAGTCAAGTGGGCCTTAGGAAGCATCACTACGAACAAAGTTAGTGGAGGTGATGGAATTCCAGTTAAGCTATTTCAAATCCTAAAAGGTGATGCAGTGAAAGTGCTGCACTCAATATGTCATCAAATTTGGAAAACAACAGTAGCCATAGGTCTGGAGAAGATCAGTTTTTATTCCAGTCCCAAAGAAAGGCAATGCCAAAGAATGGTCAAGCTACTACACAATTGGACTCATCTCCACGCTAGTAAAGTAATGCTCAAAATTCTCCAAGCCAGGCTTCAGCAATACATGAACTGTGAACTTCCAGATGCTCAAGCTGGTTTCAAAAAAGGCAGAGTAACCAGTGATCAAATTGCCAACACCCTCTGGACCATCGAAAAAGCAAGAGAGTTCCAGAAAACATCCATATCTGCTTTATTGACTATGCCAAAGCCTTTGACTGTGTGGATCACAATATCAGTTTACACTGGACCAAATATATATATTTGAACTAACATATTATATATATATATACTCATACATACATACACACATACACAGTACATTCATGCTAAGTTGCCTCAGCCATGTCCAACTCTTTGTGACCCTATGGATTGTATAACACCAGGCTCCTCTATCCATGGGATTCTCCAGGCAAGAATACTGGAATGGGTTGCCATTACCTTCTCCAGGGGATCTTCCTGACCCAGAGACTGAACCCACATCTCTTACATCTCTTGCATTGGCAGGCAACTTCTTATTGCTAGCACCACCTGTGCATGTGTATATATATGTATATACACACACAAAAAATATAACAATAAACTTGTATTCTTTATCAGTAATAAACATTTACCTCAAGCAAATATTAAGGCTGAATGCCTTGGATGTATTTATCATTAATATTGCATTCACATAACAACATAATGAGATAACTACTATTGTCTTCATTTAACAAATAAGGAAACTGAGATGATTGCTGAAACTTCCAGTAAGTAAGTTTGAGTCAGGAGACAGAATTTGAACTAGAACAATCTTGCTCTCACATGATATCTTCCGAGTGTTTCTATGTTGCTTTTTAAAAAATTAGAGGAAACGTAAAGGTGAAGCATACACTATTCTTGCTTCCGTGGAGTTCACAATTCAGTTTGGGCTGACACTATATATTAAAATATAGAGCACAATTTTTATTCTGATAAATATTGCATAAAGGCATAAAGTTTCTATGTATATTTCAAATTTCAATACAAAGAGAGTAGAGTATAGTGGAAATACCTTAAAATTTAGACTTAGAGTATTGGCTAATCAACCAAGTAGCTCTGTGACCTTGGACAGATTACTTATGTGCTCACATAAAAAGGAATATATAATTCATGCCTTGAAGGATTATTGTAAAGATTGTGAAATAATGGATATCTAACCTTTATTTTAGTGTCTTAGAAATAATAAGCATTAAACAAATGGCAGCGGCTATTAATGGCAATTAAAGGTTACTATGAATCATACATCTTAAATAAATAGATTTCTTATCATATCAAAACATATATTAATTGACAATAATAGGAACAACCTGCATAATTTTTTGAAATGTTTTATTTCAGGACTTATCTAAGTGTCATATTTTGCTCTGCCTTTGCTTTCATTAATCTCATATATAATTATAATTTATTAAAATATGTCTTTGTTGTTTGATTGTAAGTCTAGTGTTACTAAAAATCAATTGAATAATAATGCTTTATGCAAAGCAAAAAAAACATAAAATTCAAATCAATCTTTGGAAATCCTAATATATGACTTTTAATGTCACAAAGTAATGGTATACATTGGTTTAAATGGTCATTGATTAATATTTGTGTCACTTGTTGGATCCAACTGTCCAGAAAGTGAATAACTTTTACCTATGTGGAGACACATTTAAACATTTATGAAATGAATACATACAAATTTGGCAATACACATTCAAAATATTTCACATGTCTAGGATGGTGAAGAAAAGAGAGTCAAACAGAAACAGTCATAAACACACTTAGTTTATAAATAATGATCAAACTCACAGGTAAATTAAAACTTGCATATTAGCTTCAAATATTTTTTCAGAATTGTTAAACCAAAGTACAATACTAATAATGCCTTGTAGGTTTACTTGGCTTTATCTTTAAATCTTATGTAATGATTTCAAACAGTGTGGAATGTGCTCTAAAAAATGTTTCATTTAAATCTATAATACTAAATACACCTTTATGAAACAAATATATTTTTAGAAAGTAGTTGATTTCCTCAACACACCACTTCAACCCAAAATATCATCCTCCAGTAAAGTGTGGCTATACAGTATATTAGTCTCTATAGTCTGATGAAGAACTGTTCAAAAAGTTCCTATTCACATTTTCATGCATAAGTAATTTCTGTATATTTAACCCTTTGCTGAATCTCACAGTGTAAAAGGGGAAACATCTGAAAGAGTGATAATGATGTTGATCTCAATGAGGATTTTAGTATGTCAAAGACAACTAAAATAGGGAAATTCAAGCAAGAGATTGTTTCATGTACTGTTTTCACTATTAGGCATAAACCCAATTTAGAGTTCTTTCCTAGTTGTTGATGCCTAAGGTAATATGCCCACTAGGCAGTTCAGGAATCAATCAGTTTCTACTGCCTTTGGAAAGATAATGACCCAACTATGAATATTCAAGAGACACTAGAAGTCATTACAGATGTCCTTAATTATCTTTATTTTTAAATATGAAAAAATTTCACTAAGGCTTAGAGAAAAATTGGAAAATCTACATGTAATTAATATATAACATTTTGGATTCTAACAGATTTTGCTTTAGTAACTTTTTACCAAACCAATTAACTTCTAGAAGAGTGAAGACTATTTGACAATAGAAAAAAAAAAAAAAAAATTGCACTAAAGAAGATAGATGTTGATGTGATCAATTACAAACAATGATTTTCTTATTCCCAGGACATTTTGAATCACATTTACAAGGCAACCGGTTTTTCTTTTGAATCCTTTTTTTTTTTTTTTTTAATTTATATAATACTTGATTTTTTTTTTCCAAAAAGAAAATGTTACTTATTTTCAACCACCTAAACTAAAGTGTGAAATCTCATTTTGTTATTCATTTTGGGGAAACTGCTACACATTACTAATGTATTGCTTTGCTCATCTGAACACAATAAATTAACACTGAATTGAAAATCTGTTTTCTTTGCCTTCTATTTGTCAGGTAGTTAGAACAGAAAAAGGAGTCCAAGATGACAGAATCATGCGGAGGGTAAAAATAAAAGTAACCAATCCTGGGAGTAACCAATCATGCAAGCACTGGTATAATCCTCTATTTGCATAGGGCATAAGGAATCAGCCTCCAGGCAGAGGAGACATAAAGTATGAAAAGGGAAGTCAAGAGGGATGAGGCTCCTCCCGGTTGGTCTGCCCTTGTCTTAGGAGTGCACTACCAGCTGCCTGCTTTCTGCTTGAGCTGTTGAGCTGTAACAAAGGTATAACTAATTTGTCCAAATAATACTGCTTATTGCCTGCTTAATAAAATCCCACCTGTTTGAGCTGCAACTTTGGGCATCATTTCAAATTTGCTATGTTGAAACAAGAAATGAGGAAGAGGAGTGAACCAACCCAACATTCTGAATTATAGAAAAACTGAAAAATTATAATTATGAAAAAACTGTGAAACTATAAGCTATATTGACTTAGATTAAAATACATGTTTTAAAATAGCACGCGGCCAGGCTCCTGTGTCCACAGAATTTCTCAGGCAAGAGTACTAGAGTGGGTTGCCATCTCTTTCTCCAGGGGATCTTCCCGACCCAAGGGTCAAAATTGCACCTGTATTGGTAGACAGCTTTGTTTTGTTTTGTTTTACCACTGAGCTTCCAGGGAAGCCCATAAATATTTAATAATGTATTATTTTCTTCTATTTGGTGTTTTAATCTTTTTTAAATAACAATAAATTTTGATTAAATCAAGAGCACAGCCTTTTTTGGTATCTTTAAATGTAGGCAACTAATCTTCAGAAATTCATGTTTTTCTTATAATAGGAATAATGTATGACAACTAGGTCAAAATGCCAGGAAAAATTCAGTCGATTTTAGTAAATTAAAAGGCAGTTATATTTAGCTTTAGATACCCTGCCCTTAATTTTCTGTAAGTATGTTTTTCTCTTTCAGATGTGCATTTATGGATTTAACAGGGGCAAGTTGGGAGGGCAGGAGAGCACAGTTAAGAGGAAAACCAATTATCTCATTTTCCTGAAGTTAAAATATCAACTACATTATTTTCAGTGTCTTTTTAATTCAAATTTTACCATAAAGTATGTTGAACTCCTTGTCAAGGATCATGAAATTCACTGCAACTCAGTTCAGGAATGCCACAGACACCACGACTAAGTTCTTCCCAAATGAGACAAATGAAAGGCTTACATATTTATTTTCTTCAATCCATTCAGTACAAACATATGGATTAACACAGGGACTAAAACATGAGGATTATGTTAAGGATCTTAGTTTTGTCAACTGGAGTGGCATATCTAGATGATGGTTATCATGTACGCTCTGAACACTGACAGCCAGACAGCTCCAACACTTTTGAGCTGACTATTTTGGGCATGTTATTTAACCATCTTGTACTGTTTCTGTAAAATGGATGTAATCTTACTTGAACTTTCCACAGAGAGGTGATGTGAGGATGAAATAATTTGCATGTTATTTTTAACAGTACCTGACTTATAAAAAGCATTCGCTGACAGTGAGTGATTATTATTTTCTTCATTATTACAGATAGTTTGATGTAGAAAGTAAAGAATCACTGTCAGGGTTCAGTGTACATGAGAACAGCATATGGTTTCAGAACTACCATTTTTAGTTGACTGCACCTATACTCAGGAGTGAGTATGCTCACAGGAGGCTGAAGTGAACTCATCAATGAGATTAAACGAGGAAACCAATACATTCATTCATAAGCAAGAAAAAGAAGTTGAGATTTACTTACTGTTTCAAAGTCATGACAGCTACTTTACTTTCTTCTACTTTTCAAACACTAAACAGACTCTTTGGAAAGACATTCAAGGTCACTAAATTTGATGTTTGTTTTTTTTTTTGCTTCAAATAGGTAAAAATTGAAAACAATTTACAATTTAATAGCATAGGCAGAAAAAGTCAATGTCAAAATATAACTATCATTATAATACAAAATATATTCTAGATGTCTAAGATTAAAGACAAAAGGAGATAGAAGACAAAAGCATGATTTCTTAATATCCTTATCCCAAATATAGCATATCTCTGTATGTATTAATTTGACATGCTTACAAACATTTTATATAAAAATAGATGTATAATGAAATCAAAAGAATAAATAAGTCCGTTATAATGCTCATTCTGTCTTAAAAGAGCATTCCAAAAAGTACACCAAAACTAACCCTGTCTACAAAATTTGAGATTCAACTGTCTGTCTATCACCCACTCAAAAATATTTTCAACTTTTTCTTTGCAAAATGTTTCAGCCTATTTCTTTTCAAATATGTATATGTGTCTTGTTTAAAATATCAACATGTATTTAAATATATATATTTTTTAATATACTGGTGATACTGGTGGTCCTTAGTTACCATCATACATATTTCTCTTTGTTCAAAAACAAATTCTTGAGAATGTGTGATCGATCTATCGGTGCTGCTAAAATTCTTATGGTGTCCATAAGCTTAACATCAAGAATCCATGACCACTAATGAGCAACTTTGTCAAATCCAACACTATACATCTTTTCTTCCTCAAGGGCACATAGCACTTGACTCAGTTGTGAAGAATCCAATATTTAAAAGTCTAACTTGAGAACGCAACAGCTTTTAACTTACTTTCTGTGTGACCTTAGGAATGTTACACAGTTCTCTGAGATATATATTCCTCACCATTAAGAAAAAGTGTTTAATGCCACATATAAACATTTTAAGAAACAATACAATTTCCCTAATGCCTGGAAAACATTAAATATTTAATAAGTGGAAACTGTTATAATCATTGTGGCTATTGCTAATGTTGTTACTGACCAAATCATTCACCTTTTGAAAATTTTTCTTTGCTTTTTTTTTCCCCTCCCTGTCATCCTCTCTTCACTAATGTTTACTGTGATTCTCTAACTAAATGTGACAGCTTGATGGGTAAACCATCCTAAAAGAAACTGCTTCTCCCTCTTTCTCATCATGTTGACAGTAGTAGATCTTTTCTACTGATGTTCCTGAGAACTACGCCATTACTTGCCATTTCCAGAGCCCTCCCCATGCATCTGAAATAGCTCCTTTTTTAAGCAGTTCTCAGTTATCCATTAAAAAAATGCTTCTTCCAACCACAACTCTGACTCAACGAAACTGAAATCAGAATAGCACAGAAAACATACCTCCAGAGGCTGTGCTTGATCATTTCCCTAGGAGGGCCATTTATAATTTGTGAGTTGGCCAATTTCACGTCTAGATTCATGGCTGAAGTAAGAGAGGCTGAAAGCTGGAATGACTTGGCCTTTTTTTTTATAGAGAAACAAATAATGCTTAGATAGTGGAAAATGTTGAGACGAGTCGACAATGTTGCTTCTGCTTAGTTACTTCCCAGCAAAACCTCTAGGCTTCCCTAGTGGCTCAGACAATAAAGAATCTGCCTGCAATGCAGGAGACCTGGCTCGATCCCTGGGTCAGGAAGATCCCCTGGGGTAGGAAATGGCTACTCCACTCCCTTATTCTTGCCTGCAGAATTCCATCAACAGAGGGAGCCTGGTGGGCTACAGTCCATGGAGTCAGAGTCAGACATGACTAAGTGACTAACACAACAACAGAACCTCTAAGGCCTGGTGGTTACCCTCTTTACTCTGCGTTAGAGAATACTCTGAAGAAGTAGTCACCAAGATATATAGACAGAGATAAATGTGGATGGAGCCAAAAAAAAAAAAAAAAGTTACATTTCTAAGATTACACTGGAAATATTGGAATTGGAATATAAGCCAGTTGTTATGATTATCCAGCAAAGACATGGGAACTTAATTATCATAACAGGTGATAGAACCAAAACAGTTTTCACAGTGTTTTGACTAGCAGACATCTGATCATGGCTGTTGGATAATGGGGTCTGCATGAAAGAAGTGGATGGGCGGCCTAATGAGATCTTGTTCGACATAAAGAATCAGACAATTTCTAAAGCAGGAAAGGCAGCTATACAACAGAATATCATACAATGGATATAATCTGACCTATTCAATCATGAAACTAGACAGGTAGAGAAGCTGTACATTATAAAATACAACTGGCAAATGGTAAACCAGATTTCAAGACAACTGAACTGCATGAGCTATGGCTGATACCATTGCTGGGATGTCATGGTCAACAACCAGAGTCCCAGCTGGTAGTGATCAGAAGTCCTGACTACTAGATTTTCTGATTTCCATGGTATAATACTCCCATCTTGGTCAAAACTTGGAGATAGCAAGAAATGTATATAATTGGCTCATGGGAGCCTGTGCAAAGACAGCTCTGGTCCACCTCTGGACCAGACTCATGATACATACGCTGAAACTGGCCTCTTGGTGTTCTCCCATTCCCAGTTAAGTGGCTTACAAATTCATGAAGTGTTCAATAACCAAGTAGAGCAAGGTAAACTCTAGCCTGTGGACTGAATCCGCCATGTCATCTATTTGGGTAAATTAAATTTTACTGGACACAGCCATATTTGTTCATTTATGTACTTTATGTGGCTGTTTTTTGTGCTTAGAGTTACAGAAATGAGTAGTTACAATAGAGACCATGTGGAGAACAAAGTCTAAAATATTTATTATCTGATCCTTTACAAGATTTACTAATTTCTAAAATAGATTAAAAATAAAACAAAATAAAACTGTTTCCAAGTTTTGCAGATGCCATCTAGCCTTTTTACCTCATCACCTCAGTCTTGATCAAGGGTCCACAAATAAACCTACCATCATGAAAGAAATGGAAGTATACATGGGTTGACAAAGATCCTGCTGAGTGTCCAATTTCCCTAAAACATTGACCAACACTTAATCATTCATGTCACAATATTTCTAGAGGGTCCAGATAGCAGTTGTATTTGTTGGATCCTCTCCATAGACAGAGCAGCTATTTATCTTCCAAAATACAGACATTACTTTGGATGCAGATTGGCCTTATTTATCTGCAGTGTTTCTGTCATCATCATTTTTGGAATCCTAGAATGATGACAAAAGGTCTTCTTTAATGGAGAAAGCCATGGGACAGTGAATTCAAGCTGACGGGTTTTTCCAGTGCACCTTCACCACAAATGAGCTGGCTTGACAGAAGAGCAGAATGTTCTGCTGAAGTTGTTATTATAGTCTCAGTTGAAGGAAACCTGGAGAGTTTTCATCATATGCCTCAAACGAAAAACCAATATATATTGCCATATCTCACCATAAGAATGGACCACAGAGTGAATTTGAGAGTGATCCTATTCTCATTACAACTTCAAATCGCCCACTGACTAAATGTCTGCTTCTAGCCCCACAATTTGGTTCAGATGGTGTGAAGGTCTTAGTTAGAAAAGGAAGAATACATTGATTAACCCATACATATTGCTTTGCTTTTATGTTAAATTGGAAGTTAATGCTGTTTTCCAGTCCCAACTAACAAACAGAAAGTTGGTTACCACACTGATAGATACTGATTTTCAAGTAGAATCTTGTTGCTCTTATATATTAATGTTAATAATAAGAGAAAGGGGACCAAATCTGAAAACCAGATTATTTAATGAGACACCTATTAAGAGTCACTGGTTTAACAGTCCTGGTTAAAGTACACTATCCGACAAACACAGGACTCTAGGGTTTCAGATCTTGCAGAAATGAAACATTAAGTTACCCCTTCAGGTACTCTCCTCTGCTATGGTGCCAGTAGAATTTAAAGAAAAAAAAAAAAAGTTATTATTATCAATTGGGACTTTGTGTCCAGATACAGAAACAAGGCTAAATAACATTAAACTTTGCTTAATGTTATTTAACTATTTCCTTCTCCTCTTTTGACTTCAGTGGCTTATATAAAAGTCAGTGGTGATTAATATTTTAAGATTGAAGTACTATGACTGAATTGATATTACCCTGTAATATCATAACAGTTGATATGATTCTGTATATTCTCTGTGTTGGGAAAAAAAAAAAACACCATGTTTTGCATGGACATAGCCCAACAATGGATAGGATTTACATATGCTGAACTATTTCCATTTGAATCTTTACCATGCTGTTTCACTTTTTTCTCTCTCTCTGCAACCTACTGAGTATTGAGTAAAACTAACCGGTCTGGACTTCATCTAAGAGCTTCCTTGCCCTCTGACTTCCAGGCGAGTTTTCCCAGCAGAACTGTTTGCAGGTGACAAGAACGAGAAGAATAAAATTGGGATAGCTATTCCTATAACTCTCTCTGTGCCAGATTGCCATGTGTTGGGAAACCCAATTTCATATTTCCAAACCCTTGAAATTTTTCCCTCCACAGAACAGAGCTGTTAACAGAACTCTGCTTTTCCTATTTTCTCAATTCCTTTAGCAATGCAAGATGTGTCAAAGGGCCAAGAGAATCTTAAAATAAACAAAAGGGATATTTTAACAATCATTATGCAGCTATACTCTATATTAGATGCTATGGAAATCATTATGGTGGCAGTTATTACTGTTGGATTAGCTTTCATAGTTACAGCTATTATTGATCTGACCAGCTAATGCATGATACAGACTTTAAACAAGTCACTACCACTTACATGAGAAGTTGGTTGTGGAGAATAACATGGAGTCAGGGGCCTAGTTATGAGGTCATTGTAGCGGTCCCAGCAAAGACTGATGTGTAAAGAGACAAGCATACTTGTTAATATTGGTATTGCTGCATAATGTCCTGCCAAGTGCTAGGAGATAAAATGTCTATAAATATTGAAAATGTTACAGTTATTATTTTCAGTTGATATGTTTGGCTACTTGTTATACCCAGGAAATTCAACTAAGAAAATATTAAAATTGAATTCAGAAAGGAAGTCAGTTACTATAAGAATATATTTCCTTTTTATGAAAAGCAAAGAGGCACTACAGCTGAAATACATTATTCACCAGAGCAGAGATGAATATAAAGGAAAGGGAACTCTGGATGGGTGAGGAGAGTTGCTTACGGCCCAAAGCCTTTATAAAATCAGCTATGATCTAAACATTGCAGTCTCCCTTAGGAAGACGAGGAGTGAGGATATTGTGTATTTATTTAGAGACAATTGCAACTATATGAGAATCAACTTCATTAATGAAGAAAACTACATTTTTTTATTAGATGTTCCAGTATAAATTATTACTTTTCAAATAATTTTATACATGTTATCATATTTAGACTAAAATTCCAATAAAATCTCTAACTTAGATCAACCACTTTCCATAGTATATAGCCTGTGGAGTTTTATCAATTTTAAGGTAAAATATCAATTGAGCAGTTTATTGTAAATAAGATCGCATATAAAAAATATCTATATAGTGGGTGAAACTCAGGAAGTACTTTACAAATGTTGATTTCTGACGTTTCCTTCAAAGCCTTCATGGATGAGAGATTGTCCACTAAGACTTGCGCGTTTCCTCACCAACAATGACTAGAGCACTTTTCCAGCCAAGGATCACACTCCCCAGACCACTTGCAGTTAGCTTGGGTCGTGTCAACAGTCCTTGTCACTTGTATACAGACCTAAGTGATGTGCCTCCTCTGGACAGAAATGATAAAACAATATGCTGGATTTTCAGTTTCAGCTCTGAAAGGTATAGAGTTTGAAACTTGTCCTTCTGAAACTTCCAAGGGCACACTGCAACTCCCAAGAGTGGAGAGACAGAAGAACCAGATAATCACAACCAGCATATACTTCCTAGGGGCCGAAGCTGCTGAAGCCACAAACTGTCAGGAATATTTGTACAGGAACTGGATGAACTGCTGGAGGTGGAGTGTAGTCTGTTTGGGTATGAACGAGAAACTCTACAGTCCACAATCTTAAGAACCCCTACATTTTCACAGGTTTACCTTCAGGAACTCCACCATGTTTTTAAGGTGAGCTCCTTGAGAAAAATGCCTCATGCTTCTGGCAGAATGACTGAAAAAGTAACTATTCTGAAATTACCACATCATTCTCCATAAACAAGTCTTACTTGGTAAGGAAAAAAAAATACTTTTTCATAGCCTCATCTGAGTTAGTAAAAGAATTCACGCTAACCCACTCCCTCTGACCTTACTGTCCCACCTACGGCATGTATGGGAGGGCAGGGTAAGATAAGTTTGAATGTCACAGCACAGGCCCACTAAAATACCACAGCTTAGGGAATTCTCTGGCAGTCTGGTGGTTAGGACTTACTGCTTCCACTGCCATGGCCCAGGTTCTTTTCCTTGTCAGGGAACTAAGATCTCACAAGTCACATGGTGTGACCAAAACCACAAACAATTTAATCATAAGGTTAGAGAATGCTTCCTGTCTCCCACACTTTCTTAGCAAATCAACAGGGCTCCAGTTTAGAAACTATAACTGCAGCTGGAAGACCAGCAAGGCACTGACCTTCTTTAAGAAGAAATCCTTAGGGAAGCACAGGACAGCGAGAAAGACAAACGCAGTAGGTCAGAGGGATTTTGAAGCCTCAGGTGTCTACAGATACAACAAAGATGAAATACTTACCCAGAGAAACTTAAAACTTCACACCAAAAGTCTTTTAGCTAAGTTGCTATCACCAAACACATTATGTTTGACTTTCAACAAAAATTTACGGGTATTTTGTAAGAGAAGGGAAAAAAGTATAAAGAGACAACAAAACTATCAAAATCAGCTTCATATATGACATATATTTTGGAATTACTGGGGAGAAAACTTAAGATAATGATGACTAATACATTAAGGACTCTAAACAGAAACATAGAGTAATTTGGAGGATGTTAGTAGCTCAGTCATGTCTGATTCTTTGTGACCCCGTGAACTGCAGCCTGCCAGGCTCCTCTGTCCATGGAATTCTCCAGGCAAGAATACTGGAGTAGGTTGTCATTTCCTTTTCCAGGGTGTTTCTCCGACCCAGGAGTCAAACTCGATTTCCTCCAATAAAGGCAGATTCTTTACTGTCTGAGCCACTAGGGAAGCCCCATAGCCTAATGGAACAAGATATTAATAGAAAGCCCAGAGATAAACTCACGCACCTATGGGCACCTTATCTTTGACAAAAGAGTAAGAATATACAGTGGAGAAAAGAGTCTCTTCAATAAGTGGCTCCGGGAAAATTGGATGGCTACATGTAAAAGAATGAAATAAGAATACTCCCCATACAAAAAAATAAACTCAAAATGGATTAAATACCTAAATGTAAAGCCAGAAACTATAACACTTTTAGAGAAAAACTCAGGCAGAACATTATTTGACATAAATCACAGAAAGATCCTCTATGACACGCTTCCTAGAATTATGGAAATACAAACAACAATAAACAAATGGGAACTAATTAAAGTTGAAAGCTTTTGCACAGCAAAGGAAACTACAAAAAAGATGAAGAGACAATCCTCAGCATGGGACAAAATAACTGCAAGTAAAACTGACAAAGGATTAATCTCCGAAATATACAAGCAGCATATACAGCTCAATATCAAACAAAACAAATAACCCAATCATAAAACGGGTAGAAGACCTAAACAAACACTTCTCCAAAGAAGACCTACAGACAGCCAATAAACCCATTAAAAAATGTTGAACATCACTCATTATTAGAGAAATGCAAATCAAAACTACAGTGAGGTATCACCTCACACTGGTAAGAATGGTCATCATAGAAAAAATCTGCAAACAATAAATGCTGAGAAGATGTGGAGAAAAGGGAACCCTCTTGCACTGTTGGTAGGAATGTAAATTGATACAGCCACTATGGAGAACATTATGGAGATTCCTTAAAAAACTGGGAATAAAACTATCATATGACCCAGCAATCCCACTACTGGGCATATACTCTGAGAAAACCATAATTCAAAATGGCACACGTACCCCAACGTTCATTGCAGCACGATTTACAATAGCAAGGAGATGGAAGCAACCTAGATGTCCATCAACAGATGAATGGATAAATAAACTGTGGTACACGTATACAATGGACTATTACCCTAAAAAAGAATGAATTCAAATCAGTTCTAGTGAACTGGATGAACCTAGAGCCTGTTATACAGAGGGAAGTACCTCAGAAAGAGAAAAACAGATATTGAACATTAACATTCCATTAATATATGGAATCTAGAAAAATGGTACTGATGAACCTATTTGCAGAGCAGGAATAAAGACAGACATAGAGAACAGACTTGTAGACGCAAAGGGGGAAGGAGAGGATGGGAGGAACTGAGAGGAATATGGTAGCTATTTTACATTACCACAAGACCATCACCAAGAAAAACAAATGCAAAAAGGCAAAATAGTTGTCTGAGGAGGCCTTACAAATAGTTAAGAAAAGAAGAGAAGCTAAAGGCAAAGCAGAAAAGGAAAGATATACCCATTTGAATGCAGAGTTCCAGAGAATAGCAAAGAGAGATAAGAAAACCTTCCTAAGTGATCAGTGAAAAGAAATAGAGGAAAGCAATAGAATGAGAAAGACTAGAGATCACTTCGAGGAAATTAGAGTTGCCAAGGGAACATTTCATGCAAAGATGGGCACAGTAAAGGACAAAAATGGTATGGACTTAACAGAAGCAGAAGATGTTAAGAAGAACTGGCAAGAATACAAAGAGAACTATACAAAAAAGATCTTCATGACCCTGATAACCAAGATGGTATGATCACTCACCTAGAGCCAGACATCCTGGAGTCCAAAGTCAAGTGGACCTTAGGAAGCATCACTGTGAATAAAGCTAGTGGAGGCAATGGGATTCCAGCTGAGCTATTTCAAATCCTCAAAGATGATGCTATGAAAGTGCTGCACTCAATATGCCACCAAATTTGGAAAACTCAGCAGTGGCCACAGGACTGGAAAAGGTCAGTTTTCATTTCAATCCCAAAGAAAGGCAATGCCAAAGAATGTTCAAACTACCACACAATTTCACTCATCTCACACACTTGCAAAGTAATGCTCAAAATTCTCCAAGCCAAGCTTCAACAGTACTTTAATCTAAAACTTCCAGATGTTCAAGCTAGATCTGGAAAAGGCAGAGGAACCAGAGATCAAATCATCAACACCCATTGAATCATAGAAAAAGCAAAAGAGTTCCAGAAAAACATCTACTTCTGCTTTATTGACTATGTCAAAGCCTTTGACAGTGTGGATCACAACAAACTGTGGAAAATTCTTAAAGAGACAGGAACACCTTAACTGCTTTCTGAGAAATCTGTATGCAGGTCAAGAAGCAACAGTTAGAACCAGACATGAAACAATGGGCCAGTTTCGAATTGGGAAAGGAGTACATCAAGACTGTGTATCGTCACCCTGCTCATTTAACTTCTATGCAGACTACATCATGCGAAATGCTGGGCTGGATGAAGCACAAGCTGGAATCAAGATTGCTGAGAGAAATATCAGTAATGTTAGATATGCAGATGGCACTATCCTTATGGTTGAAAGCAAAGAGGAACTAAAGATCCTCTCAATGAATTGAAAGAGGAGGGTGAAAATGCTGGCTTAAAACTCAACATTCAAAAAACTAAGATCATGGCATCTGGTTCCAGAACTTCATGGCAAATAGATGGGGAAACAATGGAAACAGTGAGAGACTTTATTTGCTTGGGCTGCAAAATCACTGCAGATGGTGACTGCAGCCACAAAATTAAAAGACGCTTGCCCCTTGGAAGAAAAACTATGACGACCTAGACAGTATATTAAAAAGCAGAGACATTACTTTGCCAACAAAGGTCCATCTAGTCAAAGCTTTGGTTTTTCTAGTAGTCATGTATGGATGTAAGAGTTGGACCATAAAGAAAGCTGAGCATCGAAAAATTCATGCTTTTCAACCGTGGTGTTAAGGAAGACTCTTGAGAGTTCCTTGGACTGCAAGGAGATCCAACCAGTCCATCCTAGAGGAAATCAGTCCTGAATATTCATTGGAAGGACAGATGCTGAAACTGAAACTCCAATACTTTGGCCACCTGATGCAAAGAACTGACACCCTGGTAAAGACCTTGATGCTGGGAAAGATTGAAGGTGGGAGGAGAAGGAGACAACAGAGGATGAAATGGTTGGATGGAATCACTGACTCGATGGACATGAGTTTGAATATGCTCCAGAATTTGGTGATGGACAAGGAAGCCTGGAGTGCTACAGTCCATGGGGTTGCAAAGAGTCGGACACAACTGAGCAACTGAAGTGAATTGAAGTAAAATAGCTAGAGGGAGGTTTCTGCATAACACAGGGAGCTCAACCTGTGTTGCTATAGGTTGTTCTCTGGCAATCTAGAGGGGTGAGTGGGGTGGGGAGTTTGAAGGAGGGGACATATGCATACTTATGACAGAAACCAACACAACTTTGTAAAGCATAAAAATAAATACATTACATACTCTAATGGAAAAAAGTATACAACATATATGAGCACTGGGAAATGTAAAGTACTGTTAAGAGAATGAAAACAGTCACAGTTTGAAAAGGTTACAATCCCTATTTTCCAGTTGTATGACACCTAGAAAGGACAAAAGTATAAAGTAAAAAGATCAGTTGTTACCAGGGGCTTCAGTGAAGAGAAGAGGAGGTGCATGTGTGAACCAAAGGGGACTTTAGGATATTGAAACTATTTTCTGTGATAATGTAGTTGCAGACAAATTATACTACATATTTGTCAAAGCCCTGAGAACTTTACAACACAAAGAGTAAATCTTAATGAATGCAAATTAATAAAAAATAATTTAGGATGCTGGGTGATCTCAAAATAGAAAGCAGATTCTGACAATGAATATTCTAAGTGTGTTCCAAATATATAAAACAATCTGAAGAGAGTGGGGAGGGAGGAAATGCTGACCAACTGACCTAAGGAACTTTAGAAAGAAATAAAAACTGTCACTTTTTTACACATGATTTGATATTATGTGTAGGAAACCCTAAAAAACTCCACCGAAAAACAATTAAATGAATTCAGTAATGTTGTAGGATAAAACAATATCAATACATAGAAATCTGTTGCATTTCTCTGCACTAATAACAAACTATCAGAATGAAAAGTAAAATTACCATCTATAACTGCACCAAAAAGAATCAAATATCTAGGAGAATTTAACTAACAAGGTAAAAGACCTATTATATGCTAAAAACTATAAGACACTATGATACAAAATAGCACAAATCAATGGAAAGAAAAGCCATGCTTATGGATTGAAATAATTAATACTGTCAAAATGCCCATATCAACTAAGTCAGTTAACACTTTCAAGGCAATCTCTATCAAGATACCAATAGCATTTTTCACAGAACGGTAACAAAGATTTTGAAAATTATTATGAAACCACAAAAGAACCCAAATAGATACAATAAGTTTCAGAAAGAAAAAAATGGAGGTATCAGGCTCCCCGACTTCAAACTACGAATAAACATATAGTAATCAAGACAGTGTGATACTGACACAAGAACAGAAACATGGATCAATGGAACAGAACAGAGTGCCCAGAAATAAACCCACACATTCATGGTCAATTAATCTACAATAAAGACGGCAGGAGTATACAACAACAAAAAAAGACCATCTCTTCAATAATCGGTATGGGAAAACTAGACAGCTACATGCAAAAGAATGAATCTGTACTGTTTTCCTATACCATATACAAATATCAATGCAAAATGGATTAAATATCTGAATGTAAAACATGAAACCATAAAACTCCTAGAAGAAAACATATGAAGTACACTCTTTGACTTTGGTTTTACAAATACTTTTTTGGATCTATCTCCTCAGGCAAGGGCAACAAAAGCAAAAGTAAACAAATAGGATGACATCAAAAAAACCTTCTGCACAGCAAAGAAAACCAGCAAAAAACAGACAAATGATTGATGAAAGTATTTGCAAATAATATGCCCAATAAGGGGTTGATATCCAAAATATATAAAGAACTCATACAAATATTAATAGGAAAAAATAACCCAATTGAAAAATGAGCAGGGAAACAGCAGATGTTTCTGCAAAGACATACACACAGTGAACAGGCACATGAAAAACTGCTCAACATCACTATTCACCAAGGAAATGAAAACCAAAACCACAGTGACAGAGCACCTCACATACGTCAGTACAGCTGTTATCAAAAAGATTAAACAAGTGTTGGCGAGGAGGTAGAAGGGAACCCTGTTCACTGCTGCTGGGCTTGTAAACTGGTACAGCTACTAGAGAAAACTGTATGTAGGTTCCTCATAAAAGTAAAAACAGAACTTCTATGAGATCCAGCAATTCCACTTGAGTATTTACCCGAAGAAAATGAGAACACTAGTTAGAAAATATATATGCACCCCTATGTTCACTGCATCATTATTTATAATAAGCAAGATATGGTTGCTACCTATGTCCATTTATATATTACTGCATAAAGAAAGTGTCAGACAGACAGATAGATAGACAGATATAGCGCCCATGCAGTACTCAGTTACTTAGTCCTGTCTGACTCTTTGCACCACCAGGCTCCTTTATTCATGGAATTTTCCAGGTAAGAATACTGGAATGGGTTGCCATTTCCCCCTCCAAAGGCTCTTCCAGACTCAGGGATCAAATTTGCATCTCTTGCATCTCCTTTTGGCAGGTGGATTCTATACCATTGAGCCACTTGGGAAGCTCAAGTACATCATGAGAAACGCTGGACTGAATGAAGCACAAGCTGGAATCAAGATTGGTGGGAAAAATATCAATAACCTCAGACATGCAGATGACAACACCCTTAGATATGCAGAAAGTGAAGAAGAACTAAAGAACCTTTTAATGAAAGTGAGAGAGGAGAGTGAAAAAGTTGGCTTAAAGCTCAACATTCAGAAAACTAAGATCATGGCATCCAGTCCCATCAGTTCAGTTCAATTGCTCAGTCATGTCCTACCCTTTGTGACCCCATGAATCGCAGCACGCCAGGCCTCCCTGTCCAACACCGACTCCCAGAGTTTACTCAAACTCATGTCCATCGAGTCAGTGATGCCATCCAACCATCTCATCCTCTGTCGTCCCCTTCTCCTCTTGCCCCCAATCCCTCCCAGCATCAGGGTCTTTTCCAATGAGTCAACTCTTCACATGAGGTGGCCAAAGTATTGAAGTTTCAGCTTCAGCGTCAGTTCTTCCAATGAACACCCAGGACTGATCTCCTTCAGGATGGACTAGTTGGATCTCCTTGCAGTCCAAGGGACTCTCAAGAGTCTTCTCCAACACCACAGTTCAAAAGCATCAATTTTTTGGCGCTCAGCTTTCTTCACTGTCCAACTCTCACATCCATACATGACCACTGGAAAAACCACAGCCTTGACTAGATGGGCCTTTGTTGGCAAAGTAATGTCTCTGCTTTTTAATATGCATACTAAATATGCTATTTAATATGCTTTTTAATATGCTAGACTGACTTATTTAATATGCTAAGTCGGTCATAACTTTCCTTCCAAGGAGTAAATGTCTTTTAATTTCACAGCTGCAATCACCATCTGCAGTGATTTTGGAACCCCAAAAATTAAAGTCACTTCATGTCAAATAGATGGGGAAACAGTGGAAACAGTGGCTGACTTTATTTTGTGGGGGGCTCCAAAATCACTGCAGATGGTGACTGCAGCCATGAAATTAAAAGACACTGACTCCTTGGAAGAAAAGTTATGACCAACCTAGACAGTATATTAAAAAGCAGAGACATTACTTTGTCAACAAAGGTCTGCCTAGTCAAGGCTATGTTTTTCCCAGTAGTCATGTATGGATGTGAGAGTTGGCCTATAAAGAAAGCTGAGTGCCGAAGAATTGATGCTTTTGAACTGTGGTGTTGGAGAAGACTCTTGAGAGTCCCTTGGACTGCAAGGAGATCCAACTAGTCCATCCTGAAGGAGATCAGTCCTGGGTGTTTATTGGAAGGACTGATGTTGAAGCTGAAATTCCAATACTCTGGCCACCTGCTGGGAAGAGCTGACTCATTTGAAAAGTTCCTGATGCTGGGAAAGATTGAAGGCAGGAGGAGAAGGGTACAACAGAGAATGAGATGGTTGGATGGCATCACAGACTCGATGGACAGGAGTCTGGGTAAACTCTAGGAGGTAGTGATGGACAGGGAGGTCTGGCGTGCTGCAGTCCATGGCGTCGCAAAGAGTTGGACACAACTGAGTGACTGAACTGAACTGAATTGAATCATTTTATAATGTTTGGGGGCCTCCTAGGTGGTATAGTGTTAAAGAATCTGCCTGCCAATAAAGGAGATTCAAAAGATGTAGGTTTGATCCCTGAGTCAGGAAGATCCCCTGAAAAAGGAAATGGGAATCCACTCCAGTAGTCTTGCCTGGAAAATCCCATGTACAGATGAACCTGGCAGGCTTATAATTCATATACAAGTCAAAATACCATGTTGTATACCTGAAATTAACACAGCACTGTATATGAATTACACTTCAACTTAACTAAACTGAAGTCAAAAACACAGTGCATAAGCACTGCATTTTGTTGATAAAGTTATTTATCATAAAGGTTTAGGAATAATACCACTCTACTTGTGTAGTGAAATTGAACAGTTAAATAGATGACTGCCAAGATTTATCACTGCTGGTACAGCAGTTCATAAATAAGAGGAGGAGGACTGAAAGATTCCTATTGTCATAGAATAAAACTGAGACATTAGTTTGTATATGTTCTTAGCTTAATTATACACAGATGTAGAAGTGTTTTGAAAGGCATGTACATACATAGGCTAATGTACACACACATTTCCTTGCTTTGCCAGCTTAGAGTGTTTAAAAGAAAGAACATTCCAGTAGCAATAAGCACATTTAGCACCAAGATCTTGGTTTCTAATATTATTCTCCAATAAAAGGAAACACAGATCTTCGAAGAAATGGCTGAGGCAGGAAATACTCATGATAAGGCTGAGAATCTGGCACAAGCATCTCTTGTAACACTTGTGAGCAACAACAGAGAGCAACAAAGTGCTAACAAACATAGAAATCCAAAACAAATATCAAAATGAATTAATGCACATACATCCATGGACTGCAGCAGGACCCAACTAAAAGAGCCCCAATGGACAAAGCTGGAAAATTTGAGTGGCCACATTAATAAAGAAGAACTGAATTACACAACCCAAAGGCTAAAATAAATTTCTATTAGTTCATATTGATATAAACAATTGCATAGGTAAATATGTGTGGAGAACAGACAAACCTCATCCAGAAGAATTCTAAAGAATTTATGTAGATCTCCTGCCCTCAAGGAGAGAGAAAATAAACTCTCTTTCTATAACTGTGAGCTGCACCATATTATCTCCTTCCAAAAACTACAAAATGGAAAAGAGGAAGAAGAGTAACTTTACAGTAGAGAAATCTGATAAACAGAAGCTCAGGCAAGAGATTAATATAAACTGTGATAAATTGTGTGAATAGTAAATACTCTTTATTATTATTATTATTATTATTTTGTAAATACTCTTGACATCATGATGAAGTAAACTTTTACCTCTGTGGTCTTCCACCTAAAAAAATTTATAGAGTTCCAGTGTAATCAGAAGAAAAATGTCATAGAAATTACAATAGAGCAGTCTTCTATAAAAATACCTGACCAGTCAAGGGCATCAAAAACAAGGAAATTCTGAGATATGGTCGCATCCTAAAGAAAGCCTAATAATTATCTAAAGAAAACATGCAAATAAATGTAATGTGGTATCCTGTGTAAGATTATGAAACGGAAAGAAAGCATTAAATAATCTGAAGGAAGCATGGATTTTCACTAATAATGTATCAGTCCATTAATTGTGACCAATGCAATACCAAGACGAAATGTTAATCCAGAAACTGTGCAAAGTATATGAGAACTCTCTGTGCTATATTCTCAATTTTTTCTGTAAATCTAAAACTGTTCTAAAAACAAATGCGCTTAAAGAAAAAATGTTTCTAATTCTCTCAACTCCATTAGTTAATAGAATGCTGAGATCTTTGGAGGCCTCTGAAACCACAAAGCAGAAGGAGGCTCAGTCTGTGAATCACCACACAGGCATTCTGCAGGAATGCTGCCTGCAGACCTGTAATGGCACATTGCATTATTAGATCAGCATGAAATAAGTGCCTATTGTGTTACACCATGAAAGTGTGGGGATTTATTTGTTTCAACAGCTAGAATCCCCCTACGACACACAATCATATTAGGATGCTCACTTTAATATGTCTGGCTTCCTGTTATGTATGCTTTTAGACTACAGATACTAAAAGGTAAGACGATAACTGGGTAAATGCAGCTGGATGTAAAAGGTAATAGTTAAAATTGGGGATTTATTTGATCTTTCAGAAAGTAAAAATGAGCCAAGTTTTATAAGTTTGGCACTGTGTTAGTCACTAAGGTTAGAGCTATGAACAAAGAAAGTATCTTGCTCTTTGCATTAGGAGAACAAAGTCATCTGGAAAGAAGAACATGGAAGGGCAGAAAGAGGAAAAGAGGAAGAGGAAGAAAAGAGCTGTGATGTTAGAAAAGAAAGTAAAGGCCACAGGGGTATCTTATCACGAGTAACTGTTGAAAAGAAGATAGAAGGAAAATTTAACTTTTGTCAAGTTATTTCTTCCTCAAATTTTCTATGTTTATTTCCAGATGCAAAAGAAATGATATAGTGAATTAGAAGAGCTTCTAAACAACATCATGGAATCTTTAAATATTTATATTCTTAGAAATTTTAGCACATGTTGGGATAGGTATAATGTCCAAAAGGAAAATATATGTTGAATGTTAGTGTTTGAGGGGGGAAAAAACAGAATAATTCATCTTTAATTTACATAGGTAGATCTCTCACAGCATAGGATTGTAGTATCTGTATTTCAATAGACAAATAGTGAAATGCCTACTAGAAAGAACATGACCTGTTTCTCACAGCATCTTAAATAAGCATATTTTAGGAAAAAAAGTATAAATCCTTTTTACACATTTTTTTTCCTATTAATAGAAAAATAGCTATTTCCTCTGATTAGAATGATATTTCATATTGGGTGAACATGTAAAACAATTTGCCTGTAATAATTAATTGGTAAACGTTTGTTTGAGGAAGTGACTTACCAACTTAATTAGAGAATCAGATTGTGACCAAAAATGGTTGAAAATTAACTGATTTAGGAGCATATGTTAGTGTATGAAGAAAACACTGAGATTTGATAAGATAATTAATCATTTAATGGGAAATTAATTTTAATCCCCTCCCTGCATAAGCTTTTGTTTTTTTATGAGACGTTTCACTACAGAGGAAAAGTTGCATGTTTATAGAGATGATTTTTATTCATTCTTTATTTTACTTAATCTCCTAACAGTTTCCTTAAAAATGAGAACTCAAATTAAATGAAACTGTTCAAGGACTTGTTAAAATGAAACATTAAAATACTACTTAATTTAGGATTCTTAGGAACTTGTTCTAAGAAAGAGAAAATGAGCGATCATTTTTTTTTTTTTTTTCTTTAAATCTCTTCTATGAGGCTTAATACAGACAGTGCATCTGAATAAGTTCGGGTAAATTTTCAAGAAAAAGAGAAGAATGACCTTACACAATCAAGAAAATGAATAATTTTAAAAATTTATAAGCTAAAATATGACAGTAATTTTCGTAAGCAGTCAGGCACATTGCCCTTTTATATTGCTGGGCTCAATGAATTATGAATGTTGGCTGAATAAAAAGCCTGAGGGTGACAAGAGAGCCACGTTTTGTCATCTGCACTTACAGGATGTCTACTACCCTAGCTGGATTTCTAGATCTTACCATTATGACTGGCTGCTGAGGACTGGCTGCTAAGGAAACACAGGAGGAGTACTTCCAGGGTGGAGAAGAAATACTAATTGCTAGCCACGATAATGAGTCTAAAGCATGTAGACACTTGAGTCTTTTGATCTATGTGAGCAGCCAAGCTCAGCAAACTCTCACTGTCCTAACCAACCTGAACACAGGAAGCAAAAAAACAAAATGAAAAGGCAGTTTTTAAGTACATACATCTCGGCTGCAGGAATTATGAGTGGGAAGAACAGGTGTTCTGAGAGATTCTACAGTGCTTCGGTTGCTAAGGAGACCACTTTCATCAGTTCAGAAAGGCTGATAACCTGGACTTTTGCTGCCAAATTGGTATCAACAAAGGTTGGAACTGATATAAACACGCATATACAAATAAAAAGGACATGGCTAGTTTAAAAAATAATTCAATGATAAGGTTGCATTGTACCTGGCAAAATACTTCTATATTAAATAAGAATAGTTGCATAATAGCTAAATAACTTGAGTTAGATTAATTGGAGCACATAATTCCAATATTAAAGTATAAAAACAGAAAAAGTTTATTTATGCCAATTATCTCATTAAAAACAATGCAATTAATGACATATATGCCTTAGTAATTACCTTAAAAAGTTTGTTGTATTTTAGCGTGATGTTAATTATACAAAATAGAGAAAAGTGAGTTCTAGATAACTTCATTAGACATTAATAAATACTAATTAATTATTCCCTGGGCAAGTTGAATATGAGAAGCATTTATAAACAATGCGATATAAGTGGTATTTTAAGATGCAAATACGATTAACATTGCACTGCCCCACCCAAATATTTTAATGCAAATAACTGTTTTTAAAAGCATTACAATTATCTCTGTTGAGCTGTTAAACTGTTTCTTAAAGGATGTTGTATCACTTTTTCTTTATAACACTAAGTAACATAAAGCATGTACCTGAGAAATGATGCAATAGTAAGCAAGTATTAAAAAAAAAAAAAACAAAAACTCCCTTCCTAGGTTTCATTAGTGTAGGACTAGAAATATTCAACACTTACTACATAAAATCTTTCTATATTTCATACCACAAAAAGTAATTTAAAATATGATTTGTAAACTAATGTTTAGTAAAATCTGTGTCTTTCAATTAGGATACTTTTTGTGATTCTTCTTTAAAAGTTTCAAAATGATGAAAGGCACTATGGTAAATTTACCTTTAAAATATCAAGGAATACTATCAAACCTTAATATTTGCAGTCTAATAGCAAAGTATGATATATTCTATTATATAACACAGTCACTTTTAAAATTTAAATTTAAAATTGAAATTTTGCTCATTCCATTACATAAAAATAAATTGGAGGTAGAGACATTGCATTTTTCACTTTGCCATTTTCATCATAAAGTCATTTGTTTTGAAACAGTTATATATTTTTGGCAAAATTTGACAGAACTGGCACATCTGCAGATAATGGTACAATTTGATATTTATAAAGGATCAAGTTTTCTATAAATATATGTTTCCAGTTTCCATGGAAATTGAGAAATCACTAGAGCTGATTTTTATCTTCTTTTACTGAAATCAAATAATGCTACTTATAGGGCTGTTTTTAAGTCTGTGACAATTAACTTTTTGATTAACCATTTTTTATAAAAGTAATATATTTTTGACTATTTATAAAGTCAACACATATACTTCAAGACAAAATCTGCAAAAATTAATCCCAGATTTAATTTAAATGTTCAAGTGAACATTTAAGGTCTAGTGTTTCCTTTGTTTCTTTTTTATTTTCCTTTCCTTTGCTTAATTTTGGCTTACTAGTTTTAAAAATTAAAATATTAATGGTAACTATTTAAAAATTGTTGTAAGAATTAAATGAGTTAATACAGACGCAGTATTCAGAAATGTACCTTGTACATGTCTAAGTGCTACGTAAATATTTTTACTACAGTGCAAGCTCTGTAAAGGAAGGGACTTCTGAGAGTAACTAGCATATAATAGGCACTTAATAAAAATATGTGCATTAACTAAACTTGGAGTTCACAGATTATTTTTTTTACTGGATTTTAGATTAGTAAATGTGAAATAGGAACCCTTCATTTTATACCAGTGGTCTCCATACTGGGAAAATTACAACTCTCCATTTAAACAAAGACTTTCAAAAGTATATATAGGCAAAGACAGTCACAGAGAATGACATTTTAAATTGCCAACTACAGAAAGATTTCCCTCATAGCTCAGTTAGAAAGAATTCACCTGCAATGCAGGAGACCTCAGTTTGATTCCTGGGTCAGGGAGATCCCCTGGAGAATGGATAGGCCACCCACTCCAGTATTCTTGGGCTTCCCTTGTGGCTCAGCTGGTAAAGAATCCACCTTCAATGCAGGAGACCTGGGTTCGATCCCCGGGTTGTGAAGATTCCTGGAGAAGGGAAAGGCTACCCACTTCAGTATTCTGGCCTGGAGAGTAGGACAGGACTGAGTGACTTTCACTTTTCATTTTCTCAGAAAGCTAAGTGCCAAAAAATTGATGCTTTTGAACTGTGGTGTTAGAGAAGACTCTTGAGAGTCCCTTGGACTGCAAGGAGATCAAACCAGTCAATCCTAAAGGAAATCAATCCTAAATATGCACTGTAAGGATTGGTGATGAAGCTGAAACTCAAGCTCCAATACTTTTGCCACCTGATGCACAGAGCTGACTCATTAGACAAGACCCTGATGCTGTTAACGATTGAAGGCAGGAGGAGAAGGGGATGACAGAGGATGAGATGGTTGGATGGCATCATTTACTTGACGAACATGAGTTTGAGCAAGCTCCAGGAGTTGGTGAAGAACAGGGAGGCCTGGTGTGCTGCAGTCCATGAGGTTGCAAGAGTTGAACACAACTGAGAGATTGAACTGCCTGATTAACAGTAAATATTTCACATTACAGAGAAAAAATGTCTGCCTTAGATGAATTTTGACATTTTCCTATTTCCATTTTACACAAAGAGGCTCTTCATGACTCCTACTCCAGTAGGTACCATAGCCTCTTCCTTTTTTGTTATAAAACATCTTGATTCAATGCGCAAATTGTTCTAGCTGTTGTCACTAGGTAATCCTTCAGGGTAACTCCTGGTTTCTTTCAATATTCTTTCTTCTTTTCCTTCTCTCTTTCTTCTCCTCTTCATTTTCTCTTCTCGCCTACCTCCCCTCCATTTCACTATCTCCCTCCCCCTTCTCTTTTTCCTCCAGTCTGTCTCCTCCGTTCTAATTATGTGCTTACTTCCTGGAACCAGAATATATTCCAGACATCTAGTATAATGTCTTCCCCAGCTTTACACTCAATTACTTCTATAATAAGGGCTGCTTCCTTTGGTTAGATACTGGTACTGAGAAATCAATATAAAACATTAACATTAGATGAAGTCAGTTAACTAATATTGTTGTTCTTCTTCAGCAGCTCAGTCGTGTTCAACTGTTTGTGACCCCATAGACTGCAGCACGCAAGACTTTCCTGTCCACCATCTCCCAGAGCTTGCTCAAACTCATGTCCATTGAATCGGTGATGTCATCCAACCATCTCTTCCTCTGTCATAACCCTTTTCCTCCTGCCTTCAAGCTTTCCTAGCATCAGGGTCTTTTCTAATGAGTCAGCTCTTCCCATCAGGTGGCCAAAGTATTGGAGCTTCAGCTTCAGTATCAGTACTTCTAATGAATATTCAGGGTTGATTTCCTTTAGGATTGACTGGTTTGAAATCCTTGCAGTCCAAGGGACTTTCAGGAGTCTTCTCCAACATGACAGTTCAAAAGCATCAATTCTTCCGGTCCTCAGCCTTCTTTATGTCCAATTCTTACATCCATACATTACTACTGGAGAAACCAAAGCTTTGACGAGACAGACATTTACTGGCAAAGTAATGTCTCTGCTTTTTAATATGCTGTCTAGGTTGTCTATTTGCCAAGAAGTGATGGGTGTCATGGTCTCCGTTTTTTGAATGTTGAGTTTTAAGCCAGCTCATTCACCCTCCTCTTTCAACTTCATCAAGATGCTCTTTAGTTCCTCTTCACTTTATGCCATAAGGGTGGTGTTATCTGCATATTTGAGGTTATTGATATTTCTCCTGGTAATCTTGATTCCAAGCTTATGCTTTATCCAGACCAGCATTTAGTATGATGTACTCTGGATATCAGTTAAAGCAGGGTTACAATACATAGCCTTGATGTACTCCTTTCCTAATTTGGAACCAGCCTGTTGTTCCTTGCCCAGTTCTAACTGTTGCTTTTACATAGAGTCTTTAAGTATTTACAAATTCTTTACCTTAAGTGAATTAAGGTAATGAATTCAATGAATTAAGGTAATGAATTCAATGAATTAATTCAATTAATTATTATAAACCTCAATTATAGTGAACAAAACTGAGGGACAGAAAGGCAGAACCGAGCAAAAGTCATGTAGTATTTGTAACAGCCACAGTTGTAGCCATAAATAACAGTCATCTAGTGCTTACCATGTGCATTGTTTTAATAAATTCATTCAGCTATCCAATCAAATAAAAGTGATTATTATGATCATTTTACAAGGAAATAGCAGAAGCTCCATCCTATACATGCTTTTATAAGATGTTGGCTAGGATATGGATCAATGATTATATGTTACATCATCAGCATTCCTATCCAGAGAAAATATGTATTTACCCTTTAATTTAATGAGTATTTCCAAAAAACTATTGTGCATGTATTTATTATTGCTTGGGGCTTCTGAACCGCTTTTTCTTCATTCTATATTAAAAAAAAAAAACTATTAAAAGTATATTCAAATTTTATAATAGTTTACGTCCATGCCGATTATACCTGTTTGCAGTCTACATATTTTTTTAATGACTCATATTACTTTTTTATTTATTGATACTCATGTTATTATGCATGGTATAGTCTATATGTATATGAAGCTTACTATATAGTATAAAATCATGACTATTAACATCAATGCTTTGGCTTCTTCAAAATAAATAAGGCTTTGAAAGACATATTTTGCTCATTTCA
Organism: Muntiacus reevesi; assembly: GCF_963930625.1. Lineage (NCBI taxonomy): Eukaryota > Metazoa > Chordata > Mammalia > Artiodactyla > Cervidae > Muntiacus > Muntiacus reevesi. The sequence continues at coordinate 24,013,334 of NC_089262.1, read as the reverse complement.
GTCCTTTTCCTTTTAGCAGTCTTATAGGAACTCCTTATGAATATATGTACAATATAATTAGATTCCAATCCACTAAGGTATTTTATTCTAGAAAAGAGCAAAAAAGTCAGTTGGATTGTCTATGTTATGTGTATGTTAGAATATTTTTATTGCTAGCTAAAATCAAACGAAGAAAAATCACACAGTCTCATGAATTTTGTTGACTTCAAAGGAAATTCTCTCACATAAGCTTAAATTTTCTTTAAAGCAAATGTTAAATAAGGGCTGATGAAGTAAATTTATTTGGGGAGAAAAAGTTAGTCACCAAAGTATTTTTGACATGAAAATATGATAAAAGAATGACAGACTGATGTGAAAAAGAGGGTTTAGGCATACACAGAAAGTATTTTCCACCATATGTTTATGTAATGAAGCCAAAAAATCACTCAAATTGTTTTAGCTATAAGGAAAGTATTGTATTTAAAATAAGTATTCCTTATTTCAACTGAAAGAATTCAACGAAGTACTTTAGATGTTACTATTTACCAAATACTGTGAGAGTAACTTGGTGTATAAAATTACATCTACTTGAAATGTTTAAATCTAGATTAAAATATAATTATATGAAACATTATGAGATAATTTCAATACAGATGTTTGAACAACTTATACCAATGAGTTTTAAGAAAGTAAAGGGAATAAAGTAGCTAAAGGAGGGGTAATTCAACTAATTTACTGCATTATTTTTAATAGCTAACGTAGGTAGATGTTTATCATATGCCATTCATTTAGATGAACTGTCTATATTCCTTTTATTGTTTAATCCTCAATGTGAAACACTGTAAGAATCAATTACTACTACTGCAATCATTGCTATTGTATCATATCCTGAGTTTGTAATGAGGAATATTTGGATTAGAAAGATTTGATGTCTCTTCCATGCGGACGGTGGAGCCGAGATTATAAACCACAGTCATCTAATTCCAAAATTTACAGATAACACATTATCCAAAGTATGAATTACAATTAGAGTGGAGAGTGAAAGAGTTGTGGATGGTATTTGCCCTGTCAATGGTGATGTTGATGCTTAATAGTGTGTATGGCATTGTGCAAATGGGTGTAGGAAAAAAATAGATAATACAGTAAAATAGAAAGTCACTCCAGGAATGTATAAAGACATAAATTATTGCAGCATGTGCAGGAAAGAAACATATTTTTTATCTGACATGAAGGTACTGTATGAAGATAACTTTAGCAAGTTGCATAGTTAGAAAGTAAAACAGGTAACTGTGGGATAATCAAACTGGTAAGAGGAAGTCTACTGTGAGCAGTGAGATGCAGCCCCATTGGCTGATGCCTAATAGCCGCCTAATCCCCACAAGCTATTTTCAACTCTGCCCCAAACAAACCCCCATCAGTGCTCCAAAATGGTCAGGGGACCAGAAAAATCCCCTACTGGCCGACTGGAGGGACATTCCTCACTCTGCAACATGGGCACATCTGATACTATCACGTCCTTAGATAACCTTTGGTGGCCTCATTAATACTTCATAAATATTCTGTGAATACATACATTTAACTATAACAGACTGAATCATGGTAAGAACATGCACAGCAGAGCCTCCTGTTACTTAACCTGCAGCGGTCAGTTAAGACTGTTAATCAACAACCTCCTGGATTATGACAAAAATCTTGCTTTATAAAATCTATACTCCAGGCCTCTGGGGCCACTGCCATCCTTGTGTTGGCCCACCTCTCTTTTAAGGTGTTCTCTCTATTCTCTTCTTTTCTTCAATAAACCCTCTTGCAATAGGTAAGACCCCAAATTCTTCTTTGCATCCTTACCAAGAATTGAGGTTCACAGGAAGAGGGATCTCCAAACTCTCTTCCTATAAGAAGATCAGAGAAGCTACTATATAAAAAATATGAACCTTCATATTTTCTTGAAGAATATTAGAAAATAACTGAAGCACTTGAAGGAGGATGGTAGAGCAGTCATATTTGTGTTACAGCTTATTCTTCCATATGAAAAACATCATTTATTAAACTTATTGAGATATAATTTACATACATTAAAAGGCACCTGAATATATATACTGGCATAACTAACAACATCACCCCCAAATATTCCCTCATTCTCTTTAGCAATCACTCCATAATACCATAGACAAAAATATACTCAAAGTCAATTAAAGATCAGATACTATAAAACTCTTAGAGGAAAAAAAAGGCAGAACACTCTGACAGAAATCAAAGCAGGATCTTTTTGACCCACCTCCTAGAGTGATGAAAATAAAGACAAAAATTAACAAAAGGGACCTAATTAAAATTACAAGATTTTGCACAGGAAAGGCAACCATAAACAAGATGAAAACAAACCCTCAGACTGTGAGAAAATATTTGCAAATGAAGTGACCTACAAGGGATTAATCTCCAAAATACACAAACAACTCATGAAGCTCAATATCAAAAACAAACAAACAACCCAATCAAAAAATGGACAGAAGACCCAAATAGACATTTCTCTCTTTAGCAATCAAACTCACGCATCTCCAGCCCCATATAACCAATAATTTACAGTAGCCAAAACTTGAAAGCAACCCAAACAGCCATCAACAGATTGGATAAGCATCTATTTATGCTATGGGATTTTTGTTTTTAGTAATGAAAAATGATCAACCACAATGCAGGCAGCAATATAGAAAAATCTCAAGAGCATTAAGCACAAAAGAAGCCAGGCGCAAGGAAACACATTTACATGATATTCCCAAACAGCAAAAATAACTACAGAAAACATCAAGCATGCAGGACTGCTTGAGGTAAGGAGTGTTTCAATCTTTTGATAAGAAAACCCTTAATTATGGAGGTAATGATTTTTTTGTGTGATAAGCAGATATGGGAGGTTAAATTTCCTGCATTTGTATGTTACTACTAAAACTTTAAAAAAAAAAAAAAAATTAGTTTTGAAATCTAGATACTTGAAATTCAGATTTCACTTACAGTTCTATCATGAATTAGCTATAGACTCTTTAGAAAGTAATGGTGTCTTACCAAGATTCAAAATCCCATAACCATCGTTTCAGATAAATTTCCCATTGAGTTTTAGTAACTGTGAAATGGCATGACACATATTAAAGTGTTTATTGAAGTACCTGGCTCTTAGTAAACTAATTTCAAGGGAGGAGTCGGTAGACAGTATTTCAGTACTGTTATCCTATTAATTTTTTTTCTTACCGTTTTCAAAAGCTGAGGAAACATCTGCTCGGTCTAGAGCCCTTCAGAACTGGGGACCCTTCCTGTCTTCTCAATCTCTGCCTGGTTGGGTGCTGAGATGGCAGGATGACAGGCCTGCGCTGGCAGAGCTGGTCCCTGGTGCTTCGGCTTGGAGGACAGATCAGGCAAGGGGGCAGGTGGGCGGGCACCTCGTGGCCCTTCAGCCTGGCTTGGTGAGGTGGTTGTCCAGGATGAATTCCTCATTGTCCAGCAGCCCATCTGGGTCTACCTCAGCCAGCTTTCAGACGTTTCCAAGGACCATACTAGGCAGCACAGACTTCACCATCTCCTACTTGGCATTGGCACCCCTGATCTGGCCACTGAAAAGTGACAGTCTGTACATCTCCTTGCAGGCAGGCTTGTCTTTGTCCACCACATACTCAGCATCACCAGGGTCCTTGCCGGAATGCCTCGCAGTAGTCATGCCCAAAAAGCTTGATCTGGAGCCATCCAAGGCATGGCCCTTCACATCGAGCCAGGTATTGCCATCGGTCAGGCGATGTTGTTGACCAGCATATGGCCCATCATGTCCAACAGCTAGGGTTTGAAGGCCTGGAACTTCTTCACAAACTGTCCTCCAGGTCTTGATGACTTCTGAGAACTCTTCGGAGATGACCCCTTGAAAAGCATCAAAGATCAGGATGATGCAGTCCCCATGTTTGGTAAACCACTCCAGGCCTCTGCCAACTCATAAGCTCTCCCAAAGTGCTATTTCTCTGCAGACAGGACCCCGGGAGGGCCGAAGCGGCCTCTGCGGACAGCTGGGCAACATGAGTCAGTTCATGAGCTAATCCATACCGAAGATGATGAGCTTGGGGGATGGAGGTGGGGACACCAGGGGCTCCTATGAGCGCATCGCAGGCCACCTCGTCCCCGTAAGGCTGGGTTGGGTGGCGCTGGCGAAGGGGTCAATGGCGTGCTTGGCCCCATACCGCAGCCCCATGAAGCCCTTCTTCATCAGGTGCCTTATGAAGGTGGTCTTGCCCGTGCTGCACCAGCCCACCAGGAGAATCTTAGGTCGGAGTCGGAATCCTCCAGCGCCTGCGAGTGGAACTCGTGGGAGCCGTGCTGCTCCTCCAGGGACAGCAGCTCTGGGGGTACAGTGGCCACAGCCCCCGGGCCACCATTTGGAAGAGCTCCGCCTCCTTCCCATGGCGAGTATCCTAGCCGACCCAGCTGAACGAGCTGCCTGAGAGACTGCACAGAGCCCAGGCGGGGCGGACCGCAGGCCCCTGGACCATGCCGGGGAGGCTAGCACCGCGCATGCGCACCGCTGGGCCGGCGGGGACCCTCTCGGGCGTGGATAATCTGCTGGCGTCGAGTTTTTAAACAGAGGGCAGTAGGATTTTCCTTAAAAGAACAAGGTGAAATCATTTGCCTGGTTTGCTATTCTATCTCTTTGGGTCACACTGTGGGACGCCGGGGAAAGGTATCTTTCACTAATTTTTTTTTTTTTTTTTTTTTTTTTTTTTTTTAGTTTTCTGAATGTTGAGGGTTTTTGTTGTTGTTGTTTTGTTTTAAGTGAGCAAAGATTTTTATTGAAATTGCATTCAACCTATGATCAATATAGATTTTGATCTGTGTACACAATATAGATTGGTGCACTTGAGTGCTCAGTCGCTTCAGTCATTTCGGTGGTCTCTGACTCTTTGCAACGCCAAGGGCTGTAGCGCGCGAGGCTCCTCTGTCCTTGGGATTCTCCAGGCAAGAATACTGGAGTCGGTTGCCATGCCCTCCCCCTAGGCATACCCTTCACCAAAATCTTATATATGGGCTCAGAAGGTAGAGAATCCGCCTGCAATGAGAGAGACCCAGGTGCGATCCCTGGGTGGAGAAGATCCCCTGCAGGAGGAAATGCCAATTCACTCCAGTACTCTTGCCTGGAGAATCCTACAGACAAAGGAGCCTGGTGGGCACAGTCAACGCGGGCACAAAGAGTGGGACACGGCTGAGCAACTAACGCACGTCCCTAGATAGTATAAGTAAGGTGTTTTTATTAAGACGATCACTTTAAAAAAAAAAAAGAAAATTGCCCTAAATTAAAATTCCGGAGTGATTAGAGAACAGGGAAAATATTACTAAGCTTTTAGAGATTTAATTTATGTTATTAAAAATGTAAGAATATAACTAGGTGAACTTAGCCTTAAGAACCAGTTAGTGCCTAGTTGCCTCCGACACACACACACACACACACACACACACACACACACACACACACACACACAAGACAAGTCCTAATTTAGTACATTTATTTCTTAGTTTATCATAATTTACTCATTGATGTTTAATAAACAAGGTTTGGTAACTTACTATTTCAAAGTATTTCTTTTAAAAAGAGAATCTGGAATAATGTATTAGCCCAGACTCCGACCAGAAAGTGCTTTTACTGAGTTCATCAGATAGATGGTCTGCCTGGATTGGGATACACATTCCATGTGTATCAAGTTCTTTCCATGAACTTCAAGATGCTCAAGTTTAGCTATATATCAAGGATGGAGTATTTCACAGCAAAGGATCAAATGGTTTGCTTTCTTATAGTTCCAACTAAATTATTCTGTTCTGAAAGAAGCTAATCAAGCAGAATAAACTACTTATAAATATTACTCTCATTTATGAATTTTTGTTTTCCCATCATGGAATACAGTAAAGCTATGAAGTCATAGATGTTAAATTTTAATATACATTAAAGTTTTATAGCACATGATGGGATTCTTCTTATGTATTTTTGCATTTCCCAGAAATGACTCAGTGGTATTTTTAGTGTGCCCATAAATATCTAATGAACTCTCAATCAACCACTAAGAGAAAAAAGTATTTCCCATTGCCCCAAGAGGTTTTTTTCAAGAAATTGAATTGAAAAATTGACAGTCCAATGTGAGTTTGATACAAAATTGAAGATGTATTCACATGAAAAATAATGTCAAATGCCACTACATTACAATTTGATTGCATTGGACCTATTCATAAATAAGACTATTGTTCTAAAATTCCTGGAATAACATTTATGCTTTGTTAAAGGTGAAAATGTTCTGAATCAACTCTCAGAACATGAAGAATTATCTTTGATTAAAGTTGTGCCATGGAACTTTCTTTAATGATAGAAATGTTCTATAACTCTGGGTTATCTAACCTGATAGTTACTAGCCACAGGTAGCTATTAAGCACTTGAAATGTAATTAGGATAACTGAGGAATTGCCTTTTACATTTGAATTAATTGAAGTTCAAATTTAAATAGTTCTATGTGGCTAGTGGCTGTTGTATTAGATAGATCAGTCTTAGATTAATAATGAGAGTTACTTCCATGTTGGACAATTGTCCACAAGAGGGATTAGTAACCGTGATGGGAGGAAATCAGTTTTGTTTTGTTTTGTTTTGTTTTGACACAAGAGCAATGATCTATTCTTCCTCTGAACTTAAGCTCCAAAGAGAAATCTGGCACACATTTTTTACCAAGATTTCCCACAAGTTTTTATAGATAGAACTTGTTCTTATGATATGATGAGAAATTTTATTTTCTGTAAAAGGTATTGAGAAGTGGCTTGCATTAACATAGCCTAGCAATCTTAATTAAGAACCAAACCCCACACCTCCTACCCTTTCAACTTGTATTGACTTTGTCCCTAGATATTCTTGCTCATGAATTTAGGGCTAGACACCAGTAGGTAGATACTGTGTTTGATTCAAGGAGATCCTAAAAGAAAAATTTTGCTCAGCTGGACAAGAGGTTTGCTTATCAGGCAATTTATTAAACAGACAGCTTATCAGTTTACTTATTAAGGTCATTTCCTGCCTGTGCCTACAGTCGTAAGCTTTTGAGTCAAAAATGTTTCCAGCCCCAATCACCTCATAATAAAAGATTTGCCTTAAACCAGAAGGACAGGGAAGCCAAGGGTGGTGCAGTCCATTCAGTCACAAAGAGTCAAGACATGACTGAGCGACTAAGCAGCAACAAAGATGGCCCCAGACTCTGATAGTCCTGTATGCATCGTCCCCTGATATTCCCTTCTGAGATTCACTAAGGTTCAGTCAAGATCGTGTTCTCCATTCCTGTACTGGTCTAAAAACTAGGTTCAGTTCAGTTCAGTCGCTCAGTCGTGTCCGACTCTTTGCAACCCCGTGGACTGCAGCACACCAGGCTTCCCCGTCCATCACCAACTCCCGGAGCTTACTCAAACCCATGTCCATTGAGTCAGTTATGTCATCCAACCATCCATCCTCTGTCATCCCCTTCTCCTGCCTTCAATCTTTCCCAGCATCAGGGTCTTTTCAAATGAATCAGTTCTTCACATCAGGTGGCCAAAGTATTAGAGTTTCAGTTTCAGCATCAGTCCTTCCAGTGAATACTCAGGACTGATTTCCTTTAGGGTGGACTGGTTGGATCTCCTTGCAGTCCAAGAGACTCTCAAGAGTCTTCTCCAACACCACTGTTCAAAATCGTCAATTAGTTTGCTTAATCAATAAGTTTTCTGGTGACCTTTTTAGGGAGTCATTATTGTACAGTGATATTGATAGGAATCTCTAGTTAGTAATGATTAAAAATCATGCTTCATTATTTCTGGAGAGAAACAGAAAAGTTAGTAAGTCCGGATCTAAAGTTAGACATGTTTTGTTTCGCTCTTTTCTGTAAAATGAGAATATTAGTAATGTTAATTCCACATGGTTGTTATAAAGTTTGAATTAATTGATCCATAAGATTCACTTGATTTTCTCCTATTTAAGTTCTGAAAAGATATTATTTTTAATATTTATCCCAAGAAAAAAAATCTCATGAAATATTAATATTTTCCCAACAGAGTGAAAAATACCATTAAATGTTTGCTAAGGGAGGATTTATGTATTAATTGTATAATGATATTAAATATGGTATATTAACCATATGTAATTATATAAAATCACACTGATTAGTTATATGTAATTTATACATTAGCTATATTATATGTAATTAATACAAAAGTGAAATAGAGGCTTTCTATTCATAAGAACATACATATAATATATACATGCATAAATTATAGCTTTTATAGAGAATAGAAAGGCTGTTTTTGAGAGTAGAAAGGCTAACTCATTTAACATTTGAGTTACAGTCTTATGCTACAATCCAGAAAACCAGAAAACTGCTCATTTGTGATTTTAGATACTGACCCAGGGTTTGGTAACGTTCCCCAAAAAGTTCATGGGAAGAAGGTGTTTGATAATGCAGGATTGTACAAGGCCCTCCAATGCCATGCGCAACTACGTTCTTTCCTTTTCAGTAAAATAATTACATGCACAAACTTCTACAGCCTTCTTCTATCAGAGAAAATTTGTCACTAGAAAATACCACATTCAAGTTTATATAAAAGTTATTAGTGAAATGTTGAAGAGAAATAAGGAAAACTGTGGAATTAATATACTAAAGGCTGGAACTATACTGACAAATGAGAGCACATTTCAATTAGCATTTGGCAATTATGGGAAATCCAAATTCAGCTTAATCGACACCTACATCAAATCCTTTAGTCCTATAAATTAGCTCCCTGGGACACGTAATTCCAGGAAAGTTTAACAGAGCCATCTATAATTGATGTCTTAGCTCTCTCACAGTATGCCAGGGAGTGCATTTAGGTGTCACTGGGCTATTTCAGCAGTACTGGAGATGAACAAATTAACCAGCTGCAGATGCAGTGGAGTTTCACAGAAGAGTCTGTTTTAAGTTGTTATACACTTTGAGAAGATTTAGGATGAATGTATGAGATTAAGGAGTTATACAGATAATGGTAACAGATTTTATAATGCAAGAAACACCATTGTTTATTCAACTATTTTTGTCTATTAATACAAGCTCTTTATCACCATAGAAACACACAATAACTTTATTAAATCACTATATGCTTAGTGATTGTCTACATAATAACAGGTGTTAACAGCAGAGTCTAACTCTACTAGATATTGTTACTGCAACAAGGTATTCAATATTTAATTTTTCAGGAGCATGGGGACTCTAGTTTGGATATAAATTTAGAAGAACATAATGCAGATTATACTTTTTATACTGTTCATGGGGTTCTCAAGGCAAGAATACTGAGGTGGTTTGTCATTCCCTTCTCCGGTGGACCACATTCTCTCCGACCTCTCCACCATGACCCGACCGTCTTGGGTGGCCCCACAGGGCATGGCTTAGTTTCACTGAGTTAGACTCGGCTGTGGTTCTGTGATCAGATTGGCTAGTTTCCTGTGATTATGGTTTTAGTGTGTCTGCCCTCTGATGCCCTCTTGCAACACCTACCGTCTTACTTGGGTTTCTCTTACCTTGGACATGGGGTATCTCTTCACAGCTGCTCCAGCAAAGCGCAGCTGCTGCTCCTTACCTTGGACGAGGGGTATCTTCTCGCGGCCCCCCTCCTGACCTTGAACGTGGAGTAGCTCCTCTCAGCCCTCCTGCGCCCGCGCAGCAGCTGCTCCTTGGAGGGCAATCCCCAAAAATGCGCAAACTACCGCACAATTGCACTCATCTCACACGCTAGTAAAGTAATGCTCAAAATTCTCCAAGCCAGGCTTCAGCAATACGTGAATTGTCAACTCCCAGATGTTCATGCTGGTTTTAGAAAAGGCAGAGGAACCAGAGCTCAAATTGCCAATATCCGCTGGATCATCAAAAAAGCAAGAGAGTTCCAGAAAAACATCTATTTCTGCTTTATTGACGATGCGAATGACACCACCTTTATGGCTGAGAGTGAAGAGGAACTAAAAAGCCTCTTGATGAAAGTGAAAGAGGAGAGTGAAAAAGTTGGCTTAAAGCTCAACATTCAGAAAACTAAGATCATGGCATCTGGTTCCATCACCACATGGGAAATAGATGGGGAGACAGTGGAAACAGTGTCAGACTTCATTATTTTGGGGGGCTCCAAAATCACTGCAGATGGTGACTGCAGCCATGAAATTAAAAGACGCTAACTCCTTGGAAGGAAAGTTATGATCAACCTAGATAGCATATTGAAAAGCAGAGACATTACTTTGCCAACAAAAGTCTGTCTTGTCAAGGCTATGGTTTTTCCAGTGGTCATGTATGGATGTGAGAGTTGGACTGTGAAGAAAGCTGAGCACCGAAAAACTGATGCTTTTGAACTGTGGTGTTGGAGAAGACTCTTGAGAGTCCCTTGGACTGCAAGGAGATCCAACCAGTCCATCCTAAAGGAGATCAGTCCTGGGTGTTCATTGGAAGGACTGATGCTGAAGCTGAAACTCCAATACTTTGGCCACCTCATACAAAGAGTTGACTCATTGGAAAAGACCCTGATGCTGGGAGGGGTTGGGGGCAGGAGGAGAAGGGGATGACAGAGGATGAGATGACTGGATGGCATCACCAACTTGATGGACATGAGTTTGAGTAAACTTTGGGAGCTGGTGATGGACAGGGAGGCCTGGTGTGCTGCGATTCATGGGGTTGCAAAGAGTCGGACACGACTGAACGACTGAACTGAACTGAACTGAATGCAGATTAAATGTAAGCTCCTATGGGAAGGTAGTGAACCTAGAAATAAATTAACTTAAAACATATGCATCTATATGTCCTCTTTCACCAATTAACATATATAAGCATTGTTATTGTTTTATTCCTGGAATACAGTTATCATTATCTAAAGAATAAATCCTGTCTACCTAATATGAACATGACAACATGATTGCAACAGCTTATTGTCAGGGAGATGATTGTGCAAAAACACTGGTTTGGTTAATTTATTTTTGTATTTGACAAAGTATTTTTCACAACTAAATTTTTATGCTAATTTGATTTATTGTATTTCCAGTAAATATCAATTGCAAGAAATATTGACAATGTTTGAAGAAAAACCAATAGAAAGGCAAAATAATCCTTGTATGTAAATTAAAATAGTTGAACTATAATCAATAAAGTGTTTCAAATACCCCATAATTATTCCATGAAATATTATAACATTTGGCAAGTCTGTATATTTATTATCAAATTTAGTCTCTCTGAATATTTTCATATTAGTTTAAGGGAATAATTCCTAGAAATTTTGTTTTACCTAATCTATATATTTATGGAATGTTTGAAGTTTTTAAGTATGTTTGCTTTTAAGTAGGTAAAAATAAAATCTAATTAACACATATATTTTAACACACTGAATAACAATAAAACATAATTGAGTCCAGGGGATCTTCCCGACCCAGGGATCAAACCCAGATCTCCCGCATTGCAGACAGATTCTTTACCATCTGTGCCACCAGGGAAGCCCTCATAATATATCCACCTGGCTAGGCCAAACTGCTTTTCCCAGAAACCCTTTTCCTACTAATTTCCAATAAAGATGCGTCATAAGTGAGATTCTTATGCATGATACAAGACTCAATCAGTATGTCTTGGGAATTGATTCCAAGACCCCCAAGGATACCAAAATCCTAGGATACTCAGATAACATATAAAATGGCATAGTGTTTGCCTATATAACCTATGCACATCCTTATATTTTAAATACCTGTGGACTACTTATAATGCCTAATACAATATAAATGCTATGTAAATAGTTGTAAATACAAAATATAACATAAATAATTACCCATACTGTACATTCAAATTTTGATTTGGGGAAATTCTGGAATAGCTTTTCTATCTGTTGTTGGTTGAATTCTTGGAGTCCATGGATGGAGGGTAGATTGTATGTGAAAGAAGTGAAGCAACAGCCGTTTTATAGATCACCTATTTTGTTGTTACTGTTGTTTAGTCACTAAGACGTGTCTGATTCTATGTGACTGTAGCCCATCAGGTTCCTCTGTACATAGGATTTTCCAGGCGAGAATACTGGAGTGGGCTGCTATTTCCTCCTCCAGGGGATCTTCCTGATCCAGGCATCGAACCTGCATCTCCTGTTTGGCAGGTGTAATCTTTACCACTGAGCCACCAGGGAAGCCCCAGATCACCCATTCTGCTACTTAACTGCTTGTACATCAAGCATGACACAACTGCTCACCTCTAAAATATTCCACCTTTTCTAGGATCATCCTTCAGCTTCTCTGACTCTTGGTCTAGGTAGGTGTGTTCAGTGAAAGATAAAAATCACGATTAAGTCTATGGTAAAGTACATGGATGAAACATGATTTTCCCGGGATGGGGGTGAATATTCCGCTGGGATAACCTATAAGAGCTGAGACAACTGGAAATAAATATGCTGCTTTTATATCCTGGGTGTCTATAGCCTTACCAAATGCCAGCTGTCACCATCAGGAAACTTTACTTGCTGCAATTGCTAGCAAGTGGAATAAACAAATTGATTCTCAGGGAAACAAAGAAAAAATAGTCCATGTGAGGTCTGGAGTAGTGACCCAAGGCAAATTTGACACACCTGTATGTTCAGACATTCTTATTGGCCTTCAGAGCTAATTCACATTGTCAGGTTTATTGAGCATATACACCTGCTTATTGCCACTCTCTCTTATTAACAACAATAAAATCTACAAATATAAGAGGGAAACAATAATAAAAAATAAAGATAACAAACTAGATTTCACCCAGGGACATAGGATAGCACAATTTGATCAGATTATTCAATTATATACTTAATCTTAGAGATAAAAGAAAAGCGCCAGCACAGAGTTCAAGAAAAACCTTTTAAGATTATATTCAGCATCATGTTTCACTATAAAATGCTAGAAGGTCTCAAACCTCTAAAGGTAAAGGAGTCGCACATGTGAGTACTTTATTGAGTCCACCACAAGGGGGCGACCAAGGACACATTGGTGTTGTAATCAAAACCAAGTTTTATTACCCTGCGCGGAGATTCCACGTTGGCTCAATGATTAAAAAAAAAAAACCCACCTTCCGTGCAGGAACCGCAGTGCAGGTGATGAGAATTTGATTCCTGGGTTGGAAAGATTCCCTGGAGGAGAAACCACAGTCCATTTAAGCATTCTTGCCTGGAGAATCCCCGGACAGAAGAGTTTGGTGAGCTACAGTCCGTGGTGTGCCAAGAGTTGGAGACGAATGAAGTGACTTAGCATGTAGCACATGCCAAGAGAATGCACAAATGATCCACAGGAGTGGCCCCTATTTCTTCTAAATCTATGGGGAAATGTTTCCTGTGGTTTTACTTCAGCCAGAGGTTCATTATTGTGGCTTACGAATTAACATTTTGCCGGTGGCCTGTCAGTGGTTTCTGACTATGGATTTGTTATACACACGTATCTTGAAAAAAATGACATATAACTGGTTCTAATTTTATATTGTTTAAAGGTCAAATAAATCTAATGATAACTTTCCTACATTTGCATTTTAATGGTAATCTTACATCCAGCAATGGGTTATTTAATTTATGGTTGACTTTTAAGGGAATGATAAATATCATCTAAAATATGTTTGCCTAAAGCCTAGACCTGAAGTTTGAACATCTTTAGCTTGTCTTTTGACTTATGGCACATTTAAAGAACACTTGAAAATTCTCAGTTACTCTTCAGTTCAGTTCAGTCGCTCAGTCGTGTCCAACTCTTTGCAACCCCATGGACTGCAGCACACCAGGCCTCCCTGACCATCACCAACTCCCAGAGTTTACTCAAACTCATGTCCATTGACTTGGGGATACCATCCAACCATCTCATCATCCGTGGTGCCCCTCTCCTCCTGCCTTCAATCTTTCCCAGCATCAGAGTCTTTTAAGATGAGTCGGTTCTTCATATAAGGTGGCCAAAGCATTGGAGCTTCAGCTTCAGCATCAGTCCTTCCAATGAACACTCAGGACTGATCTTCTTTAGGATGGACTGGTTGGATCTCCTTGCAGTCCAAGGGACTCTCAAGAGTCTTCTCCAACACCACAGTTCAAAAGCATCAATTCTTTGGTGATCAGTTTCCTTTATAGTCTCACATATACACATGGCTACCAGAAAAACCATAGCCTTGACTAGACAGACCTTTCTTGGCAAAGTAATATCTCTGCTTTTTAATATGCCGTCTAGGTTGGTCATAACTTTCTATGGAAATCTATGGACATAAGAGCAAGTTGGATTCACATCTAAGCTTTAGATATCTGGGCAGGTGCATATCATGACTAGAGTTGGCTCTGAGTGTATTCAGTAGATATGATGTGTAGGTTAGGAATTTTCCTCATCCCCTTTCTGGTTTACATCACTTACTGATTATTTCAACCATAGAGAGTTTTATTCACTAGTTTTATTCACTAGTTTTATTCACTACAATGTGATTCTCTATCTTTTACAAATTCTGATGTGATGTCTTATCAATAAATCTTCAGTTCAAGCAACATAGATTTCCAGCACTGCCTTGTATGATTTTCTACTGCATTATTACCCAACTATCCATCAGTATGATTGAGATTGACCTGTGTGTACTGCCATATGTAAAGCAGATAGCTAGTAGGAATCCACTGTATAATACAGGGCGCTCAGCTTGGTGCTCTGTAGTGACCTAGATGGATGGGATGGGGGTGAGAGTGGGAGGAAGGTGCACGTGGGAGACGATATATGTAGACATATAGCTGATTCATGAGCTTCCCCAAAGGCTCAGCATTAAAGAAACCACCTACAATGCAGGAGATGGGAGCTCAGTCCCTGGGTCGGGAAGATTCCCTGGAGGAGGGCATGGCAACCCACTTCAGTATTCTTGTTTGAAAAATCCCTTGGTCAGAGGAGCCTGGCAGGCTACCAGGCTTTGTGACCATGGGGTCACAAAGAGTCAGACATGACAGAGACGAAACAACAGCAGCAGTAATGAACACAACCTTGTAAAGTAACTCTACCCTAGTAAATAGACAGTACTGAAGGAGGAAATGGCAACCCACTCCAGTATTCTTGCCCTGGTAACCCCATGAACATTATGAAAAAGCAAAAAAGATATGACACTGGAAGATGAGCCTCCAGGTTGGAAAGTGTCCAATATGCTCCTAGGAAAGAGTGGGGGGCAATTACGAATAGCTCCAGAAAGAATGAAGTGGCTGGGCCAAAGCAGAAATGATGCTCAGTTCTGGATGTGTCTAGTGGTGAAAGTATAAAGTCTGATGCTGTAAAAACAGTATTGCATAGGAACCTGGAATGTTAGGTCCGTGAGTAAAGGTAAACTGTGGGGAACGAGGCCTTCCTAGGTGGCGCTAGTAGTAAAGAACCCACTTGTCAAGGCAGGAGATGTAAGATACACAGGTTCCATCCCTGAATTGGGAAGATCCTCTCGAGAAGGAAATGGCAACCTACTCCAATATTCTTGCCTGGAGAATCCCTTGAACAGAGGAGCCTGGCGGGCTATAGTCCATGGGGTTGCAAAGAGTCAGACACGAGTGAAGGGACACAGCACACACGCTCATGGGCAAGAATCGCTTAGAAAAAGTGGAGTAGCCCTCAGAGTCAAGAAAAAAGTCCAAACTGCAGGACCTTGGTGCAACCTCATAAACAACAGAATGATCTCTGTTAGTTTCCAAGGCAAACCACTCAACATTACAGTTATCTAAGTCTATGCCCCAAGCACTAATGCTGAAGAAGCTGAAGTTGACCAGTTTTATGAAGATATACAAAACTTTCTAGAATTAACACCAAAATTGGTGTCCTTTTCATCACAGGGGATTGGAATGCAGAAGTAGGAAGTCGAGAGACACTGAAGCATGGCAAAGGCTAACAGTTTTGTCAAAGAAACATGCCGATCGCAGAAAACACCCTTCTATAACAACCCGAGAGATGACTCTACACATGGACATCACCGGATGGTCAATATCAAAGTCAGATTGATGATGTTCTTTGCAGACAAAGATGAAAAACTCTATACAGTCAGCAAAAACAAGACCAAGAGCTGACTGTGGTTCCTATTTCAAAATTCAAGCTTAAATTTAAGAAAGCAGGGAAAACCACTAGGCCATTCAGGTGTGACCTAAATCAAGTCCCTTATGATTATACAGTGAAAGTGATAAATAGATTCAAGGGATTAGATCTGATAGACAGAGTGCCTGAAGAACTATGGATGGAGGTTTGTAACATTGTACAGGAGGTGGTGATCAAAACCATCCCTTAGAAAAAGAAATGCAAAAAGGCAAAATGGTTGTCTGAGGAGGCCTTACAAATAGCTGAGAAAAGAAGAGAAGCAAAAGGCAAAGGAGGCAAAGGTGATATTTTTATTCTTTATTATTTTAGCAAATTTTACATATTCATTACTTACTTTAAAATACTTTGACATCCTTTTATCTGCCTTTTCTTGGTTTCTATGTTAATTCTGTAGTAGTAAGTAACTCAAGAATAATATAGTAATCTATGAAAAAAATATTGCTTTTACTATTGCTGTGTCAAAAAACCATTTGTTGAATAATAATTAGATTAAGCCTTACTTCTAGTGTAAAACAGTAAATAAACTGACTACTTAGATTTAACAACTTTAAGTGATACCATGGAGAGTGATAGTGACAAAGTAAAAGTATTTATAACAGTAATTAACTCATTTTGCTTAAGCTTAATGGCTTTCAATAATATCAGTCTTTTAATAATATCTAATATTTAAGGCATGCAAGGTTAAAAGGTACTAGTGAGTATTCTTTTCCTCTATGTCCAGAAAAATGTGGCACACAGATCTTCTTAGGTATGTGTCACGTGTGAATATATAGTCAGAGGGCTTGTGGACCTTGTTTGGCTTAAACCTGAAATACCCCAAGTGCCAACAACTGGCTATTTATATTAACATGCTCCATTATCATCTCTATTTTATTGTATATATATTTATCATATATGTCATATATATAATTGATATTATATGTATGTGATGTCTCTATGCAAATATCTACATCTCTGCTTACCATCTACTTATCAACCATATCTTTACTCATCATCTATCAATATCTTTTTATCATCATCTATCTAGAGAGAGACAGATGCCTTACATCAAGCTTTAAAAAGTCTCATCATTGATCATGGGGTTTATTCATTAATTAATGCTGTTAATCAACTTTTTCTCCATCTTACCCATTTTCCTAGTTAATTACCAATTTTATCTTCTCTACGCCTCTCCATTTTATTTTCTAACATCTATTGCCAAGTTTAACATCTTAATTAAACCTCATCATCTTGAGTTTAGGTTCTTTATATAATATGATGTCAACTTTCCATACTTTCATCTTTAATCTATTTTTCACAATATCAGCAAAGGTTTATTTTCACTTCACGTGTCAGTGATGAAACTTGAAACTCTTAGCATGTTTACATGGATGTATAACATCTTATATAGACATATAATACCATTTTTAGTAATATAATATTTTTCTAAATGCAGTGAATAATTTCAGCAGGGCCAAACTACTTCTATCCTTACTTCTGTGTCTTGGCTTATGCTATTTCATCTGGCTGGAATAGCCTTATCCATTGATGTTCCTTCTTGAACAAAGTCCTATAAATTTAAGCTCTAAAAATATTTGTATATCTTGACAATTCATCATTCCCTCGTCTGTACACCCATTGAACTGTGTTTCATATTCAGTTATGGCATTCCTTATTGCACTTTTACTTGATTATTTCTTGTTCTCATCATTTTCTAAAAAGTACATTAGAGTTGAAAGTTAAATTCAACCTATTTTTATATGTGTACACCAAGGCACTTCTTGGGGCTCCCAGGAGGCTCAGTGGTAAAGAATCTGCCTGCCAAGCAGGAGACATGGGTCAGGAATATCCCTGGGTCAGGATATCCCCTGGAGAAGGAAGTGGCAACCCACTCCGGTATTCTTGCCTGGGAAAGCCTATGGACAGAGGAGCCTGTTGGGCTATAGTCCATGGGGTTGCAAAGAGTCAGACACAATTTAGCAACTAAAAAACAACAACAAAGCACTTCTTAGAATATAGTGAGTACTCAAATATGGTCTTGTTGAATACAAAAATTTGTCTGACAATTACTGAACAAGAATCTGTTCATATACAACTATTTCATGTAACCAAATACAGTGAACCTTCTGGAATGCAATACTTTCTCATTAGCAGTGTGGGTGATCCTATAAAGTATATAATGTTAATCATACCTTTTAATGAAAATATCATATCTAACAGCCAGATGGAAGGTGGCCTTAAATTCTGATTCTATATACATACATTTTAGTTTAAATTTCTATTCTATCATTAAACCCTATTAATAAACTATAAACTGGAGGAAAGAAGAAATTGATTGTCCACGTGACAATATCTATTTGTTTTCAAAAACTTGATAATACTATATTAAAGGCAATTTTTACACTTTTCAGTATCACTGAAATTGTCTGACAATCAATAACATTTAAAATTGCTATCAACCCAGCATGTGCCAACTTGGCTGCAGTGCTTGGTGGTGTGACTGCCCGACTGTAAACTCTCAACAATTTAGTAAACAAGCTAAGCAACAGTGAAAGCAGGCACATGAGCCCTAGTCGTTGTGTGAAAACATTTACTTGCAGAAAGTATTGATTAAGAACAAGCATCAAAACATAAAAATGGGTGTCAACAACTTGGAAAAATATTAAAGATTGTTGGAAGAAAATCCTTAAAGAGATAACATGCTTTAAAAAAAATGCTATATTCTCTTTATTGGAGAATAGAGTTGCTGCATAACTCCTTATTGGAAAGAGATGATACACTGTGTGGAAATAGTATGTATCTATGTCTTTGACTTACAAAGTGATTCAGAAAGGTCAGACTCTATGAAGAAATTTAAAAAATCTTAATGATTTATGGGCTTCCCTGATAGCCCAGTTGGTAAAGAATCTACCTGCAATGCAGGAGACTCTGTTTCTGTTCCTGGGTTGAGATGATCCCCTGGAGAAGGGAAAGGCTACCCACTCCAGTATTCTGGCCTGTAGAATTCCATGGGCTGTATAGTCCATGGAGTTGCAAAAAGTTAGACACGGCTGAGCCATTTTATCTTCTCATTGACCATTTATTTAATTTTAAAATATATTCTTAGTATCTATATCTATATACATTTAAAATGTATATTATATATATGTATACATATATATATATATATGGTGATAATATCACAAACTTATTAAGCACTTATCAAGCTATCCATTAATGGTTATATTTCAGACTATAGCTGACATGAATAATAGTTATTTAAACCAATTTCTATATATTCATATATAGTATATATTCATATATATTCATATACATATAACATACTTGCACAAACTAACAACTAACAGATATATATATAGACACATACATAAATGCATAATATAAATCTTATTTTACTAAGAATTTGTCTGAGAAAGATGATAGTTTTTATTGCAGTTTCTACCTGTCTATATCCTTATTCTTTAATTTCAGAATTATATTTACCTTTAAAATTGCCCTTCAGGCTCAATGTTTGTTTTAATAATTGTCTTTTCAAATTCTAATAGTAAAATCAAACATTTTGGTTAGTTTAATTTTCATTTTCTTGACTTCAGTGGCACCCTAAAAGTTTTGTGTATTTTTTATTATTGTTTTCTAAATTCCCTATTGATTTCAATAGGTTTTGGAGAAGATTTACTTTTTAATCAGTGTCTAACTCATAGCTTCTTTTATTTTTTTTCCTATTGACTTAGGGTTAAAAATATTACTGCTAAAGTTTAGGCAACTAAACTTTAGGCAAACTATGGGGGGAAATGACATTTATTATATAATTTTAGGAATATTCAGTTTTTCAAATTATGTTAATTCACCTATTTATAGATATGTATTGGCAAATTTTTATAAAATGTTTATTTGTAAAAGTATATAGAGAATTTTATACTTTATAGAATGTAAACGAGGATCCTTTTACAAGGGAGAAATTTTAATGCTGAATTTGTTCATTGTATTATCTTTAGATAATCCAATATACCATGCCCCCAAATTTCAGAGGAGACCCTCTGGACTCTACCTCAATTTTCATTGTTATAAAATCTGCAGTGGTTTGCTTCTCATTTGCAGCAGAAATTGTCCCTTTGTTCTTCAAAACTTTTTTTTTTTTCCTGAACTGAGCCACACTTTGCTTCTAAGGCTGTCTACAATTAGTATGGCCATGTGACTCAGTTTGTGACAAGTTAAGTCAGAAATGACAAAGGTTGTTTCTAGCCCTGGCCAAATATTTCTCATGTGTTACCTCTACCTCCTTTTTTAGGCATGTTGGCTGAAATCAAAGGATTCAGAATTCTAAAGCAGGGTAGACCAAATTTCAGGGGGACCTGGGTACCTGAGTGACCTTTAGCAAGACCACATACTCATCAGACACACCCATTTTGGACTTCCCATGACAAAGAAAGACACTCCTTTTTCATCAGTCAATGGTTTTGTGGGTTAATGTGTAAAAATGGGCTTCCCAGGTAGCACTAGTGGTAAAGAACCTGCCTGATAATGCAGAAGATGCAAGAGACATGGGCTCAGTCTCTGGGTGGGGAAGATCTTCTGCAGGAGGGCAGAGCAACCCACCCCTGTGTTCTTGCCTGGAGAATCCCATGGACAGGGAGACTGGCAGGCTACAGCCCATGGGGTCACAAAGAGTCAGACATAACTGACGCAACTTATCATGACACAGCCTGGGTATAAAAACAATCACTCCAAAAACACGATCTCTTGATTTCTATCTGACCATGGGGACATAGCTGAACTATATTCCTACTCAGTCCCTGACTTTCATTGTTCAATTATCTCCTGACCCTCTCCATAATTGATTCCAGCCGGGGTCATTCCATATTCTTATATGGCCTTGAGATTCTTCCCCTAGATTTTTAAAAGTGACATGAACATTATAATTGAAATAATTTATAGCATTTTGGGGCTTCCCTGGTGGCCTAGAGATTAAAAAATCTGCCCACAATGCGGGACACCCAGTTTCAGTCCCTGAGTCAGGAAGCTTCCCGGAGAAGGGAATGGCAACCCACTCCAATATGCTTGCCTGGAGAATTCTGTGGACAGAGGAGCCTGGTGGGCTACAGTCCATGGAGTCACAACGAGTCAGACACGACTGAATGACTAACACACACACACACACACACACACACACACACACATGGCATCTTTATAATAGAAAGAAACTTTACATGCATAATGCAAATGTAATTATAGACACATTATTTATTAACTTTATATGTCACACTGAGTGTACCACAAAGTGGTCAGATATTTCTTCAAACATTTTTCTAGGTGTTTTTGTGAGAGTGTTTTGGATACAATTAATGTTTAAAGTGGGAGAGTGGAATAGATTGGTTTCTGTAATGTAGATGAGCCTCATTTGTTGATAGCTTAAATTAAAAAAAAAAAAAAAACACATTAAAAAGCTTACCTTCCTCTACGTAAGGAAGAATTCTTTCTGTCTGATAGTCTTTAAATCAGATGATTGGCTTTTTTCCTGACTTCAGATTTGAACTGAAACACTGGCCTTTCTTATGTCTCTGGCTTTTGGACTGGAACTGCAGCATTGTCTTTTCTAGTTCTCAACCCTTCTGACTTACATTGAAACTAATCCATCAGCTCTCCTGGATTCAGCTAGCTAACTCACTCTACAGATCTCAGGTATCTTTGTTACTCTGTACACACACACACACACACACACACACACACACACACACACACACATACAACTAGAAAGCATAAAATGAAAAGAGCAAATAATTTTTTGTAAAGACAGCTATTTGTAGAACTGGACAGTGGGATGGATTGAATCCTATCAACAGCATAATAAGGAAGAAAATAAACTTTTCTTAGTACTAAAATGTTAAAATCACTGTGAAGATCTAAAACTTTTAGGCTACTGAAGAAAATCAAGCACTTTACTAATTAGCTTCCTTAAACAAAGGAAACTTTTAGTAGGAAAGAGAAACTTAGAAGAAAACATTTTCTAAAACATCATTGGTTGAAATATGCTGCTTAATTTTTTTTTTATTTCAAAATGTCAAGAGTTTAATGTTATATTCAACTGAGTAGCAAAAAAAAATCTGTTTATTTTTAATTCAATCATTTGACAAGTGTTGATTTAGTGTATACTAAATGATGGATACTGAGATTATAACAATTATGAGACAGAAGACTTGGTTTCAAAGGCACTCAAAATTTGGTGAAACAGAGTCCTATTTTAAACATAGTAGCAAAAGTAAAGTATTATAAAAAGTATAGTTCCAAAATATTGCTGTGACATAAAAATAAAGAGGGAAACTCAGCTAGTCTTGGGAAAGACATTAAGAGAAGTTAAGGAAGGCTCCCTCAGTGGCAATTACTTGAGTGGAGTCTGTTAGGTTAAAGCATTAGTTTGATAGACCAAGACTCAAGAATATGGGCGTCTCTGGTGACTCAGATGATAAAGAATATGCCTGCAATGTGGGAGACCTGAGTTCAATCCCTGGATTGGGAAGATCCCCTGGAGAAGGAAATAGCAACCCACTCCAGTATTCTTACCTGGAGAATTTCATGGACAGAGGAGTCTGGCAGGCTACAGTCTATGCAATCTCAAAGACTTGGACACGACTGAGCGACTTCCACTTCTTCTTCATAGAGTATAGATCAGAAAAAAAATGGTAGTAGAAGAAAATACAGACCTGAACCAATACATTTGGGAGATCATAAATTGTGCATAAGAGTGCAGATTTGAGAGAGGTGGTGTTAGTTGTAGTAGAAAGGTAAAAATGGACATAGTGAAGGAGTTAAAGCTGAGGCAGGCAGTCCAAGGCCCTTTAAGGAGGAGGAGAACATTCTCATCATGCTTTCCTTAGACCTTGTGCAACATGTATCTTGCCTGAGAACTGGCCTTTCTTTAGGTGGGGAAGCTAATGACCACACAGCACAATGCCTTACTCATGGAAATGCTTTTCTCAGGCTCTGTAAATAGTTATAATTGTAACACATCTTGCCTGGGAGCCTGTTTCTCAAGACTTGTACCCTGATTACACAGCATCAGTATATCTCACCCAGAGAGGTTGTCCAAAAGCAGGTCTCTCTGGCTAGTCTTGTGTCAAAGTTATCTCAGGATGTATGCTGTGGGAAAGGATCTGGTGGAACTCTTACAACCCGTGAGGCATTCTTTTAATCTATTCTCAGCAGCTAGTTGAGAAGTATATAAGGTCCTGCTTAAACCAGTGAGGCGGATACTCTTTCTACCCCCTTCTGATGTCTATGTCAGAAGCTTTCTCTGTTCTGTCACTTTAAATAAAATTTTGCACACAAAGCTCTAAGTGACTGAGACCTGTCTTTGGTCCCAGAGTTAACGCTTCTTCAGAGACCACTAATCTGGCAGAATCGTTCACCGTAAGCTATCATCTTGGGGGCTCATCCGGGATCTTCAAGACAAGCTAAGGACTCTTGGAGCTCTGGTTGTTCTGTTCTCCTAGTAAATACATTCTCTCCTTTACTAACTCAATGGTGTGCTTGTGTGAGTGAGTGATCAAAAGCCAGAGGTGCACAAAACAAGTGTGAAGCAAGGTTAGAGCCCAGCTCTGCAGCTCTGTGGTGCCCCATAATGAATGAGGGCAGCCCCCAAAGGGGAGCCTGTCTGGGGTTTATACCAACCTGCCAATGCCAAGAGGCACCCAGTGTCCCCACGAGGGGAGCGCCCAGAAATGGGCGAAGCATGTGGACCAAACTTTCCTTTCTGGGTCACCTTTTCCTGGTCTCTTTGACCATTTCATAACTGTCTGGGAATTGAAACTACTGACCTAATCTAACGAATCATAGATTTTCAAGGGACTTGCAATTCATGCTGTTACTATGTCCTATTACTGAGACCCAAATTTGGATTGACTGTCCTGAAGCACCTAGTCTTGCTAGAAGCCATAGTAGCTTGAGGACAAAAATCACTTTATCCTCACTGGCTGGCCCTTCACCACCTCTTTTGCTGTCATATATCACCCAGGGTGGCATCAGAGGAGGAACAGAAATCAGACAAAGGTTTTAACAGTGAGGAATTGTACATCAGTCTGGGATGCCATCAGGTCTACCCC
The DNA here is from genome assembly GCF_963930625.1 of Muntiacus reevesi. Lineage (NCBI taxonomy): Eukaryota > Metazoa > Chordata > Mammalia > Artiodactyla > Cervidae > Muntiacus > Muntiacus reevesi. The sequence continues at coordinate 23,989,196 of NC_089262.1, read as the reverse complement.
TGATGCAAGTCTACCGTGCCTCAGTGGGAGAATGAGGAGGGATGGGTAATGGGACACCTGCATCGGTAAAAGACAGGTTAAATCTGGCCAGGGAAGGAAGCTTAGGTGGAAGACCTGTCTCTACCCTATCTATAGCATGGAGGGACGCCTCCAATAGAGAAAAGCCTTGGCACAGCTTTTTTCTTTCTTACAGTTGAGACCAAACAGTTCCAGAAGCATCCCCTTTGAATTGTATCTTCAAAAAATAGGATAAGTTTGATCCCCAGAGCCTAAAATGCCCCTTGTATCCAGGCTTTCTTTGCTTTAGGAGAAGACCTCACCTTTGTAGAGAAACAAGCCCTGCTGGGACAACATCTTAGCAGTCAGTCTACTCCTGTCGTCAGAGCCAACTTCAACACTCTCTGGTTTAAAAATTTTAGCTATGAAATTATGACTACAAAAGGGAGAGATGACATTTTTGACAGTGAATGGCCTTGATGTTCTTTAGACTCGGGAAATAATTGTTTACAATGAAATATTTTTGAAATTACAAAATTGGTTCTTTTTGCACATGCAATTAGGAAATAGCTGTCTTGTTAAAATATATATATGTATATTTTTGGAGCTCTGGTCCCACATGAGAAACAAAAACATGCCTTGGAAAAAACCTGAAATTAACTCTTATCATGTCCTTGAGATACACAGCCCACTCTCTCTGGGACTCCAGCTATGGGCAGATTGGTAGAACTTCAGGTCAAAGGGAAGAAAAAGTAAATAGACATTTTAAATTTCAAGTGGAAAACTGTGAGGTTTCTGTCTGTCCAGATTTATGTGTGTCTCAGTATGTGTCTCCATCCTTGTACAACATTGCTGAAGCCTAATTGGTCAATGAGCTCTATTTAATTGGCCTAAAAGGAAGTAAGCACTTACAAATCAAAGAGTTCTAAACTCAAGGAAGTTAAACAAATGAATTTCCGGCTTGTATGAATAGGGAAATATTCACTATTGAATTGATAACGGATATTGATGTTTGTTTACTGATCTAATTAACATAGACATGGTGAAGATACTTTTACAAATGACATAGCTTTGGGTGATTTATGTATACCAATCTACAAAACAATAATACAAAGCACAGTTCATGGTTGCTGACAGAAAATAGGATATATGTTTTCAATAAAAAGGTGTAAGGCATGGAATTACATTCTATTAAGGAAAAAGGAAGTAAATCTGACCTTACAGGTGGCTGTGTTATGAATGAGCAAATAAAGTGATGAATACAGAAAGTGTAAAAAATGTTGGTGGCCAGTGGAAGAGAGTTTTGTGCATGATACAAGTTTCTTAAGACATTAAACTGCCTTTGATATCTTTGTTACTTTGACTAAGTGAGTAACTATTGTTTCACAGTGAATATAAGCTGGTACCAATCTGGAATTTGGTATTCTATTCCTGTTAAGGCTTCTTTGATAGCTCAGTTGGTAAAGAATCCGCCTGCAATGCAGGAGACACCGATTCAATTTCTGAATCTGGAAGACCCTCTGGAGAAGAAATAGGCTACCCACTCCAATATTCTTGGGCTTCCCTTGTGGCTCAGCTCGTAAAGAATCTGCCTGCAATGCGGAAGACCTGGGTTCAACCCCTGGGTTGGAAAGATCCGCTGGAGAAAGGAAAGACTACCCACTCTAGTGTTCTGGTCTGGAGAATTCCATGGATAAAAGAAAATTTTCTTGGAATGTGGCTTTTGATAACAGACTATGGCACACATAAACAAAGCTCATTCTGCTTCTACAAAAATTAACCCCTCATCAGGGAATTTACAATGGATAGACATTGGCTATAAAGCAAACAGCCAGGGCTATAGGGAATCTAAGATGGCCACTTGGCTTTTCCTGACTCCCTAACAAACCTTACTTTTATTTGATAAGATAAAGCCTTTTCTGACTTCAGGCTTAATATCTCACAATGGAGGAAAAAAATGGTTAAAATGTGTTTTCTACAATCATCAGTTATTGGGGCACCCACTTTACTGGACAAGTCATACAGACATTGACAAAAAACTTCACGAGCTTATTGGAGACAGTTGTTTTCACTGATGTCTTTGGTCGTTGGGCTGAGATGGCAGAACAAAGGGATTGGTTACATGAGATTGAATGGACTGCTAAATATGACTACAATTTTTATGACTTTTTATCTAGTATATTACTGGCTTCTAATCTTTGTTTTCAGATATAAAGAAGCTCTTCTTAAGTTACTGATGATTGAAAACAATTTAGTGATTTACACCTGTGGGTAAAATTAGAACATTTTTCTTTTCTCTCTGCTGTGTCCCTCCAGAAACTGGAGCTACTTGGGCTCTGAACAGCCTTATCAAGGTAAAAAAGACTGTCTCTGGACATATATAGAAATCTGAAAATATACTGGGGAGCTCTAAAAGAAAAATCCACCCAACTGATGTCAGGTCTATGGCACAAATTATGTTTCACTGAATATTAAGTTCTAGTTTTGATATTTAAGGTCTGTATTTACTAAGGTTCACTTCTGAGATAGTTCTTGTGGTTATGTTACATTGCTAAGAGTTTTAATTAAGTTATTACAAAGGACACTTTGAGTTTGTTTCTAAAGCTTGTCTCAGTAACCTGTTTTTGAATAAAGATCAGATGCTCCACGGTCTACAACCCTGAGCTTAACAGCAGGCTATAGTCATTTAACAAGCTAAGTCAGATGACCTGGAGATGTCATGGGCTATACCTAATGGAAGTTCTTAACTTCAGTTCTTACTTATTATTTTACTATCACTGCTAACTATATTGTTTTCTATATTGCCTGTTTCAAGAAGTGTTGTCCCTTACATTATCAAGTGTGTGACTGAGCCACTGATAAAATTATGGTGTCCAATTCCATATAAGATCCATAATTATAATGGTGTGACTCTGTATATGAGAAGAAGCAACAAGAGGGAATCTTTCCCTGGACCAAGAGACTTAGTGAGACAGGTGTGGTCCAGAGAATTTTGCTACTCACAGGGCCTAGTCTAATAATAGCACATTGAGTGGTCTATCAGAGAAATCTTCAACAACCCTGGGAATGAGCCTTCCCAGCCCCGTGGGACAAGATGGTCATGAAATGGCCCCCAAACCATGGTCAAACTCATGGCCATAAAGGGGCCCTGCAACTGGAAACTGGCACTTGCCGTCTGCCTCTACAAAGATTAAATTCTGGACACTACAGCTGCTGACCTTCAACATCTCCTGAGTGGAATTCAGGATGGAAATCAGAAATTAGGCACTCACTCTGTGCTTTGGAAAAATGGACAAAACAGGCCTTCAGATAGTTAGATATCTTCAGGTAGAGATTTTCTTTAGCCCAAATTCTTGCATCTTCTCATACATAGAAAAACGCTGTAATTATTAATGGTGACAACTACTTTAGCTTATATATTAAAACCACAATGAGAGGCTAAAGCCTACTTGGACAAACTTAGACAACAGGCTACATGGCTGTAAGTCTCTCTGAAACAGCTGTCTAGATTGGGGTTCAGACTCATTCTTCTAAAAAGAAATGGTAAGATTTATTTTATCTGTTACGTTTCAGGTTGCCACCGTTTCAACTAGTTCTAACTGGATTTGTTATGCCTACATTCAAAATGTAAAAGAGCATGCCAAATGGCTCCATTCTTACAAAACAGGGCAACCCAAGGGTTGGTTCTATCTAAACCAGGATCAAAGTTACTACCAAATGTAACCTGATTCTTTCTCTTGCTTGGGCTGCTGATTATGATACTTCTTTTACTGATTTTTGTCTCTGCCTTTTAATCTACTTGTCTAGTTTCTTCTTTCTAAAGGATACAATGGCTTCCCAGACAAAGTCACAGTGATCCAGAGATTCTGGTCACTCTTCAAAATGGAATCCTCTGATATTCCAGATACAGATATCTGTTCTGGTCGCAGATACAATCTCCATTTACAAGCCCTTCTTGGTGGAAAACTATCTTGACTGTAATAATTGTAGTCATCTTATTCTTGCTGTTTGCTTCTTATATCTGTAACTGTATAATGAACTTTGTATCTAAGTGGCTTGGGCATTTAAGTTACAAGTGATTGTTCATGCTCCTGTAGTTTCCACTGCCTCCTCTAGCTATGACTCAGGGCCCCTGGATCAGGGACCCTCAATATGAAGATAAGGAGAATATGTTGCCTCAATAATTTAGGGTCTGCGCCCCTTTCCAGCAGGAAGAAGTTACAGAACGATTTCTCCACCCCTTTCCCTGGCAACCATATTCTCCTAAAAGCAGGAGGAAATGAAAGAGTTAAAGCTTACGCAGGCAGTCCAAGGCCCTGTAAGAAGGAGGCAAACATTCTCACTCATGCTTTCCTTGAGCCTTGTGCAACATGTATCTTGCCTGAGAACTGGCCTTTCTTTAGGTGGGGAACTAATGACCACACAGCACAATGCCTTACTCATGGAAATGCTTTTCTAAGGCTCTATGTTAATTATTATAATTGTAACAAATCTTGCCTGGGAACCTGTATCTCAAGACTTGTACCCCTGATGACACAGCAACAGTATATCTTGCCCAGATTAGTTTGTCTGGAACCTGTTCTCCCAGGCTAATCTTGTGCCAAAGTTATCTCATGATGTATGTCTTGGGAAAGGGCCTAGTGGAACTCTTAACAACGTTGAAGTATTCTTTTTATGTATTCTCAGTAACTAGTTGAGAAGCATGTAAGGTCCCACTTAAACTAGTGAGGCAGGTACTCTTTCTGCCTCTTCTGATGTCTATGTCAGAAGCTTTCTCTGTTCTGTCGCTTTAAATAAAATTTTGCACACAAAACTCTGAGTGATTGAGACCTGTCCTTGGTCCTGCAGTTAAATCTTCAGAGACCATGAATCTGGAGGCACCATTCAAAATTTTGCACACAAAACTCTGAGTGATTGAGACCTGTCTTTGGTCCTGCAGTTAAATCTTCAGAGACCATGAATCTGGAGGCACCATTCATGGTAAGCAATCAATAGGCACCAGTAAGGTTTTTATATGTTATATTTAGAAAACATTTTTTTTTTTTTAGGTTATCCATTCATGCTGTCCTATTGTTCGTCCTGGAAGCAAATTTCTTCAGTCAGCAAGCTATAAAATCAAGGACCACAGGGACAGTTGGTTCTTTCCCTGTATATAAATAAGAATGTGTTCAGTTCAGTTGCTAAGTCGTGCCCAACTCTTTGCTACCCCCACAGACTGCAGCACGACAGGCTTCCCTGTCCATCACCAACTCCCAGAGCTTGCTCAAGCTCATGTCCATCGAATCAGTGACACCATTCAACCATTTCATCCTCTGTCGCCCAGTTCTCTTCCTGCCTTCAATGTTTTCCAGCATCAAGGTCTTTTCCAATGAGTCAGTACTTCACATCAGGTGGCCAAGGTATTGGAGCTTCAGTTTCAGCATCAGTCCTTCCAATGAATATTCAGGACTGGTTTCCTTTAGGTTTGACTGGTTTGATCTCCTTGCTCTCCAAGGACTCTCCAAGAAACTATTACTTTGTAATGTTTTAGGCATTTGCCTGGATTACAATATTGACTAATCACATTTGGAATTAGCAAAGGAAATTTTTGGAGGGTATTCTTGTTCTTAAAAGGAAACTAAAACAATTAGTTTATCCAACACTGCCTCAATTTCTGAACCGTTTTTAATCCTTTCAGTTTTGCTTGAAATAAGGTGGTAATTTTTCTGAACATTTTTGTCTAAGCTTGATAAAAATTTGCAATGACTTTGAACCCTCACTGTTCCATTTAGCTTTCCAACCTATTCACCTAGAACCTACAATGTTTTCTTTTTTAAAAAATGTCATCCATTTTTTAAAAAGCCAGTTTACCACTGCATAATATGTGACACCATCTTTTTAGTGTCTGAAATTAGCCTCCTCATTTTTGGATCTTACTTTCTAAGCCATTGCCACATATTTAGATGTTTTGCAATTGTAACACTCAGTTCCTGATACCCATATTATAAGTTAGTAGGCAGGAATATCATGCTATAGGAATAACAACAATAACAATATTCTCAAAAAAATTATTTTCTATTCATACCCCATGTCACATGTAGGTTGGCAGGGGACTCTGACAAATCAATAATTCTGGGTCGCTGGATGTTGGAGAGTTTACTAGCTTTTAAATGTATCACATGGGACAGCCTCCTCCATCATAGCAGTAGAAAAAGTGGAGTAGTTAATCATCAATAAAGATTTCTCTTACTCTTGGATTTGAAAAACATTTCTGCCTGTATTTCATTCACCAGAACCTTTACTATGGACTAGGACACTCAGAACAGGAGGATATCTCTTTTTCTGCTTTAATACAAATTTTGTATGTATTATTACTATTGAAAGTGATCTTAGAGAATTCCCTGGCAGTCCAGTGGTTAGGATTCAGCACTTTCAATGCTGAATGCCAACTTCAATTCTTGGTTGAGGAACTAAGACCACAAGCTGTGTAATATGGATAAAGCTTTTTTTTTTTTTTTTGCTTTTAAAAATATTTTTATTTATTAAATATTATCCTCATTTCTATATATCTAGGGTTTTTTTAATTATTGAGTTTTTCATTTTGTATAGTCTTTGTGATGTGCTGTATGCATAATACATTGAAAAAAAAAAGAATCTGAAAGTGAAAGTCGCTCAGTCATGTCTGACTCTTTGCAACCCCAAAACAGGCCAGAATAGGGGAGTGGGGAGCCTTTCCCTTCTCCAGGGGATCTTTTAGCTCCTAATTATAAATGTGTGCTTTGTTTCAAATTCTTACCTGAACATAAGGACTTCCTAGGTGGCTCAGACCATAAAGATCTACCTACAATGAGGGAGACCTGGGTTCGATCCTGGCTTGGGAAGATCTTCAAATTCTTATGTTTTATCTCCTTTTTTGTTTGTATTTTTTACTATTGAAGAGTACAGGTCATGAACTAGAGAACAGTAGTTATAATGGAAATTCCTGCTTCCTTTCTGAAATTATATATTGTACTATCCACTGAAAGTGTTGCCTTCGGGGTACAAGTATACGTGCAATGATATGCGCTCCAACCTTCCATTTTGTTGCCTCCAGATTGTTGATTCTTCCATCCCCAATTCGTGCCTAATTAAAATTCAAAAATATATACCACAGGTATACACAAGAAACATGGAGGGAATTGATCCTTTCAATGCTACTTGAATCTCAAACTAGTCATTTATTTATAGTACTTTTTGGCTTTATAGCACAGCCTTATTTTAAATTTTTATTTTCTTATATTTGAGGGTTTTTTTTTTTTTTCTTTTAATTTTGAACATAATCCATAGGCAGGAATGCAATTTTCAATATTACTCTCCAATCCTATGACTCTTTTTCATTTTCTTACTAGTGCTTTTTGAAGAACAACTATGGTAATATCAATAAATTCTAATTTGCTATGAGTTTTTAAATGGTGTTTTCAGTGTCACGTAGAAAATATTTTCAACTAACTTCAAGGCACACATGTTTTTTCCCTATATTAATTCTAGAAAATTTATGGTTTTAGGTTTTATATTTAGGTCAATGATCTATTTTTAGTTAACCTTTCTGAAGTCGTGTATATGTTGTATTTTTTTTTTTTTTCCTTAATGAGTCTTTGAGAATTTTCCAGCACTATTGAAGAGATTAACTTTTTTCTCGTTGGATTTGATTCTACTGAGTCTCAATCAACAAGTATATATAGTACTATTCCTGGATTCTCTGTTCTCTTTTAATGATGTGTTTGACTATACCTACTTCAATCACATTATTGTGATTAATGAAACATTACTGTAGATCTGGGCATTAGATAGCTAACATTGTGAAACTTCCAACTCTGTTCTTTTTCAGTATCTCTTTGGCTATCGTAATTCATTGTCATTTCCAGAAGCTTTAGGCTTTTGTTCTAAAGGAGAGATGGGGAGAAGAATCGGAGTTCCACAGTGGCCACTGTTCACTCTGTCTCTCCAAACCTCACTCAAAGCCTGCAGCAAGAGTGAGACTTTCTCCATTCACAGATTTTGAGTGAATGTCTGCTATTGTCCTTGGAAAAGAGCCTGGGAGAGGTTGCAAATTTCTTCAGTGTATATGGCTTTAAAGGATTCTATACTTCCTTAGTCATTTATGCTGATTAAACATTTTCCAGAATTATTCTTGCTAGTGGCTAGCAGTAGCTATCCCAGCTAAGCTAGAACTAGCATCATTTCTGTTTAGAAGTGCCCACCTTTTCTTAGGTTTCTGGTTAGCTGATCACCCTTTGACATTGTTTTTTTATGGAAACAAGAAAATCTGAATTGGCTGATTAGGGCTTCCCTAGTGGATCAGTGGTAAAGAATCTGCCTGCAATGCAGGAGACACAGGAGACATGAGTTCAATTCCTGGGTCTGGAAGATCCCCTAGAGGAGGAAATTAATTTGCTGATTGTCTAGTGTTTTTTTTTGTGTGTGTGTTGGTTTGCTTTTGTTGTTATTCAGAGTAAGAATAATGCTGTTTTAAACTTTTCATGTTCTACACTGAAGTTAAAAGTCACATAGTTGTTTAGCTAGATTTTGAAGATTTTTCAGCATTGAAGTTGCATGTTTCCAAAATTCAGATTAGTTTCTTTCCTTCTCATTTGGTGGAATGGTAAAAATCTCCACCCAACACATATCTTAGTTGAGCTGAGCTTTTCCCAGCCTCCTTGTAAGACTAGTAACAACATTGCTATTGAGATACAAGGGACTAGAAATAGGTAAATTTGCAATGATCCTGGATAAGAAAAAGTTCAGACTCTTAATGAGGAAAGTGGGAATATGAATGAAAAGAAATGGTGGATTCAAAAAGCAGAAGATAATTAATATAATGAGATTTATTTGTGAGATACTTAAGAAGTAAATGATGAAAATAATACCCATGTTTTTTTTCTTTGTGTGACTGTGGAGAGTGTGAAAGTCTTACTTATAGCAAGTTATACAAGTGAAGTAAAACATTTGGGGAAGAAGACAAATAGTAGACTTTATTTGAGCTCTTTTTTGTGTATAAGAACTAAGCTGCTGTTTTTCAGAGGTATTCTTTAATCTTTGCAATTACCCTTTATTTTTTTTTTAATTTTTATTTATTTATTTTTGGCTGTGCTGTCTTCATTGCTCTATGAGCTTTTGTCTAGCTGGGGCGAGCAGGGGCCACTTTCTAGTTGTTGCACACAGACTTCTCATTGCAGTGGCTTCTATTACTGCAGAGCCCAGACCCTAGGGTGTGTGGGCTTCAGTAGTTGTGGCACATGGGACTCAGTAGTTGCAGCTCCCGGACTCCAGAGCACAAGCTCAATAATTGTGATGCACAGACTTAGTTGCTCCACAGCATTTGGGAATCTTCCTGGATGGGGGATTAAACCCCTGTCTTCTGCATTGGCAGGTGGATTCTTTACCACTGAGTCACCAGGAAAGACCTAAATATTTATTACTTTGATCACATTTCACAAATTAGGAAACTCAGTTTTAAGGGAATTAAGTAGCAATGATACTACATGGCAGAATAGAGAACACATAGTAACACTTGCCAAGATTTGTAATCCTTGACATTAATGACATTTTGAAAGTGAAAGTGTTTGCCACTTAGTCATGACCGAATCTTTGTGATCCCATGAACTGTAACTTGCCAGGCTCCTCTGTCCATGAAATTTTCCAGGCAAGAATACTGGAGTGGGTAGCCATTCCCTTCTCTAGGGTTTCTTCCCAATCTAGGGATCAAACCTGGGTCTCCTGCATTGCAGGCAGATTCTTTACCATTGGAGCAACCGGGGGGGTGGGGTGGGGGGGGCGAGACAATTCCTGGAGGAAATTGTGCTATGCATTACAGGATTCCTGAGCACTACTTATTAGATGCCAGTAGCAACTGCCTTCCCATTCAATTGTGACATCCAAAAATATCTCCAGATATTGCAAAAGCCCTCCAGGGGAAAAGATTTGCCCCATTTTGAGACTCTGGGAGTTGGTGATTAACAGGAAGGCCTGGCATGCTGCAGTTCATGGGGTTGCAAAGAGTCGAATGCGACCGAGCAACTGAACTGAACTGGACTGAGAACCATCAATCTAATCTCCCTTACTCCAAACTTTCAGCTGTTAATGAGTCTTATCTATTGACTCCTGAAGTTCAGTGTGTATCTTTGAATTTGACATTAATAGATTATAGGTATCGTAGCTAATTCTAAATGGAAGCAATGGTGTAAAATAGAGTATAAGCATTATCAGAAATTTGAGAAAATGAATGAAATTGTCTTGGTCTGATGGCAATTTTAATATCTCTAGCATATGCATAATTAGTGATACTAAAGAATTTCACCGAACCCATTTTGTTTCATATTAGATTTTATTAGCACAATTAAGCTGCTCTTTAAAATCCATAAAAGTCCATCTGTCTGTAGTCTGGAGTCAGGCACATCTTTTTCAAGGTCATTTTATAAATTGATAATTAACCTTCTAAATATAGATACTTCATACTAAAGGTCTTTTGCCATATCTAATTAAAGCAAAACAGTTGCATTTATATCTCCCAGAAGATGTGTGGTTTGCATTTATTTTAGCATTATAATTAAAATGATGATTTCTTGGTTTTCCTAAAAATAAAATGGTGGATGTAAACAACATCTGTTAAGATACTCACAGTAGTATTTGTGCGTATATTATTAATAGTCCTTTATTAAGCACCCACTTGTTGGAATCGTAGATTTATAGATTTCAAAAGAGATCACCCAGAAAAGTACTAAATGGGAAAAACAGAGTCAAACAGCTGTTAAAAATTCAAACATGAAAAGAAAGTCATGGCCTACTGATGTATGGAATTCCAAGTTGGTGTAAGATTGAGAAATAAGATCACTAAAATTACTATTGAGGAAAAAGTCAGCTAAGCACAAGTTAAAGGAAGATTAGTTGAACAACAAAAAGTAAACTAAGTTACCATGTAAGGATGAAATCTAAGATATTAAGTAACACATTTATTATTGTTTAGCTCTTAAGTAATAAAGGAAGTCCCTGCTCTCTGGTGGCTCAGTGATAAAGAATCCAGCTGCTAAGCAGGAGATGTGGGTTCAATCCCAGGGCTGAGATCCCCTGGAGAAGGAAATGGCAACCCACTCCCATATTCTTGCCTGGGAAATTCCGGGGACAGAGGAAGCTGGTGGGCTACAGTCCACGGGGCTGCAAAGAGTCAGATGCAACTCAGCACGCCTGCATTAGTTACTGGAGAACTGAAGGAATGCAGTTAACATATAAGAGGCCACAATACAAAGAGCCACAATACATTGTTATTTTGAAGTTGAACTGCCTTCGTAGTCAGCTGTCTGCATATTTTAATTAAAGATCCAATGCAGATTGATAATGCAGAAACTTGGGAAGGCTTTAAGCTGCAGTTGCTTCACTGGTTAATAGTGATGTCCATATTCACCTTGCAAAGAATCTATGAAGATAAGGATTTGTTGTCCTTAAGTAAGGCTAGTATTGGCCTTCAATTCGATAGGAGTGAGAGTATCAAGGATCATAAGTCTAACTGCAGTAATCAGAAGTATTCAAAACAAAGGATATAGGTAGTGAGCTGTATTTTCTCAACTATTAACACTTGTTGACTGTAGGATGGTTAAATATAAAGTATTAAGTTTTTATTTACAATATAATTAATACTCCAAACCGGGAAACATTTTTAATTTTTCAGATAAAGCTTTAAGTAAATACAGTGTAGAAAGGATATTATAATCATCTATCAACAATTGTCAATGCATTTTCAGCCTACTTTTACACATATCCCCACCCAATTTCCCTTCTCTACCTAGTGTAAATTAATGTGAAACAGATCGAAATTAGAGAATCATTTTAGTTTAAATATACCAGCGTATGTATCTATAAAATATAGTTTCTTTTAAAAACATGAAATATACTCTTAATAAAATTATCACATTAAAAAAAACCTTTTCAGTATCAGAAAATATAGAGACATTGTTCACAATTACACATTATAAACCTGTTTTTAATTTCCTTTTTATCAGTTTGAGGGCAAAACTAAGTGATACCTGTGTTAATACTACCCTCAAGTCTCTTTTTTCTTTTTCTTTCTCATTTTTAAAAATTTGTAATATAATTTACATGTAGCAACTTTCACAGATCTTATGTGTACATTTGAAGAGTTTTGCATATACATAATTTTTAAGTCTACTTATTTATCAATTAAAACTTACAAGATTTCATTTACCCCAGAGAATTTCTTTTTATTCTCAATAGTATATTAGAAGGTTTTAGGTAATTGTTTGTTTGTTTGTTTTCGACAGGTAAACCCGGCATGCTGCAGTCCACGGGGTCGCAAAGAGTCAGACAGGACGACTGGGTGACTGAACTGAATTTAGAAATAACTGACACATAAAATTGTGTAAGCTTAAGTTGTATAATATGTTGATTCGATGTATTTATATATTGCAATATGGTTACCACTTCAGCAATAGCTAAAAGCATTCCTTTATGTTCCTTTTAGGGGGCACTTTTTTTTCCCCGGGAAGCAATCACAAACCACAAATCACATTTCTGATTTCTCTAAAAATAGAATAGTTTCACTGTTCCAAAATTTCTTTGTGCTTCACTTAGCTCTTCCACTTACTCAAACCCTGGAAATCACAGTATTTTTATCATCCTCATAGTTTTGTCTTCTCATATATGTGGCACAGTTAAAAGTATACAGTAAGTAACCTTTTTAAAATTGCTTCTTTCACTTAGCATTGTGTAATAGCTTCTTTCACTTAGATATGTACTTCATATCTTGTCATGGCTGGCTAGTTCATTTCTTTTTATTACTGAATGATATTCCATTGTATGGATACAAACACAGCATTTTGTTTATCCATTCATCAATTGAGAGACTTGTTGACTGCTATCATTTTGGCAACTATGCGTAAAACTATTGTCAATATTCACATGCAGATTTTTGTGTGAATATTAGTTTTCAATTCACTTCAGTAAACACTGAGGAGCTTAACTAGATCATACTTGCCAAGACTCTGTTTAGCTTTGTAATAAAATATCAAAAAGTCTTGCAAAGTGGCTGCTCTACTTAGCATTCCTACCAGCAGTTAATGAATGTTCCTGTTGTTTTTACATTCTTGCTAGAATCTGGTATTGTCAAGGATTTTTGGATTTTAATAGGTGGCAGAAACAAATTGTTGCATTTTTACTTTCTCTCAAGACTTTATATCCGATTTTTTACAGTTTGAATATGACATGTTTAGGTGCAGTTGTTTTCTTTTATTTTGGAGTTGTTTCAATTTGTTTTGTCTTGGCATTTATCTTTGCCTGATGTCCTTGAGCTTCATGCATCTGTGGTTTGGTGTCTGATATTAATTTAGGGAAATTCTCCATCATTATTGCTTCAAATATTGCTTCTGTTCCTTTCTCTCTTCCTTTCCTGTCTGATATCCCCATCATATGTATGTTACATTGTATGTTATGTACAGTTTTTATTGTTGCTCCACATTTCTTAGATATTTTATTCTTTTTTTCTTTTTTCAGTCTCTCTTCTGTTTGCTGTCAGGTGTGGAAGTTTCTCTTGACATATGTTCAGACTCAGAGCTTCTTTCCTCAGCTGTGCTCAATCTACTGGTAAGTGCATCACAGACATTTCCCATTTCTGTTTAGTATTTTTTAAATTTTATTTATCTTTTAATTGGTAGAAAATTATTTTACAGTTTTGTGTTGTTTCTTCCACAAAACAACACAAACTAGTCATAATTATATGTGTGTTGTATGTGTGTGTATACATATATATATGTATATATTTATTCCTTCCCTCCTGAGTCTCCTGAGTCTCTCCACATCCCACTCCTCTGAGTCACAACAGAGTGCCAGGCTGTGTTCCTGGTGTTATTCAACAACTTCCCACTAACTATATATTTTACACATGATCAGGTATAAATGTCAGAGCCACTTTCTCAATTTGTCACACCCTCACCTTCTACTGTGTCCATAAGTCCATTCTATACTAGGTTCATCAGTACCATACTTCTACATTCCATATATATATATATATATATATATATATATATATATATACACACACATATATATATACACATTAATATATGACACGTATATGGATGTGTGAGTTGGACCATAAGGAAGGCTGAGAACTGAAGAATTGATGCTTTTGAACTGTGGTGTTAGAGAAGACTCTTGACAGTCCCTTGGACTGCAAGGAGATCAAACCAGTCAGTCCTAAAGAGAATCAATCCTGAATATTCATTGGAAGGACTGATGCTGAAGGTGAAGCTTCAATACTTTGGCCACCTGATATGAAGAGCTGACTCATTAAAAAAGACCCTGATGCTGGGAAACATCGAGGCAGGAGAGAAAGGAATAATAGAGGATAAGATGGTTGGCATCACTGACTCAATGGTCATGAGTTTGAGCAAATTCTGGGAGATGGTGAAGAACAGAGAAACCTGGCATGCTGCAATTCATGAGGTCACAAAGAGTCGGACACAGTCAAGCAGCTGAACAACAATGAGCAATTATATGCTGATAAAATGGACAGCCTGGAAGAAAAGGACAAATTCTTAGAAAAGTACAACCTTCCAAGACTGAATCAGGAAGAAGTAGGAAATATGAACAGACTAATCACAAGCACTGAAATTGAAACTGTGATAAAAAATCTTCCAACAAAGTCCAGGACCAGATGCCTTCACAGAATTCTATCTAAAGTTCAGAGAAAAGCTAACAACTCTCTTGCTCAAACTGTTCCAAAAATGGTAGAGGAAACAAAACTCCCTAAGTTATTCTGCAAGGCCTCCCTCACCCTGACACCAAAACTATACAATGGTATCACAAAAAAGTAAAGCTACAGGCCCATATCACTGATGAACATAGATGCAAAAATCATCAACAAAATTCTAGCAAATAGAACCCAACAACACTCTGCAAGAATCGTGCACCATGATCAAGTGTGGTTTATTAAAGGGATGCAAGGATTCTTCAGTATACACAAAACAATCAATGTGATATACTATACCATATTAACAAATTGAATGATGAAAACCATATGATTATCTCAATAGATGCAGAGAAAGCTTTCAGTAAAATTCAATACCCATTCATGATTAAAAAAAAAAAGAAAAACCAACAAAACACACCCTCCAGAAAATTGCCATAGAAAGAACCGACCTCAACATAATAAAGACTATATACACCAAACTCACAGCAAGCGTTATTTTCAACGGGGTAAAACGGAGCACATATCTTCTAAGATCAGGAACAAGGCAAGATTGTCTAGTGCTTTTGATCTCTATCAATTTCTTTCTTATACTTTCCATCTCCTGTTTAGATTATCCTATCCAATATGTTCTTGCATGTTGTCTATTTTTTTTTCTATTAGAGCCCTTAACATTTTAACCAAAATTGTTTTAAATTCACAGTCTTATAATCCCAATATTCCTGCTATGCCTGAGTCTAGTCTTCATTCCTGTTTTGAATCTTCAAACTGTTCTTGTCCTTTATTATGCATTGCAATATTTTGTTGCAAGTTGGACAGGAAGTGCTGGTTTTGGATGTTTCCCTTGCCCTAGTCAGTGAGGCTCTGACTAAATCCCAGCAGGCTGTGGTGAAGAGTTCCTTTTGAGGGTAGGCCTTCCTAATAAGAATGGAATGCTCCAACATATTTCATAGTTGTTATTTTCCCCGTCTTCCTGTAGGAAGCCAAAGAGAATATTTCTCCAATATTCACCATAGGAATCTGGCAGAGCTCCAGGAAATAAAGTTCACTAAAGTGTGGGGCTCCTCTTGGAGTTTTAAACTCACAGACTTGGTCTCACTGATCCCCACAGTTCAGACTTTCCTGCCCTATTATAGATTCTTGAAGAGATCTCTGCTTCTTACTTCCGCTCTGGAAAGCTATTATTCTCTGTTTCTACCTGTTTGCCTCTCCACCTTCTAGGGAAGCAGATTGCTCTGTGACCTCACTTCTCTGGCATCTAAGAAGAGTTGATTTTTCACCTTGTTCAGCCTTTTATTTGTTATTAGGACAGACTTTAAAGCTCACAACATGCAGGACTGAAAATTGGCAGTTCCAATGTGCACTTTCTTAATGACAAATGTTTACCATCACTTCATAAGTGTATTTACCATCTGTATGTATTCTTTAGTGGTCTTCTGTTCAGATATTTTGTGCATTTCATGTGGATTGTTTATTTCCTTATTGCTTATTTTTAAGTGTCTGATGAGTAGTTGGGTATGATGAATTTCAAAAAAATTACTTTTGCCAGAGGATTTTCAAAATGGTTGCTTTTCCCTTTATTGCTTGAATATTTGAGGACTAGGTGTTGAGGAAAGGGGATGTTCTATTCTTTGCAGTGAGAACCTGGTAGTGTTCCCCAAAGTAAAACTAAGAAACTGTGGGGGCTGCCCTTATACTGGGCCTGTAGGAATCTAACTTTCAGTCCGCTCCACACTTGGTCTGCAGCAGTTCATCAGAAACTCTTAGGGCTTCTGTCAGTCATGTCTTCAGTGGCTTCTGCTCCTGGTAAATCATGATTCTCTGTATTTGCCTTTTCTCCTAGTTTCCTGAGGGGCAATTTGCTTTGTGACCTCAATTCTCTGATATATCTGAATTGCTGATTTTTTAGTTTTTCGGAGATTTTAAAACATTTTTTTCTCATTATGAGGGTAGGAACCATCATAACAAGAGTCTTCATGTGTTAGAGTGGAAACCACTGCTGCGTCACTTTACATTATTTATGAACTGATACACACTTACAAACTGTTACATAAAGCAATCTTGTTCTTTCAGGGATTTCCTATTCTGTTTTTTAAATTGTAGAGGCTAAATACTACATTTGATGCCTTAAAGAAGTAATTCCCTCTCATTGCTCATCAGGCATGTTTGTTGTTCTAAATAAACTTTGTAATTGATTTTAATAACTATAAAAATGGAAATGGCAGCACTTTATTTTAAATTGTATCAAATTTATAAATTAACCTATAAAAACATAAAACCTATTACATTGATCTCTCCTATTAAGACAGATTTTTTTTTCAAATCTTTTTTGGTTCAGGGAAATCTTATAAATGTTAACATCTACTTTAAATTGATTTATTTCTAATTTTACTTCCAGTCAGCTTTTTAAATTGCTGTTTTTTTACTGTAAATGAGAGTTTTACCTATATTTTTATCTTTTAAGATAGGCATTATTTGCCTATTTGTTAACTATTGGTTTTATGTACATTTCCTTGTTATTACTTTAATAAGTTTTCCTGTTTTTCATTGGCTTATTTAAGCTATCATATCATCTATATGTTTAATTTCTTCCTCTCAAATTCTATTTTTTCTCTTCTCTGATTGCATTGACCAAATATATATATAATATACTAGTGAAACAGAAAACCATATATGCTTAATTTTAGCAGGAAACCTTTTCATGTTTCTTCATTAGATAAGGATCTGTGGGTGAATGCATATCATCCTATCAATTATTATTTGATTTAGTGTTCTTTACCACAAATAGAATTTTTTTCATTTTTATTTATAAAATTATAAATTATTATCATGTGATTTTGCTCATATTATTATGATTGATTATATTAAAACAGTTGGTACTAGTGAAATGCTTGGATTTCTGGGGTAGTGAAAACTCCATTTAGTCACAGATTAATTTTTTTTTTTTACTTTTTCAATATTCTATTGAATTCTATTTGCTATTTTTCATTTAATATTTCTGAAGTTACATTCATAAATAAGCATGGTATATGGTTTTCTTTTTGGTGTAATTCTTGATAATTTTCTTAAAGGATGTTATGGTTTCATTATAAAACTAATTTGGAAGTTTTCCTTTATTTTCTGTGCTCTGTAGTAGGTTAAGTAGCATTGGAATAAACTCTTTTTAAAAAAGTTTAATACTTTAGAGAGTAAATAGACAAAATTAATAATTATGCCAGTCCTTGGGCCTTCCTGATGACTCAGATGGTAAAAAATCTGCCTGAAATGCAAGAGACCCAGGTTTGATACCTGGGTCAGGAAAGATCCCCTGAAGAAGGGAATGACTACCCACTCCAGTACTCTGGCCTGGAGAATTCCAAGGACAGAGGAGCCTGGTGGGCTGCAGTCCATGGGACACAAAGAATTGGACATGACTGAATGACTAACATTTCCACTTCACTTTTCACTTGTAGTATAATAAGAAATATGATAAAATTCATAATGTGAGAATATAAAATGCTATGGCTCAGCTTGTAATATACTAACCACATTTATATATATCCTTTTGTGTACTTTTTAAAAACTGACCATTTTGATTACTCAAGTTCTGTTTCATAATTGTCTGTTAAAATCTAATTTGTCATTTTGGAATTGCATGCAAAATATGTTCACATAATGTTTCAAAATATGATCATCTGTATATATAATGTTTCTTAAATTGACTCATTTCTAAGTGGGCTACTCGTAATTAATTATAATTAATAATATTATAATTATAATTCATTAATTCCTGGAAGCATACATTAATTCTACAAACTGTTACTGGTGCTATGTTATAGTCATGTGATAAAGAGTTAGGATATTAAAATAGGACTTATATTTTCTTTCCGACTTTAGTAAAACTAATGGTAGTGTGATACAAATCCACACGCAAGGAACTCCATAGCTCCTAACAGCAGGTGAAAAACATAATGATACTCTATTTTGAGTATCATATTTTAATGAAATGATCCTCTGAAGTGTTAATAATTTAAGCAACTCAGTCTTATGGGATGTTCTGCTGACATTTAGTTCAGGACTTAGAGAAATTGTAATGCTATGTCCTTTAGATTTTTAGCATGAAATTGAGTATGTATGAAACTCTCCCTTATTATTTTGAATAATGCATTTGAAGAAAACTCTCAAGGTATTTAAGTATGATTGCAAATTCAAGAATGATATTACATGATGATAAAAATCATGATTCTTAAATTTAGTAGGCTTGGGTCATAATAAAAGCTTCATTTATCTAAATTACTCTAAAGAATTTGAACAAGTAATTTAACGGCTCCAAAGTTTTGATTTCCAATCAAGAAACAGATGAGCCTAGTAAAACCTAGCTTATAGAGTTGGTGTAAATTCTGTCCTTTGCTTAGTAGCAGTCAAGTGTTTGCTGTACTTTTTATTAAATAAAAAAAGGCAAATGACTGATAAAATTGAGGTTCCTCATTCTATGACCAATCAAACCTAAAAATTTATTCTTCAGGTTATTGTGTGAATTCAGTTGATGTTAACCGAATTTTCAGCAACAAATTTGGTTACATTGGGCACATTTCATAGGTCAGGCCCCTCAGCTCACCATTTGAAACAATTCTCCTCCAAGGCACCTATTTCATGAGATCTGGTAACACCCATTCTGAAAATGTACAGCTCTAGCTATTGCTACCAAGTTTATAGTGAACATCCGGGTGGATGCAAGCCATTCATTTTTCTGATACATAAGGTTATGAAGCAGGAATTCTCTATTCCTTGTTTACTCACTCCCACCGCGTATCCACACACCACTGGGGCTTATTCTCCAAATAAATATTCATATAAGAGATGGAGGTGAGTGAAGAGATTATTTTACTTCATTATGGAAATTTTTAATGTAGTTTTCATCCTTACTTGGGAAACAAGTTCTCCAATCTAGCAATAGGAAAAAAAAAAAAAGATATTTTTATTCCCATTTGAAGAATATGACTATAAATGAAACTCTAATTAGAATTTGTTAGTGAGGAGTGATAATTAATGAGGTTCTCCTGGACCTCCTACAGTGTAGAAATTAATTAAATAACAAATTAAAAATGATTTTCCACATTTTCAAAGTGGGGTTACCACCTTCAGTAAATTGCTTTCTATATTTTGATTTTTTCCCTTTGTTATTGTACTGGTGGTAGAACTGAAAATCTGGACATTAAATGCCTCAAACTATTCTTCATTGCATACAAAAAATTGTCTCCCCACAAGATATGTTACTTTCCCTTCAAATGTATATTTTTTGAGTATTTAAAATTATTGCTCTAATTTTAAATCCACATTTGTGTTTTTTTCTCATTTTGGAAGCTAGTATTGAAAATGTGTAGCTGTCAACCATTTTGCATGTAGCATAGTTCTCATTTAGACAACTGATGATGTCATGCAGTTGCTGAAACACTCATCATGTCTAAATAGAGAAATGGGCTATGGAGTCAGAACTACATGTATCTCGGTTCTGTTTAGTCACTGACTACACCTGTGCAGGTAGATCAGTTACTGGGTCTTTTCACACCTATTTGTACTTAGGTTACCTAAAGTTAATAATCTTTACACAATAGTCTGCTGGAACCATATGTATCTATCTTTAAATAATATTGTATCCTGTCATTGAACTCCAATATTTAAATTGTCAAAGGTTAATATTTGCTTTTAGATAACTAAAATGAAGACCCATTATGTGAACTCTATCTGGTGGTATAATTTAGGCCCGTTTTACACCATTGGGTTTAGGGTTTTGTTTGTATGGTGATTAGTTTGTAATTAGTTTGGAGAGAACCAGTTTTTTTCTCTATATAAATTACTTGAAGACACAGAATACATAAATCATGAAGTTATATAATAAAATTACAAATAGATTCAAGACAAGATCTCGTAAGATACCACTTACCATATGCATATGGAGTAAGATTACAAATTGAATTACTAGACAAACTACTTTAAAAGATTCTAAATATCCTTTAAGTATTTTTCTAGTAGACGTTCAATTATCAATCATCAAGGAATTATCTATATATTTGTTTAGTATCTGAGAATATTTCTCAAAAAAAGATTATTTTTACAGGGATGGGAAGTAAGAAACACACACACAGAGGAATATTTAGAAATATTTAGTGATTATATTTAACTTTTAAGGAAACATATTTTTATATGTTTTGAGATATGTTAACTGATTGATGTTAAAAGTCATGTCACACAAGTTGATTGTAGAAAACAAAAAATTGCAAATTATGATAAACTTATTATACCAACAAGAAAATATTATTACATACAATGCATAATGCTATATGAACAAATGTTATTACTCTTTAATATTTTACTATGAGATAATGAAAGTGAAATGTAATTTTATTAAATTACATTATTTTAATAATTGAATTAAAATAAATTTTTTATTATTCAGCAAGATATAATAAAACATGTGAATTATCATAATAAAATATTATTTTCTTCTTGACAAAGGTGATGGCCTTGATTTAAATATTAGATAAGTAAGTTCTTAAAAAATTCATAAAATTGAAATGCTGCTGCTATGTCACTTCAGTCGTGTCCGACTCTGTGCGACCCCATAGACGGCAGCCCACCAGGCTCCCCCGTCCCTGGGATTCTCCAGGCAAGAACACTGGAGTGGGTTGCCATTTCCTTCTCCAATGCATGAAAGTGAAAAGTCAAAGTGAAGTCGCTCAGTCGTGTCCGACTCTTAGCAACCCCATGGACTGCAGCCCACCAGGCTCCTCAGTCCATGGGATTTTCCAGGCAAGAGTACTGGAGTGGGGTGCCATTGCCTTCTCCGAAAATTGAAATAAGTCAATGAAAAACAAGTCCTGATAAACTGACCTTCATTAGGAAAAAATGGAAAGAATCCCCTGGGTTTTTTTTTTTTCATTTTGTCAAAATATTATTACGAAAATCCACTTAAATAAGAGAACTACTTTAAGTGACTTTTCCCATTTTGGATTTGAAGGTAAGGTCTTAAACTTAGAACCACTGAGAACAGAATCCAAAAGAATAAGAATCCCCCTTTTTTTAGGGGAGTAAGGAGATAAAAGAAATTAGAAAAGCAGATTAATATGACTAAGCTCTTGTTATCATGGAGGGTGTCAAGTGAGGAAAGGTGCCTTGCTTGAATTCCTTTGTCAGCACACATGTGTGTTAGGAAGGTAGAGTATGTTAAATAAGAATGGCAAGGTACATTTATAGTTAAGCTGTTCGGTTCTCTTCACTGTAATTATTAATTTATAATTTGGATAATTGAGTGTTTAATAAGTACGTGTGTGTGTTTTAATTGCTGCACACTTTGAAGAGCAGAATGTGGGAATATGCTAAAATTCAGAATCTAAGTCAGATTTTACTCACTCTACTCACTTATGATGCCCAGGAAAGAATGAGAAAAATACTCTCCAGCCAGAAGTTAAGTGACTCTCACACACCTTGTCACAAGTATAAAAATTCAAAATGGCAAGGCGCTTTTACATATTGATAATACCTGAAACATATATTTTAAATTGCTTTATGGTCAAGCAAGTGATTAGGAGTTCATGATACTCAGGTATGAGAGTGTAGACCTTATCACACTCTGCAGGAAAAGAGAAGGGGAACCTTTAAATCCTGATTTATCAAAAAAAAAAAAAATCCTGATTTATCAAATTTCAAAAAGTTGTTTAAAAGCTAAAAACATGTATGTTATTCAAAAGTGTGAATTTATCTAGTAAAATATTAATTTTATATTGCATTAGATTTTTATTATTTTTTTCTAAAGAGACGTGCAGCACTGGAGGGACTAAACTGTTAATTAGCAAACATTTGCAATCTCACTAAAGCAGAATGTTATTCCAGATAAGCAAATTAAACCATTAATTTGATTAATCAGTAGAAACATGAATAGAGTGGGTAATAAAATTCAAAATGTGCTTGAATTTCTAAAACAAATCAAGCAACTTCAAAGACTCTTTGAGCTTATGGAACATTTATTTATGCTCTTTGGGAGGACAATTTCACTCTCCCCTGCCATTAACTGGAAATTAATACATTAATTAATTCAGTAAAAAAGGAAAATTTTACGCAATGAATATGCTCTTGACTGTAGAATGGTGAAGAAAGATATATATATATATATAATTGCTGCGGCCCTTGCAATTTAGTGGAGACTAAGAAGAATGCATCTATTATACACAGAAATATTTTAAAATAGTAAGCTTTAAGAAAGAAATGAATGGTTTGGCTGTGATAGAAAATAAAGAGAGGGAATGTAGTACTCTATGTAGATAAAATGAGTAGATGAGACTATATAGAGGTCACTGTCTCCTCTTATTGTTTACTTCCTGTTCTTTCATATCTTCTCTTCAACACTGTTCTAGAGCCATTTTGTATTCTACTCTTCTTGCCTGGAAAGTAACTTTAGATAATTACTTGTTCCAGGAATGTAGAACTCTAATGCTACCTGAGCCCTTTCATCTACAAGTATGTCTTTCTATCATCATTTTTAGGACAACAACAAAAACATCAACTATAACAAAAACAATCTTTACTCATTTACTGAGAATAAAATTACTGGGTAATAATGGTTTACAAATAAAGAAAAATAAAACTCTTCCCATTCTTGTAATATTTATTATATTTGAAAATCTGAGGGAAACAAATTGGAATTGACTGAAGAAAATCTCCTCCTTCACTGAAGACTTATAGGATATATTCCTCATTCTTATAGTTTGACATTTTCTCCTAATAATAATAGGAATTGTATTAGCCTCCTTCTGTAGAACCTGCCTGCCAATGCAGAAGACATGAGACATGGGTTCAATATCTGGGTCAGGAAACTCCCCTAGAAGAGGGCATGCAACTCACTCCAGTATTCTTGCCTGGAGAATCCCATGGACAGAGGAGACTGGCAGGCTACACAGTACATGAGATCTCAAAGAGTCAGATATGACTGAAGCAACTTAGCATGCATGCATGTAGATCCCTTAAATCCTTCTAACCCCAACTGCCAATGTCAGATTGATTGATTCAGAGCAGATCTTATCTACCTCACAGGTTCACCCTACCAGCATGTGGTTACAGTGCCTCTTGCATACAGTCTTAGAACCTTCCAAGTGACACAACTGCCATTCACAGGTGAACCCAAGCTTGACCAATGATGGATGCTGGGCAGTGGATAAGAGTTCCTCTTTAATAACCCAATCCCTATACATAGCTGCAATAGTCTTTTACAAAGACTCCACAGAATGTCACACAGGATTAAACATCAGTGTCAGATCGGTGACCAACTTCATAAACCACCCTCCTTAACTAATTCTTGAATTGGTCTTTTTATTTTTCCTCTCTATATCACTCACTCCTTAATACTGCTTTGGAAATAAGCTAACTTAAGTCTCTGATTCAAGTTCTGCCTTGGGAGAAGGAGGAGCTATCGTTAGTCAAGAGTTACTTTAGAAGAACTCTTCATCTAAAAAATTAAATTTTTTTCCACTCAGAGATATTTTTGCCCCTTATATGCTGAAGATGAACCTCCAGTAAGTACTTTGGCCACTTGATGTGAAGAGCTGACTTATTGGAGAAGACCCTGATGCTAGTACTTCCCTGTAGCTCAAACAGTAAAGAATTTGCCTGCAATGCAGGAGACCAGGGTTCGATCCCTGGGTCAAGAAGATCCTCTGGAGAAGGGAATGGTAATCCACTCCAGCATTCTTGCCTGCAGAGTCCCATGGACAGAGAAGCCTGGTGGGCTACAGTGCATGGGGTAACAAGAGTTGGACATAACTGACAGTGACTAACAGATGTACACCGAGGCTGGGAAAGATTGAGGGCCAGAGGAGAAGGGGGCAACAAAGGATGAGGTGGTTATATAACATTATGAACTCAATGGACAAAAATTTGAGCAAATACCAGTAAATAGTAGAGAGCAGAGAAGCCTGGTATGCTGCAGTCCATGCAGTGGCAAAGAGTCGAAAGTGATTTAGTGATTGAGCAACACCACCAACAACAACAATTTTATAATTGTTTCTTTTCTATCTTACTAGAGGCTCCTTTACCACCATCATCGGTTACTTTGCTACATCTCAATAAATTTCACTCATTATTACATAAGGCCTCATCTATCTAGACCAATGATTGACTACAAACAAAATGAGTTGCATTTTAGTTCACTGGCTTTCAGTTGAATGATCTTTTGAACCTAAGAGAGTGAAGTGAAAATTGCTCAGTGATGTCCAACTCTTTGCAACCCCATGGACTATATAGTCCAGAGAATTCTCTAGGCCAGAATATTGGATTGGGTAGCCATTCCCTTCTCTAGGGGATCTTCCCAACCCAGGAATCAAACCCAGGTCTCCAGCATTGCAGGCAGATTCTTTACCAGCTGAGCCACAAGGGCAGCCCAAGAATACTGGAGTGGGTAGCCTATCTCTTCTCCAAAGCATCTTCTAGACACAAGAAATGAACCAGGATCTCCTGCACGCAGACAGATTCTTTACTAACTGAGCTATCAGGGAACGAACAAATCAATGTGAGTACTCTTTTCTTATTTCTCCTCTCTGGTAGTTTTTCTCCTTTGTAATTGTGCTTTAAGGTAATTTAAAATAATTGCAATTGTAGTTTAAAATAATCCTACTTTCTAGTCTTGCTACGTTTCTCACTTACTCTGAACATTACAATTCACAAGAAACTGCAGTTTAGCTGATGTATTTAATCATCTTTTTTTCTGTTTCTAAGAGGCTTAGAACTGCAAGATTTGCTCATAGTAACTACACCTCCCATATTCTATTGTGCTTTTACTGCCCCTCTTTGTATTTTCACATTCAGCTGTTTTTGAAGTCTGGAATTTCTCTTAGGTTGTACTTACTTGGATCAAAGGCTAGAGAAGCACAATGGCCCATCTTGCTGATGAGGACATACCCAGAACTTTCGATCTCTCTATGTTTGGTTAGCACTGCTCTAAGTCATTTGCATGCAGGATCACACTGAATCCTTGCAGCAATATAAGCCCCATTTTACAACTGAGGAAACTGAGGCACAATAAAGTTAAGCAATGTGCCTCATGTCACACAGTTAATGGAAGGCAGAATCTTGAAATGAGCAACAGAGTCTGAATTCTGAATTCAAACGGTCTGAATCCAGAGTTTATGCTCATCACCATTTCAATACCTTTCCTCCTCTATCACATTTATAACAAATAAGACAATGTATAGCAAAATAATTTATAACAAAATTTCTGATGTCTCCTGTGTACCAGGAAGTGTATTAACTACTGAGAAAAGTGGGGTGAATATCTCTACATTCATTCTTATTCTGAATCATGTAGCTCTTTATTCAATTCATTCCTGATCATCTACATCTGAACTACTTCAACCCAACCCACAATTACTCCCACTATGTTACTGATACAGTGAATTAACCAGACCGTATTCTTCCACGGTCCACCTCTCTGAATTACTCTCCAATCTGCAGTTAATGACACCCTTATCAAGTGTAACACACACACACACACACACACACACACACACACACACACAGAGAGTTATATTAGTTCCCTAAAATTGTACCATACGTTCTCATTTATCTGTCTTTAGAGTAAAGTCAGATTTTCTTAACATAACTCATAAGGCCTTCATTATAGAGTCTGTCTTTCTCTTGGAAGAAACGTATCAGCATTTTCAACCTCAGGCTCTACCTTCAAGCATAGTGAATTTATTCAAATTCCATATTTCATGCTCATCCAAGTCGTAAGCCTGGTACATAATTTTCCCTTGGTGGACTGTGAGCTCCATTAGAGTGGAGACTAAGTGTATATCCAAGCCAGTATACCAAAATTCCTGCCACGTACTGGGTACTTGTATTTATTATTTGGGAGAATAAATGCCTAACAGCTAAATTCTCCCCTGTTATTTCTCTGTTCATCCTTCAGATTTCAGATTATATATCATTTTCTTCAGAAAGCTTTAAATAACTTGCCCTAGGAGAATTATGCTACTGCTGCTGCTAAGTCCCTTCAGTTGTGTCCGACTCTGTGTGATCCCATAGGTGGCAGCCCACCAGACTCCCCCATCCCTGGGATTCTCCAGGCAAAAACACTGGAGTGGGTTGCCATTTCCTTCTCCAATGTGTGAAAGTGAAAAGTGAAAGTGAAGTTGTTCAGTCGTGTCCGACTCTAAGTGACCCCATGGACTGCAACCCACCAGGCTCCTCTGTCCATGGGATTTTCCAGGCAAGAGTACTGGAGTGGGGTGCCATTGCCTTCTCTAATACATAACTACAAAGGCCTGGTATTCAAGAAGTCAAGGTTTTTTTTTTTTTTTTTTTTTTTTTTTGGTTGTTTGTTTTCTTTCTTTGTATAATTTTTATTTTTTATATACAAAAGTGAAGTGAAAATATTAGGCAATTAGTTGTGTCCGATTTCTGTGACCCAATGGACTGTAGCCTGCGAGGTTCTTCTGTCCATGGGTTTCTCCAGTCAAGAATACTCGAGTGGGTTGCCATGCACTCCTCCAGGGGATCTTCCCAACCCAGGGATCAAACCCAGGTCTCCTGCATTGCAGGGAGATTATTTACCATCTGAGTCACCAGGAAAGCCCTTTATATATAAACTGTATTTTAACTGGCTGGATAGCAAATGAAAATGTCAATTATCCATCTGAGTCTAAATCTATAAATATGGGATGGTGGGGTACATAGATCTGGCTGAGGTGTCACTTGTTTAAAAGGGGTGCCTCCTTTCAGACCCATTGGACCTGTACTACATGGGTATTTGCCCAGTACTGTCACAAATTACAGCTTTTTAAAAGAGACCAGTAAAACAGAATTTCCTCTCTAATATCAATTTTAAATGTTGAGAATTTGTTCAAATTTTAACTGAATTTTGGTCTCTTTCTTAGTTTATAACCTCCATCTAAATTACACTATATTATCGTATTTCTTCATATTTAATCCTAGTTGTTTTCTTAGGTAGCTGTAGCATGTAGAAGACTTTATATAATTAGCCTTCCCTCTTTTCTCCTGCTAAATTTAAAGCTCTGTGAGGTGAGATATACAGATAGATACAGAGATAGAGATAGATATAGATATCAATGGGCTTCCCCAGTGGCTCAGCAGTAAAGAATCTGCCTGCAATACAGAGGATGCAGGAGACACGGTTTTGATTCCTGTATCAGGAAGATCCCCTAGAGGAGGGCATGGCAACCCATTCCAGTATTCTTGCCTAGAGAATCCCATGGACAGAGGAGACTGGTGGGCTACAGTCCATGGGGCCACAAAGATTCTAAAATGACTGAAGTGACTGAACACAAATGCATGCACCAGTAGATATAGATATAGTCACAATTCTAAATTCAGTATATAGTCAACAGCCTAGAAAGAGTAGACCCTTGACATACAACTCTTAAACAATGAGTAAAACCTTAAAAAATTATATTAGCCCATCAATCATAAATACATTGTAAACTGATTATATAAAATATTGGCTAAAAGGGCTTGAAATCAAATAAAGTGAATTATTTTATGTGCTAATTCTAAAAATATATATATTTTCCCACACAGAATAGTTCTGCTCATATTCACATCTACCAAAATGTAATTTCAGTTCAGTTCAGTTCAGTTCAGTCGCTCAGTCGTGTCTGACTCGTTGTGATCCCATGAATCGCAGCACGCCAGGCCACCCTGTCCATCACCAGCAGCCAGAGTTTACTCAAACTCATGCCCATTGAGTTGGTGATGCCATCCAGCCATCTCATCCTCTGTTGTCCCCTTCTCTTCCTGCCCCCAATCCCTCCCAGCATCAGGGTCTTTTCAAATGAGTCAACCCTTCACATGATGTGCCCAAAGTACTGAAGTTTCAGCTTCAGCATCAGTCCTTCCAATGAACACCCAGGACTGATCTCCTTTAGGATGAACTGGTTGGCTCTCCTTGCAGTCCAAGGGACTCTCAAGAGTCTTCTCCAACACCACAGTTCAAAAGCATCAATTTTTCGGCACTCAACTCTCTTCACAGTCCAACTCTCACATCCATACATGACCACTGGAAAAACCATAGCCTTGACCAGATGGACCTTTGTTGGCAAAGTAATGTCTCTGCTTTTCTGTATGTGATCTAGGTTGGTCATAACTTTCCTTCCAAGGAGTAAACGTCTTTTAATTTCATGGCTGTAGTCACCATCTGCAGTGATTTTGGGCCCCCTAAAATTAAAGTCTGACACTGTTTCCACTGTTTCCCCATCGATTTCCCATGAGGTGATGGGACCAGATGTCATGATCTTAGTTTTCTGAATGTTGAGCTTTAAGCCAACTTTTTCACTCTCCTCTTTCACTTTCATCAAGAGGCTTTTTAGTTCCTCTTTACTTTCTGCCATAAGGGTGGTGTCATCTGCATATCTGAGGTTATTGATATTTCTCCGGGCAATCTTGATTCCAGCTTGTGCTTCTTCCAGCCCAGCGTTTCTCATGATGTACTCTGCATATAAGTTAAATAAGCAGGGTGACAATATACAGACTTCCTGTATTCCTTTTCCTATTTGGAATCAGTCTGTTGTTCCATGTCCTGTTCTAACTGTGATATCCTGAGCTGCATACAGGTTTCTCAAGAGGCAGGTCAGGTGGTCTGATATTCCCATCTCTTTCAGAATTTTCCACAGTTTTTTTGTGATCCACACAGTCAAAGGCTTTGACGTAGTCAATAAAGCAGAAATAAATATTTTTCTAGAACTCTCTTGCTTTTTCAATGTTCCAGCAGATGTTAGCAATTTGATCTCTGGTTTCTCTGCCTTTTCTAAAACCAGCTTGAATTCTGGAAGTTCACAGTTCATGTATTGCTGAAACGTGGCTTGGAGAATTTTGAGCATTACTTTACTAGCATGTGAGATAAGTGCAACTGTGCAGTAGTTTGAACATTCTTTGGCATTGCCTTTCTTTGGGATTGGAATGAAAACTGACCTTTTCCAGTCCTGTGGCTACTTCTGAGTTTTCCAAATTTGCTGGCTTATTGACTGCAGCCCTTTCACAACATCATCTTTTAGGGTTTGAAATAACTCAACTGGAATTCCATCACCTCCACTAGCTTTGTTTGTAGTGATGCTTCCTAAGGCCCACTTGACTTTGCATTCCAGGATGTCTGCCTCTAGGTGAATGTGAGTGATCACACCTTCATGATTATCTGGGTCATGAAGATCTTTTTTGTATAGTTCTTTTGTGTGTTCTTGCCACCTCTTCTTACTATCTTCTGCTTCTGTTAGGTTCATAGCATTTTTGTCCTTATTGAGTCCATCTTTGCATGAAATGTTCCCTTGGTATCTCTAATTTTCTTGAAGAGATCTCTAGTCTTTCCCATTCTATTTTTTCCTCTATTTCCTTGCACTGATCACTGAGGAAAGCTTTCTTATCTCTCCTTGCTATTCTTTGGAACTCTGCATTCAAATGAGCATATCTTCCCTTTTCTCCTTTGCTTTTTGCTTCTCTTCTTTTCTCAGCTATTTGTAAGGCCTCATCAGACAGCCATTTTGCCTTTTTGCATTTATTTTTCTTGGGTATGGTCTTGATCCCTGTTTCCTGTACAACATCATGAACTTCTGTCTATATTTCATCAGGCACTGTCCTTTTTAGCCTCAGCAAATATAAAAGAATTCATATGCTACTCAACACCCTACTACTGCCCTTAGCTGAATGAGTCATTTTAGCTTATTTTTTGGCCTAATTTTTGCAGGTGTTAAATTTACAGTTTAATTATAAGTTTGTTCAACATTTCTGAAATAATTTTAAATATTGGGGGAAATGCAAAGAATCAGTCAAACAAAACTGTGAATTTTAAAAAAGGCTATTTTCTCATGATTTAAATCACTCACACACAAATATGTCTTCCTAAGCTGCCTTTCAGCTTCTTGGTTCCCTTTTTGTAAAACAGAAAGTGTTTATTAGCTGCTAAGGTGAAGAAAAATTAACCAATTTATGAAGTATTATATCTCTAGTTCTGCCTCAGGAATCCTTGATATCTTCAACTCTAATTAGTAAAAGATTCTCTCTGGGCAAAGATGAGAATTCTTGCTCTGCCCTCAGGGCACATACTAGTAGAGAAGAAATAGACAAAAAAGTAGTTTCAACTTAGATAACAGGAAATTTTATGAAATAAGTAAACAAATAGCAACATTTCTCAGTACATATAGAAAAGAGGTCTGCCTACCTCCACAGAAGCCACTGATAAGATTTTACTGGGATAATTTTCAGTGGTGACTTGGGTATTCTAGAAAGAATAGCATACTTTCTGATTCAAGGGCATAGCTACCACTGTACACAATACAGTGGAGTGCGGGATGGTCTATGACAACAAAATAGAGGGTCAAATTCATTTGAAAGAGAAAATGAAATCCATCATGGGCTAAAATAAAAACTGTCTACAGTACATTGATTGTCCTACTGTTCTCTATATAGAAAACATAAACATTTAAAAGTAGTTTTACCATATATTATCTATAATTATATTTTTATAAATTCATAAAGCTGTAAATATTTCTTATATCACCAAGTGATTTCAAACACCTACATTTTTTCCAATACTCCCAAGATGCATCATTCTAATCCTAAATAGATCTTAACTGATTATTACAGTAGACAATCTAGTCAAGAAATGAAAAATCATCAACTTTACAGAAGTCTTGCTTCATGAAGCTAATATATATTTATTTAAGCTGCATGCCAGTAACTCATATAATTGAATAAAGTACTTTGTCTGCTTTTCATTGTCATCTGAGCATAACTAAATGACAGAAAATCTGGAGTGCATATTTTAAAATAATGATGAAAATATGCATTTTTAAAATAATCATGAAAATATACACTACAAGCTACTATTTGTGCATACAGAGACTCCCACTCTTAAAATGTTTCCAAAAATCGTTCCTATTCTATTAAAACCAAAAGCTAGTTCACAACTCCTTAAAAGTAAAATCACTCAATAGTTTAAGAAAGAAAAAAATATTTAGTAAAATTATCAGGGGGATTTTACTCAGGCAGCAACTCTTGTAATTACTTTTGTGATTTTAGAAGAGGAAAACCAGAGATACCTTTGCTGTTATTGCATGTGTTTCCAGACTACTTTTATAAAGTTCAAGACTTGTGGATTATATTTTATTGGAAAGGCAATACAGTTTCAAGAGCAATAACTACTATTAATAATAATACTTTCTCAAGAGATTCATATAGAAACATAATAACAAAAGCAATACAACATATTTTGATGTATTTTTTCTCATTAGAGTTTCTTGCACTCACTATAAAAAAGTTGATATGTAAGAATTGGGGCTTTATTTGCTTATTTTTGTATTCTATAATGCAGTTACTTTCTTGAATACCAACAGCACTCATTTATACATTTAAATACATGGATAAAACTCTAGTATTATTAGATCTCTGGCTATCTTGACATAGTAGGGTGAAAGGTTGTTGCTGAACGATAAGACGCTAGATTCTTGGCCTCCAGAGGAGACAAATTCAATCCGGGGCCAGAGATGAGGCTGGATCGCTCAGAGCTTTTGTGTAATAAAGTTTTATTAAAGTATAAAGGCGATAGAGAAAGCTTCTGACATAGGCATCAGAAGGAGGCAAAAGAGTACCCCCCTGCTAGTCTTTAGCTGTATGTTATATAGTCAGTCACAGTCTGTAATGAAAAGAAAGGAATGTCATAAAATTTAGAATGGCACCAGATAATTCATCCCTGGCCATAAAACGATTGACTTGAATCTTGTAGAAGGGCAGAATACCAACAAATAGTTTCATTTACATAGATCAGGGAACAATATCTGAGTAAGTAGGTTAGGCCATTTGGCGGAACCAACTTGAAGATAGAGTCTGGGGTACATTAACATAGCTTAAGACAACATTTCCCTAAGAAAAAGAAATGTATTGGTTAACTCAAGCTTTGAGAGTAGTTAGCTTCAGGTGAAACCAGGTGTTAGGGCAACACAGCATTTTAAGAGAACCCTCCTTTTAAATTTGTATAGAGAAGAAAAAATATTGCTGGTTTGTTTCTTCCTGACGCTTAAGAGAGATAAAATTGTCTGGCACTTGCAGCCTCTTTCCTCCATTTGGAGACCCCTGGCCTTCCAGCCTGTTACCCTCTCAAGGGCCTAAGCTATCTCTTTGTTTATTGTTTATTAGCTTACTCATATCTGACTCTTTATGACCCCCTGGACTGCACCCCCGTCTCTCCAGACTCCTTTGTCAATGGGGTTAACCAGGCAAGAATACTGGAGTGGGTTGCCATTTTAGGCAGCATTATAAAGTTGAAAATGTTTTCAAAGTGTTTTAGTGTGTTTCAAAATTAGACATATTAACTTCTCTTTTAAGGCTGTTGTAAAAATAAAACTAGAATATCAATGCAATTTGCAACTATTTAATATGACTATTTTAATGCTTGACTTAACATTAAATAATTACTTGCATCGGGAGAAGGAAAGCATATCAGTTTCAGCTGAACGTGTTTATTCAAGTGTACAGGTCAGCTTCATCCCAAAGGAAAAGTCTGCTGCTTTCAAACTCATCATGACTTGCCCCTTCCTATGACTCCCTCCCATTTGAGGAATGTAGTTTTAGGCAGTCCCACTAGATTCTTCAAATGGATATGGAGGAAAGAATATGTGTGTTATATTATTATCTCTTTATTTTGCAATATTCAATTATTCTAGTTCATGCAAATTTACACAATAGAAGCATTTTAAATATTTTGAAATTGGTGGGAATATAAAGTAGAATTTAGTTAAATACATAGCAGATAAAGAATATCAGTCTAATAATTTTCATCATCTAGGGCAGGGTCATGTAGCTATTTCAAAACTTTAGCCTTCTTTTACCATTGATGAGCACACTTTGTCTCACTCTAAGTGACATTAATTGCACTTTTCACAGAAAATTGAAGACTCTAGATAGGAACGGAACTATTTTTTATTCACTAAACTTTTACATTTTCATCAGTCCCTGCTGTCTGTCTTACTTCCTGAACCTAATTAATCCATTATTAATCCTAATAATCATAAGATTCTCAAATATTCTTGCCTTCTCAGGAGTGGGATGTCCCTTTTTTAATTATCGACTTTCTACTGGTACTCCTTCCAAATTAAATCCTTCCCAGAGAGAGTTAATTATGCACTTGCCTCTTCAGCATCAGAAAAGACTTTGTACCCTCTCTCTCTTGTATTGTTGTTCTCTTCTCTTTCATAGATAGAGCTATTGAAAAAATTGTTTTCATCCTATTGTTTCTAATCCCATTCAGCCTTAAACTCTACATTTTATCTACTTCCCTAGAATGAAGGCAGGAGGAGAAGGGGATGACAGAGGGCGAGATGGTTGGATGGTATCACCGACTTGACATGGCTTTGGGTAGACTCCGGGAGTTGGTGATGGACAGAGAGGCCTGGCGTGCTGTGGTTCATGGGGTCGCAAAGAGTCAGACACAACTGAGCAACTGAACTGAACTAGAATGAAATAAAACTGTCAAAATGGTATAGATGATCTTATTTGCAAAACAAAGCTGACAAATGTATGGATGGATACCAAGGAGGGATAGTTCAGGGTGGGAGGAATTGGGAAACTGGGATTTACAAATAAACACTAGTGATATTATGTATAAAAAGATAACTAATGAGAACCTAGTGTATAGCACAGGGGTCTCTACTTAATTCTCTGTGGTAACCTGAGTGGGAAGGAATTTCAAAATGGAGGGGATATGTGTGTGTGTGTGTGTGTGTGTGTGTGTGTGTGTGTGGCTGATTCATTTTGCTATGTAGTAGAAACTAACACAAATTGTAAAGCAGATATACTCCAATAAAAATTAATTTAAAAGTTCTCTTGCCAATGCAATGAACTGTTCAACTGAAGGGCACTTTGCATTGAGTCTGTTGATCATATCCTCATACATCAAGCATTTTCATCCTTTGCATTTATGATATCAAAGTCCCCTAGTTTTGTCCAAAGCCATTTCTTCTGGTTTTCTTTGCAGTCTCTACTTCTTCTTCTTTTAACACTTAAATGTCTTAAAAATCTTATTTTCTTTCTCCCCAACACTTTGTCCAAGTAGCTCATTCTAATAGCATGCTTCCAGTTATCCATCATAACAGAAAAGATTGCATCATCACATCTCCTATTTAGACTGATATTCTGAGATAGCCCTTCTTAGATATGCAGATGACATCAACCTAAA
Organism: Muntiacus reevesi; assembly: GCF_963930625.1. NCBI lineage: Eukaryota > Metazoa > Chordata > Mammalia > Artiodactyla > Cervidae > Muntiacus > Muntiacus reevesi. The sequence continues at coordinate 23,954,283 of NC_089262.1, read as the reverse complement.
GGCAGAAAACAAAGAGGAACAAAAGAGCCTCTTGATGAGAGTGAAAAAGGTGGCTTAAAATTCAACATTCAAAAAACTAAGATCATGGTATCCAGTCCCAAAAGTCCATGGCAAATAGAAGTTGAAAAAGTAGAAGCAGTGACAGATTTTATTTTCTTGGGCTCTAAAATCACTGTGGATGGTGACTTCAGTCATGAAATTAAAAGACTCTTGCTCCTTGGAAGGAAAGTTATGATAAACCTAGACAGTATATTAAAAAGCAAGGCATCATTTTGCTGAAAAAGATCTGTATAGTTAAAGTTATGTTTTCTCAGTAGTCATTTACAGATGTGAGAGTTGGACCATTAAGAAGGCTGAGCACTGAAGAATTGATGCTTTTGAACTGTCATGCTAGAGAAGACTCTTGAGAGTCCCTTGGACAGCAAGGAGATCAAACCAGTCAATCCTAATGGAGATTTACCTTGAATATTCATCGAAAGGACTGATAACTCAACTGGAATTCAATCAACACCACTAGCTTTGTTCATAGCGATGCTTCCTAAGGCCCACTTGACTTTGCATTCCAGGATGTCTGCCTCTAGGTGAGTGATCACACCATCGTGGTTATATGGGTCATGAAAATCTTTTTTGTATAGTTCTTTTGTGTTTCTTGCCACCTCTTCTTACTATCTTCTGCTTTTGTTAGGTTCATACCATTTCTGTCCTTTATTGTTTATTCATTGTATGCATGAAATGTTCCCTTGGTATCTCTAATTTTCTTGAAGACATCTCTAGTCTTTCCCATTCTATTGTTTTCCTCTATTTCTTTGCATTGATTGCTGAGGAAGGCTTTCTTATCTCTTCTTGCTATTCTTTGGAACTCTGCATTCAAAAGAGTATATCTTTCCTTTTCTCTTTTGCCTTTAGCTTCTCTCCTTTTCTCAGCTATTTGTAAGGCCTCTTCAGACAACCACTTTGCCTTTTTACATTCTTTTTCTTGGGGATGGTCTTGACCACTGCCTCCTGTACAATGTCATAAACCTCCATCCATAGTTCTTCAGGCACTCTATGAAATCTAATCCCTTGAATCTTATTTGTCCCTTCCACTGTGTAATCATAAGGGACTTGATTTAGGTCATACCTGAATGGTCTAATGGTTTTCTCTACTTTCTTCAATTTAAGTCTCAATTTGTCATTAAGGTGTTCATGATCTGAACCACATTCGGCTCCCCGTCTTGTTTTTGCTGACTGTATAGAGCTTCTCCATCTTTGGCTGCAAAGAATATAATCAGTTTGATTTTGGTGTTGACCCTTTGATGATGTCATGTGTAGAGTCTTCTGTTTTCTTTCATTTAGCTATAAAATAATTCCATTGTCTTCTGGAGTTATTATGAATAATAATTAACTCCATATTAATTGACAAAAAGTTTGGCAGTTTTTCATGAAAAGACATGAAAAGGTGATATTTGCATGTATGTCATCTTGGGCATGTCTCTTTCTTACATTAAAAGGGACAGTTGTGATAAGGATTCTGGAATCCAGAGTCTGGAATCAAAAATATGTGGTACTTATTAGCTCTTTGTACCTAAGTAAACTGCCCTAACCTCTCTGTGCCCCTGCTTCCTCATTCATAAAATCAGGCAGTGATATAAATTATTTCATGGTATCATTTTGAGAGTTAAACAATTTGTACAAGCAAATGCCTTAGATTAGTTTTGGTCCAAAGTAAATACTCACAATAAGTGATGACTATTATTAACACTTTTACTGTTATAAAATTCTACAAGTGTAATTTAATAAGTAAATGGGAAATTATATAAAATTTCAATGCTTCAAAATACTTCTAAAATGTTTTCTCTAGTTTATACCATTGTACACTTTCACACAGAACACATATGTAAACATTCTCATTTTCTTTCACTTTATGTCAAAACTGTTGTTAATTTGCCAAGCTTATGAGAAAATATGTGGTTAATACAGAGATGGTAAGAATTTTAAGAGATGTATGCATGTGTATGTAGATGAAGAGTATAGTAGATCCAGATAATTTTTAAAAGTTTACTTTGTGACAGGATAATAAAAAATAATTAGAATTATTTCAATTCATAAGTAAATAGAAACATTGATAAATCACACAAGTAATGTGACTTAAAAATTGTCATTTCTGTCTTGGACATTGCAACTCTGTAATTTATCATGAATCTAATAACAACTCTTTTCAATTATCATAAACTTATAGTAAGTAGTATATTACAGAGTGTAATGAAATTTATTCTTTTGGTACTCCATGAAGTTTTATATGGTGAGCATTTCAGTTTTACTGTCGCTATAACTATTTGATTCTCCGCACAGAGCTAGGCTTATTAAGCAAAATACTTCCCCTTCCCTTCTTTAGGGTCGTGTGCATGCTAAGCTGCTTCAGTCGTGTCCAACTCTGTGCGACCCTACGGACTCTAGTTTGCCATGCTCCTTCGTCCAGGGCATTCTCCAGGCCAGAGTACTGAAGTGGACTGCCCCGCCCCTTTCCAGGGGATCTTCCCTCCTTAAATGCATTGGCAGGCAGACTCTTTACCAGTAGCTCCAGGTATCCACAGCTTAATCTCTGGAACCAATGACTGTGCTGGGTTACCTGACAAGGAGAATAAAGACTGCAAAGGGGATTAAGGTTGCTAATGAGGTGAATTGAAACATCGAGGTTATCTGGGATTATCCAAGTAGTTCTAATGTAATGACAGATATCCTTATGCAAGAACAAGGGAGGGAAAAAAGAGAGTCAGAGAGATAGCAGCAAGAGGATTTAGTCTGACTTCCTCAGCTTTGAAGAGAGCAGTGGGACCACAAACCATTAAGTGCCCCTGGCCCCTTATCTATCTGAAAAATGAATAAAAGGGATTTCCCCCTACAGCCTTCAGAGGGAGTACAGCCCTTTCTAAACTTAGAATTTACCCCAGTTAGACTTATCTCGGGCTTCTGAACTGCAGAACTTTAAGATAATCAATATATGCTATTTTAAGCCACTAGGTTAGTTGTAGATTTTTACAGCGGCAATAGGAGACTAACAAAATAGCATTCATTCAGAATACATAAAATTATATACAGGAACCACTGATAGCATTTAGGTGCTTTCTAAGACCATTAAGTATTCAAGACACAGAAGAAATGTCGATGAAGGTCAATGAAAGACATGGTACATTGTAATATGTGGCCTCATGTTCATAATTTCTCCTAATGTGCATAGCTCATTAAAATAACATGTAACTGGCTAATATTGCAGGATGCGATTGTGTTTAGTGTAAGTGGAAAAAAGATTTCATTTAAAAATTTTATACTTTCATTTTAGTATATTTCTGGATAAGTGAATAATTAAAATTTACTTATTTAAAATCACATATCTTTTTTTTTGAAAATTAAATAAAAACCTACAGTTATTTTAATGGGGTTAATTTCCTCTTTATTATATGTCCCAAATTACCATATCTTATTACTAAAACTGATATGCATTTTTGCTAAATTATTCAGACAATATTATTCAATTTTTATCTTCATCATGATGTGCGCATCTGTGGACGTGCTTGTGTGTGTAACCAAAATGAGACATTTTGTCCATTACCAAAATTTTAAGTACATAATCAAATTTGTAGTAACAGAAAAAAAGTATATGAATGAAAGAAGCAGTACATGATTATAGGTCCATTCACCCTGGAAACACAAAGTGGTGGAAAACAATATTATATATTTGCATTATAATGGAGAATCTTTCTCCTCTGTTCATGTGATTCTATTATAGCAGTATAAATATATTAGTACATTAGAGGCATATCCAATTCATTACACCATCACAATAATGATAAAAATAAAAATAGCTAAATGGAAATAATTTTCCATAATTTAAAAAGAATTTTTCCAGAAACTTTATCCTTTTATGTCATAAAACTCTCATTCTATCAATTACAGGGTTTTTAAAATAAATGTGTCTTGAACAAAGCACAAAATCTGATCTGCATGTTATTCTCTATCAAAAGTTTTAATTATTATTGCTGTAACTATTCTACTGTTACTAAGCAGCATCAATTTAAAACAGAGCTTCTTTGCTATATGTGATTTTGTAAAACAAACCAAACAAAACATTAAGATGTAGCCTCAAATTCTAAAATAAAATATTTCCTACCTAAATGATTTCTTAAGTTTGATTCTGTCCTCTCATATATTTATTAGTCAAGCAAACACATGAAATATTTTAAGTCCAGCACTTCCAAAACGATTATGAACAAAATGTAAACCCCCTAATTAATGCTCATTTACCTCTTCCTTGAACCTTTTATCTGTCTCTCTTCTCTGACTCAGCACTTCAGTCACATGAAGAACTGGAGGAATCCCCAATGTGTGATGTCCTCTCTCACTTCACGTGCTCTGCATATGCTCTTCACTTTATCTACTAAATAATTACACACATATATATTTTTTAATCTTAACTTAGATCAAATTATCACGGGCAGAGTACTCATAATTCTATTTTCTCTTATTTCTTTATGTTTGGGGATATTAAAATCTACTAATTCTTCTAATTTCTGTCTTACATCTAATAGGAGATCTTAATCTTGATCCTGGGAATGCAATCCTTAATTTCAGTGTTGCGTTCCTTGAATCTGATCATATTGTAACATTACCTTAATTTATAACTCTGCACATTTTGGATTGAAAACAGCATATCCATTTGACTTATCTGAAATGCACAATAAATTTTCTTTCACAAATAGGTTATAGAAGAGTGTTTACAGATAGGGCATTAATGCTTTGAATACTTAAAGTTCTAATTTAAAGAAAATTTCAGATATTTATGCCCTACCCTGACAGTCAAATACATTAGGAACATTTTTCCAGTCAAAGAACCATATATTAGGATTGAGACAGACCATGTAAAACTTTCTAAGATATATATATTTTATCTGACTACTTTATATTACTAAAGCAGCATTATCTGTACTTACAACTTTCCTAATATGTTCTACAGCACAAGAAAATTCTTGCGGGATCTTGGAGCGCAAGACATAGGCTTAAAAGATGAATGAAAGAATTGGGTGGATTTATCCTTACTAGACAAGATTGAAAGAAATATAATGAGTAGCTAGGGAGGATTAAACCTAGTTCCATTTTTATTCTGTTACAATCAGAGTTTTTTTCACTGAAACTTACAAACTAGTTCTATCCAGATTTTCCATCCTGTTTATTTTAGCCCCTGTGATTTCTCCATTAAGATTAAAGAAATGTTTAAATTTAAAAAAAAAGTTGTAAACAATAACACCAGCAACAAAGTCTAAACCTCAGAAAATGGCAAATGAACAGCATATTTATCTGAGGGGCAACTTGGAGGACAAGAAGTTGGCTAAATCTCATTACATGCCACTCCTGACGAAGATGAAAGTGATCCTCCTAATTCCTCCCTCCCTCCTTCCCTTCTTCCTTCCTTCTGTCAGGCGAGTGTGACGCTCCTCGGTTCTTGTCTCGTCACAACAATGATTTGGAGCAACAGACATTAAAGTCCTCTGCACGTCACAGCTCTCGGGTCTTGGACAAACTGTGTCATAGCTCTTAGACAAATCAGTGTTACAGCTTTATTTTAATTAGAAGATAGCAGGAGAATCCATCCTCGAAGAAGAGAGGAGAGTGGAGGAGCATGCCAGCGCACAGTGGAGTGGGGGTGAGGGTGGGTAGAGTGAGAGAGAGAAAGCGCATACACATACGGGAAAGAGAGAGAGAGAGAGGGGGCCCTTTGGCTCCTCTTTTTATGTTTTTTTCTTCCCCCTGGACCTGCCCTATGCAAACTGGGCTTAGTCAGGAGTGCTGTTCTACCTCAAGTCCTCACTCCAGTCCTCGGACCTTCCTCTGACCTCCTTTTGTTCTATTTTTGTGGGTTTTTCCCTTCCTTCTCTTTTAGCCACCGCCATTGTGGACTCCTTTTCCCTATTCTAACTACCTAACACTTTGACAAAGTTAAACACCTGCTAAATGTTGAATTAGAAAAACAAAACTGAACTATAAAATGGAACAAAGTATTAGGAGGTCAACAAGACCACAAGATATGGTAAGAACAGTCAAGCAAGCAGAATTACACAGCATGGAAGTCCCACCAGAAAAGTCAAACCGCAAGCACTGCATGCAGAGACTGTTAGAGCAAAAAAGGAAATTTGCATGAGATAAAAACTTCCCAGGAATTTGTTTTGGAATAAGACACTATTTACTTTGACATGGAAATTTAAACAGAGAATCTAAGATAGGAGGGCAGAATTCATCACTGAAAAGCTTTTCTTTTCTTTGTAAAGCACTGTTTAATTTCATGGATGACTGAAAATTTCCATTTCAAAATATACTCAATTGTCCAAGAAATTTACTTATCTATAAAATGTCCATCCCTGTTAAAATGAACAAAGAGAGATCCACAAAGTTTGGTTACATATACAATAATTAAAGCAAAGGTAATTTTGGTTTGCTTAAAGATGGATGATTTCATTTATGAGAATGTGAGTACACCTGCAGTTGAGGATAAAGCAATATGTATTTCTGACAATTCTAAAGGCATTTTAATAAGAGTTGTTTCACTTCATTAACATCAGTTTTAATTTAAAGGTGAAATTGAATAAACTATTAGTATCTTTCTTTTCATATAACTGCATGATATGATTAACCATACACTGGAAATATATGTGCCTAATTTTACTGAACTTTTATTCTAATATTTCCATTTTTATTATGTAATGGGCATATCACAGATTGGGACAATTTAAAATTGTTATTATTTTTTAAATTTAATTATCATTATTTTTTTTGTGTGTGTGTATTTTCCAACCATTTTAGGTATTATAGAGGAGTCACAGATAGTATTCCAATGATACCTGAGAAATGGAGTCAGTGATTGAAGCCCTTCAAAATGAGCCAGTGAGCCATGGAAGGGAAATACCTGCCACCAGGTGGCTCAGTGGTAAAATAATCTGTCTGCCAATCCAGGAGACACAGGAGAAACAGGTTTGATACCTCCGTCAGAAAGATTATCTGGAGGAGGAAATGGCCACCCACTCCAGTATTCTTGCCTGAAAAATCCCATGGACGGAGGAACCTGGCGGGATAATATCCATAGGGTCGCAGAGGCTGACAGGACTGAATGACTAAGCACGATACATAGCAAGAATTAGTTTTGTAGGAAATATGTTGTATTCAATTACGTTTCTTCATTTTATTTTTATTAAACTTTTCATTAAGCTAAAATATGCATTAAGAAATATATAAATACTATATGTAGAGGTTAGTGAGTTTTCACAAAATGTACACACCTGTGCTACTAACACTTAGATAAAAAAATCAGAATATTGTCAGAACCCCCCAAAATATTTCTATATACTACCTAAACTCCCTAAAATAAGAACTCTTCTGATTTCTATTTTCACAAATTACTTTTGCCATTTTTACTTTATATAAATGTTGTTACACAGTATATACTTTTACATACCTAGCAGTTTTAACACAATTCAATGATGTGAAATTCTTTTTCATTAGCCTGTTTTTATTGCTGATCAATTATTTGGTTACACAATTTATCCATGCATCAGCAATTTTATTAAAAATTATGCCAGGGATATTAAAATATATGTCTTTAAATGCATATAAAACATTTTTTTGTTGTTGAGAATATTTCTAAAAGTGAGCATGCTAGGTCTTGGAGTGTTATGTACTCAACTTTAGTACATATTGTCTTCATTTTCTGAAGTATTTTTACCAATATAGGCTCTCATCTCCTATGTGTAATGCTTGTAATTCTACTTTTTCAGCAACAATTGTGACTGTCCCTTTTAAAATTTTTAAACATTCTGTTGTGAGCATTTCAATTGACTTTAATTTGCTTTACTCTGTATCTAAGCTGAGTAATTTGTCTTTTCCTTCCTCCTTATTGATTATTTGAATATCACTGTGAAGTGTTCAGATCTTTCCTTTTGTTTTTTTCTCACATTTTCCCACTGACTTCATTTTTGTTGTGATTTGAAGAAGCCTTATATGTATTCATTCTATTAGAACCTTGTTGATTGTATGTACATCAAAAATCTTCTCCAACATCGATCTGATCCCTTTAGATTAACAAATGTTATTAATTTAATGTAATACAATCTGGTGATCTTTTATATATGATTAAGGGAATTTCATGTGATGTTTTACAAAATGTTGACTTACACCAAAATTATAACAGTATTTTCCTATATTAACTTCTGAAAGCTTCAGTGTTTCACTTTTCACATTTAGATATACAGTATATGTGGAATTCATTTTTGCACGTGGTTTGAAGTAGAGGTCAAGTTTCATTTTTTTTCCAACTTATGTGTTCAGTTGATCTCACACCATTGATTGAAAAAACTATTCTTCCCTGAATATGTTATGATGTTACCTGTTATAAATTAAGTGAACATATAAGATTTCTGATCTATATGTTCTGTTATGTTGGTTTATCCTTGTGCATATATGATGTTGTCAAATTTACATTAGTTTCATAATACTTTTTGATATCAGGTTGTGCTATTCTTTCAAATTTGCTCATCCTTGAATAGTTATTCTTAGCTCTTTTACATACAATACTTTAAAATCAAGTTACCAATTAAACATACACATACACAAATTTGCTATAGTGGTGGTTGTATTTAATTTCTACCTAGCATAAATATAACAATAATTAGCATGTTTAGATGAATGCATTTTCCATTACAAGTGCACAGTGTATTTCTATATTTATATAGCTCTTAAATTTCTCCCAACAATTTTGTATATATGTATGCATGTAGATATCTTACAGTGTTACATTTATTTGCTTTTGTGTATAACATTGTAAGGGCTTTCCTGGTGGCTCAGATGGTTTAAAAAAAAAAATCTGCTTTCAGTGCAAGAGACAAGTGTTTCATCCTTGGTTTGGGAAGATTCCATGAAATAGGAAATGGCAACAATTCCAGTATTTTTGTCTGGAAAGTACCATGGACAGAGAAGCCTGGAAAGTTACAGTCCATGGGATTGCAAAGAGTCAGACATGACTGAGCAACTAACACACATAACATTGTAAATGGTATCATTTAAAAAAAATTATTTTCTGAATGTTTGCTACTTTCATGTGGACAAACAGTTGGTGTCTGTATGTTCACTTTGCAGGATGCTGAATTCCTTTGTCAGTTGTAAGAGTTTATCTAAAAATTATTGGGTTTTCTAAATGCATATTCATCTTCTTTGCAAATAATGACAATTTTATTTCCTTATTCCATTTCTTACAACTTATATTTCTTATTATGCCTTTATTACCTTGACTAAGTTCTCCAGGATAACTGTAAAGAGACAATGTTATATAGTAATAGAGTGTACCTTTTTCTCATTCTGGAGTGAGAACATAGGTTTGAGGATGGTTGTGCAGTCACTAGGTCCCTTAGTCTTCACCCTTTTATAAATGCATAAGATTAGCATGAACTTTCAAATTAACCTGCTAGGATGAAAAGTAGGACATTATTGTTATGCCATATGACTTAATATTTAACTTATCTTGTAATTTATGCCATACTGTTTATACATCTGCTGTTGTAGAAAGAAAGTTTAATCAATCAGTCCTTACAGTATTCCGAAAACCTGTGGTAGGTAAAAAGAAATTGAATTAAAACTTTAAGTTAGCTATCTGTAAAATGTATGGTTGATTTAAGCAATGAAACACATCCTTACAGAGAATTTGGGGTTATAAGAGATGTTATTCCTCGAGTCTAATTATGAAAAAAGTCAGCAACCTGTTGCAGGTTATTTCAACATGAAAAAATAAATGTGACAACTTAAACTTGTCTCTTTCTAAAGGTAGATATAGTTTCTGTCTTGTTACCCAGCTATTTAATATTTCAGTTTCCTCAAAGTGAAAGAAAATGTATACAAGTGAATTTTCTATGATTTAAGAAAAAAATACAACACACAGAGATTTATTGCTTCCGTTAGATAGTCAAGTTCAGTTGACTTCTCAGCACTCTTTGTTGTTGTTATCATTGTTAATGTGTTGTCTTAGAAGCTGTAAACCCACTTTGATTTCCTAGAATTAACTTATATTGGTTTGGGGGGCTGAGTGGGAGGTGGGGAAAGTAGCAGGTGGTTTGCCTAATAGAAGGCATGCCCCAGACTCCTGAGGAAGAGGGACCTCTGGCACCCTGGGGATCTAGGTGTCTTATCTGGACACCCTTATCAGCCTTGCAGAACTCCTGAGATCTAGAGATGGGATTTCTATTAGGAAGGAGACTAGGAGCTATACCCACCAGACCCTGTCTAATTCCACCATTCTCTGAGCTTCTCCTGACATTCAGAGCTTCCCCACCCACCTTCCCACTGCTCCTCTGTCTGGACCCTTTTGGGAGAAAGGCTTCAGTATTTTACCATTACTTATTATGCTCACTATATGCTAATTATTAGACAACGCTTTATCTGATCAGGACAATCCTGGGTGCATGCTACATCGCTTCAGTCATGTCTGACTCTTCTCAGTCCGTGGGATTTTCCAGGTGAGAATATTGGATTGGGTTGCCATGCCCTCATCCAGGGGATCTTCCTGACCCCAGGATCAAGCCTGCTTCTCTTACATTCTTGCACTGGCAGGCAGGTTCTCTACCACTAGCATCACCTGATCAGGACACTACTCCTATATTTTTTATTTACTTACAGATTCTGTTCAAATCATGAATATATTGTTGTTGTTGCTTTATCAAATGATTTTTCTTCACTGGTTGATATGATTGCATTGTACTCTCTCACTCCTGCTTTGATGATTGTTAATGTAGTAATTTAAAAACTGTAAACCCTCACTGATTTTCAGAAACAACTATAAAGTTCAGTTCAGTTCAGTCGCTCAGTCGAGTCCGACTCTTTGCGACCCCATGAAGAGCAGCATGCCAGGCCTCCCTGTTCGTCACCAACTCCTGGATTTTCCCAAACCCATGTCCATCGAGTTGGTGATGCAATCCAACCATCTCATCCTATGTCGTCCCCTTCTCCTCCTGCCCTCAATCTTTTCCAGCATCAGGGTCTTTTCAAATGAGTTAGCTCTCTACATCAGGTGGCCAAGTATTGGAGTATCAGCTTCAATATCAGTCCTTCCAATGAACACCCAGGACTGATCTCCTTTAGGATGGACTGGCTGGATCTCCTTGCAGTCCAAGGGACTCTCAAGAGTCTTCTCCAACACCACAGTTCAGAGGCATCAGTTCTTCGGCTCTCAGCTTTCTTTACAGTCCAATTCTCAAATCCATACATGACTACTTCTAAGGAGCAAGCATCTTTAATTTCATGGCTGCAATCACCATCCACAGTGATTTTTGAGCCCATAAAAATAAAGTCAGCCACTGTTTTCACTATTTCCCCATCTATTTGCCATGAAGTGATGGGACCGGATGCCATGATCTTAGTTTTCTGAATGTTGAGCTTTAAGCCAAATTTTTCACTCTCCTCTTTCACTTTCATTAAGAGGCTCTTTAGTTTTTCTTCACTTTCTGCCATAAGGGTGGTGTCATCTGCATATCTGAGGTTATTGATATTTCTCTCAGCAATCTTGATTCCAGCTTATGCTTCCTCCAGCCCAGCATTTCTCATGATGTACTCTGCATATAAGTTAAATAAGCAGGGTGACAATATACAGCCTTGCTATACTCCTTTTCCTATTTGGAACCAGTCTGTTGTTCCATGTCCAGTTCTAACTGTTGCTTCCTGATCTGCATACAGGTTTCTCAAGAGGCAGGTCAGCTGGTCTGATATTCCCATCTCTTTCAGAGTTTTCCACAGTTTGTGGTGATTCACACAGTCCAAGGCTTTGGCATAATCAATAAAGCAGAAATAGATGTTTTTCTGGAACTCTCTTGCTTTTTCAATGATCCAGTGGATGTTGGCAAGTTGATTTCTGGTTCCACTGTCTTTTCTAAAACCAGCTTATACATCTGGAAGTTCACAGTTCACGTATTGCTGAAGCCTGGCTCAGGGAATTTTGAGCATTACTTTGCTAGTGTGTGAAATGAGTGCAATTGTGCAGTATTCTTTCACACTGCCTTTCTTTGGGATTAGAATGAAAACTTATCTTTTCCAGTCCTATGTCTTTGCTGAGTTTTCCAAATTTGTTGACATATTGAGTGCAGCATTTTCACAATGTCATCTTTTAGGGTTTGAAATAGCTCAACTGGAATTCCATCACCTCCACCAGCTTTATTCAAAGTGATGCTTCCTAAGGCCCATCTGACTTCACATTCCAGGATGTCTGGCTCTAGGTGAGTGATCACACCTTCATGATTATCTGGGTCATAAAGATCTTTTTTGTATATTTCTTCTGTGTATTCTTGCCACCTCTTCTTAATATCTTCTACTTCTTTTAGGTTCATACAATTTCTGTCCCTTATTGAGCCCATCTTTGCATGAAATGTTCCCTTGGTATCTCTAATTTTCTTGAAGAGATCTCTAGTCTTTCTCATTCTACTGTTTTCCTCTATTTCTTTGCATTGATCACTGAGGAAGGCTTTCTTATCTCTCCTTGCTATTCTTTGGAACTCTGCATTCAACTGGGTATATCTTTCCTTTTTTCCTTTGCTTTTCGCTTCTCTTCTTTTTACAACTGTTTGTAAGGCTTCCTCAGATACCCCATGTCCAAGGCAAGAGAAACCCAATTAAGATGGTAGGTGCTGAGACAGGCATCAGAAGGCGGACTGAAACCACAATCACAGACAACTAGCCAATCTGATCACATGGATCACAGCCTTCTCTAACCCTGTGAAACTGAACCATGACGTGTGGGGCAACCCGAGACAGCCAGGTCATGGTGGAATGTTCTAACAAAATGTGATCCACTGGAGAATGGAATGGAAACCACTTCAGTATTCTTGCCTTGAGAACCCCGTGAACAGTATTAAAAGGTAAAAAGATAGGACATTGAGAGATGAACTCCCCAGGTCAGTAGGTGCCCAATATGCTACAGGAAATCAGTGGAGAAATTACTCCAGAAAGAATGAAGAGATGGAGCCAAAGCAAAAATAACACCCAGCTGTGGATGTTACCATTGATAGAAGCAATGTCCAATGCTGTAAAGAGCAATATTGCATAGGAACCTGGAATGTTAGGTCCATAAATCAAGGCAAATTGGAAGTGGTCAAACAGGAGATGGCAAGAGTGAACATTGACATTCTAGGAATCAGTGAACTAAGATGGACTGGAATGGGTGAATTTAACTCAGATGACCATTATATCTACTAATGTGGACAGGAATACCTTAGAAGAAATGGAGTAGCCATCATAGTCAACAAAAGAGTCCAAAATGCAGTACTTGGATGCAATCTCAAAAAAGACAGAATGATCTCTGTTCGTTTCTAAGGCAAACCATTCAATATCACGGTAATCCAAGTCTATGCCCTGACCAGTAATGCTGAAGAAGCTGAAGCTGAAGCGTTCTATGAAGACCTACAAGGCCTTGTTGAACTAACGCCCCAAAAGGATGTCCTCTTCATTGTAGGGGACTGGAATGCAAAAGTAGGAAGTCAAGAAGCACCTGGAGTAACAGGCAAATTTGGCCTTGGAGTATGGAATGAAGCAGGGCAAAGGCTAATAGAGTTCCGCCAAGAGAACGCACTGGTCATAGCAAACGCCCTCTTCAAATAACACAAGAGAAGACTCTACACATGGACATCACCAGATGGTCAACACTGAAATCAGATTGTTTATATTCATTGCAGCCAAAGATGGAGACGCTCTATACAGTCAGCAAAAACAAGACCGGGAGCTGACTGTGGTTCAGATCATGAACTCCTTATTGCCAAATTGAGACTTAAATTGAAAAAATTAGGGAAAACCACTAGACCATTCAGGTATGACCTAAATCAAATCCCTTATGACAATACAGTGGAAGTGAGAAATAGATTTAAGGGACTAGATCTGATAGACAGAGTGCCTGATGAACTGTGGGTGGAGGTTTGTGACATTGTACAGGAGACAGGAATCAAGACTATCCCCAAGAAAAAGAAATGCAAAAAAAAAAAAAAATAATAATAATAATAAAGTAGTCTTTCAGTATTATGCTTTTATATATTATGTGAACTTCTGATTTTTTTTATTAGTACTTTGTTTCAATTTTTAGTATCATGGAATATGCTCTTCAATTTTTGATATCAAGATATGTTGGACTCACATATAAGTTGGGAAAATTGCCCTATTTTTTTGGTGGAAGTATTTGTGTAAGATTTGTATACTTCTTTAAATACTTGGGAAAATTTCAACAGTGGCTTCATCAAGGACTGCATATTTTTCAATTGATTCTTAGTCCAACTCTTCATCCTTTCACTATGGGAACAGTTTGATCAGTTGAATCTGCTTTTGACAAGAATAATGGATGCACTCTGTTAGGTAACAGAAGGATCTCTTCTAAGCTAAGCTTTAAAAAAGAAGTCTTACGTGATTTGATAAGATTATTTTTTAACATATTTTGTCTGCATGCATTAAAACTATAGAGAAGACATATGAATATCTGATATTCATATGATATATTTTAATGGTCCAAGATTAGATTCAACAGACATCTAGTATACTTATTTTATCATTACTCTTCAGTAGGACATCATATAAACTGCTATAAATATGTTTCTATTGAATTTTTTAGATTGCTACCAGTGCTAAACTATTTTCATATAATTCTTCCATTTGGCAATTGCATTTTTACCTATTCCTTAATAAAACATGTATAATTTTTTACATTAGATAAAACTTTTATTATAAGAAGGATGATTTTTCATTGCTCAGAGCTCTGTGAACACTGTTTTTTTTTTTGTTTTTTTTTTTTTAACACTGTTTTATTATCAGTGTCTGAGAAAGCTATACAATTACAGTTGCCTTAAAACATTTTAAGTTAAAAGAATGTTGAGTATGCTTTATGTAAAAAAGTCTTGAATACTCAGTCCCGTATTCATCTGTACATTGTGGTGAATTAGAAGCTATGTTCAAAAGATCTCTACCCTGCCTTCAGGCACTCATTTAAGTACCCACTGAGCCAATGTCAGATAGCCTTTCATTCAGGTACACATCCTGGCTAGACTATTCAATTTCCACAAGAGAAGGTCAACTCTATTCCGAGGTTGACTGTCTGTTAGCGCATATAGGTCAATATTTATCTAGCAGCATAGAATTGCTTTATTCCAATTTCTTGCTGGGGAATACTATCTCAAATTCCCTCCTGCCCAATATCTATCTATCAAAGGCCCTTCTGAGAGAAGTCTATTTGTGGAGCATTTCTTCAAGGCTGTTCTGTTTATCAGTTCTTCCACATAATCTGAAATCTACTGCAATAGTTCAGGCAGTCACAAAACTGAGTGATATCATATTATATTTTTCTGATTCTTTCTCCAATAATCACTGCTGTTGAGTTATGCACTTGTGTAAATCTATTGCCATTAAGAGAAATAAAGAGTCATGTTATTTATAGATAGGACACAATAGGAGATGTTTCCTTTGATGAGCCTTCTTTCTGATTATTTTCTGTTTGCTTTTAGGATAGCTTGTATTTCTCCTGAGCAAGTAGATTTGCTTTGATCTTTTGGACTCTGCATATTGTTATACAGACAAGCTTTCTCATCTCTGTTTTGCTGCTAGAATGCTAAGAACTACATCAAAGCACATCCTTGGCAAGTGTGTAATCTCCCTACATATGCATTTTATTACATTATTTTATTCTTCAAATCATTTAACATGCTTCCATATTTTACTCTTTTTTTCCCCCAACTTATTCAAATTTATATTATGTATCACCAAACGTTGTATTAAGTTATTTCTCGGTAAAGAGTGGGCATAAACAAGTTCATAAAATAAGGCAACAAAAGATATTTCCCAGTTTTAGCTGGTAAATTTAAATCTCCAGATTTATTTTCTTAATGCAATCAATTGTGCAAGTAATATTTATAAGAGATTTTGTTCAATATTTGCATCTTAAAAATATTTAATCAAAACTAAATCCTAGCAGAAGAGTGATTCATAATATTGGAAAGTCCTTGCTTCAAAGCAAATTTGATTTTTATTCTCAGGATCTGATAATCTGAGATAAATTATCTCGGATAAACAGAAATTTTTACCAAAGATTTTCCCCCAGATTCCAATAGGAGAATGGACACTACTCTAAAGAAATTTATTTCTATAATTAAATGCAACATTTAATTATATCTATATGTATAAACATATCCTAAAATGTTACCACTGTTTGACAATAATTCTATTTTGAAGTTGTTTAATCACTAAGTCATATCTGATTCTTTTGCAACCCCATGGACTGTAGCCCACCAGGCTTCTCTGTCCATTGGATTTCCCAGTCAAGAATGCTGGAGTGGTTTGCCATTCCCTTCTTCAGGGGATCTTCCCAATCCAGGGATTGAATCCGTGTCTCCTGCATCTCCTGCATTAGCTGTTGGATTCTTTACCACAGAGCCACCAGGGAAGCCCAGTTTGAAGTTTACTGAGGCATAACTCATTACATAATAGATCTTATATTCCCTTACTACTTCAGTTAAGAGAAAAAAACTTATGTAAGCTATTATATTCTGAGTTTGTCAGTTTAGTAAATGTAACATTTGAACATTACAAAAATACAAGCAATAGTATTCAACAAGGAAATTTTAATCACCTCTAAAATTGAGTTTTATCTAAAAATTTTGCCACATTTCCTTACAACTCTTATCTAAGCATTATCCACATCCTTGTTAACTGTATATATGTGACTTCAAGTATATTTTTAAAATTTAATACATATACCAACAATATATATACATATATTGTGTGTGTGTGCTCAGTCATGTCCTACTGTTTGTGACCCCATAGACTGTAGCCTGCTAGGCTCCACTCTCTATGGGATTTCCCAGGCAAGAATACTGGAGTGGGTTGCCATTTCCTTTTCCAGGATACATATCTTATATATGCATAAATAGATAATATAACTGATATGGTATAAAATATCTGAAAACTGACCAAAACTCATGAGAGTTGCATTTAGATACTACATGACAAATAACATTACCTTATTTTCACAGTTTCTTTTTTTTTTTTTTTTTACAACAGTGAGACGCAGTTACTTTACATAGTAGTAAATTTATGTGTGTGTGTGTATGTATGAGGAGGGCATGGCAACCCACTCTAATATTCTTGCCTGGAGAATCCCTCTGGACAGAGGAGCATGACAGGCTGCAGTCCATGGGGTTGCAAAGAGTCAGACACGACTGAGCGACTAAGCATATATATGCTTAGTTATATGTATATATAGCTTCCAAATTATTTTAAATATGCATTCTCTTAAGATTAACACACCAGTTTCCTTCTTAATTTGTACTATAAAATCTTATATTAGATGATGTTTGATTTAAATTTATTAGTGCTTAAATCAGTAAGATTTATCTGTTCTGGCATAGTATAAGCTTGCAACCTTATAGCGGAGAAATGAAGACTAAATAATTTAGTATATTATAAAATCATTAGTGGCTTTTCTGACTTATATATTGTACTCATAATTCATTTTATACTTGATTTTTAATACATGGTTATATATTGTACATTTTCTGGCATGATTTAAGAATTAAGAATGGAATAAGGCATATTCTATGTAAATTTTGCTCTATTCTTTGTTTGCAAAGAACTTTTGGAGAACAAAAATTTTAAACTAGTGTCGTTTTCCAAATAAAAGTTTAAAGTCTTTCACTAATCCAGGATTATCAGTTTTTCATACCATGTCTGGTCTTGAAAACTCCTTCTTTCAGGTAGATTATTAAATGTCAAGCAAAAAACAAGAATGGTCAAGACAGTGTCTGGTCTGTAAAATATATTTTGGATATCAATTTGGAAATATTATAAAATTATTTTATAAAATGCTTTTATTTTATTTATAAAATAATAAAAAGTATTATAAAAGCATTTTATGAAACTATTTCAGGTTAACCATTTAGATATAAACATGAGAAAGTAACAAGCAAGAATCACTAGTTTTATGATATAAATCCTATTTTCAGGAATGAAATATGACATTTTCAGCTCTGAAAATGTCTCTTCTACAAGACTGGAAAACCCAACTGGAAGTAGAGAAAACAGTGACCTTGTAGTATGAAATTCTCAATGATTTCAGTATTAAAACTGAAGGAACACCCACTCTCGAAGTGTCACTCTTTAGTAATGGCAAGAGGTCATTTTACTACTAAATTTCACACTTGGCCACTGTTTCCTACTGAGTTAAGAGACAGGTTTAAAATTAGCCATCAAGCTCTTTCTTCAAAATAAAGTGTGGATCTCAACTACTGGTGCAACCCTATCTGGGATTGGGAGAAGATGCACATCTTAACACATTTCCTTCAAGAGGCAAGGAAATAAATGGAATTTGTTCTAACACCTGAGCATTTCAGAGCACTGCTCCAGGGAAAAGGAGCAGGTGGATCTCAGCACCATCAAATCCTACTAATTTTACATGTTAAGTTCTTTATTGTATTTGTTTTCATTTATTTATTTTTTGGCAATGCTGGTTTTCTGTTTGCTCTGTGGGCTTTTTTCTCTAGCTGTGGCCAATGAGGGCTACTCTCTAATTGCAATGCACAGGCTTCTCTTGTTGTGGAACATAGGCTCTAGGGCACAGGCTAATATTTGTGGTGCATGGGCTTAGTTGCTCTGCAGCATGTGGGATCCTCCCAGACCAGGGACTGAACCCATGTCTCCTGCATTGGCAGGCAGATATTTTACCACTGAGCCAAAGAAGAGAGAAGCCCCCTCTTAATTGTATTGAGTTTAAAAAGTGTGACTCATTCTTTTATAAAGGAAAATATTAATAAAACAATATTTAAACTTATACAAACATAAGAAGGATAAATAAGATACTTTGTTGTCATTCATTAATTAGTGAATGCATTGATACATTTGTGATAAAAATATGATAAATTCATAATTCAGTTCAGTTCAGTCTCTCAGTCGTGTCCGACTCTTTGCGGCCCCATGAACCACAGCACGCCAGGTCTCCCTGTCCATCACCAATTCCCGGAGTCCATCTAAACCCATGTCCATTGACTCGGTGAAGCCATCCAACCATCTCATCCTATGTCGTCCCCTTCTCCTCCTGCCTTCAATCTTTCCCAGCATCAGAGTCTTTTCAAATGAGTTAGCTCTCTGCATCAGGTGGCCAAAGTATGGGAGTTTCAGCTTCAACATCAGTCCCTCCGGTGAACCCCCAAGACTGATCTCTTTAGGATGGACTGGTTGGATCTCCTCATAGTCCAAGGGACTCTCAAGAGTCTTCTCCAACACCAGAGTTCAATTCTTTGGTACTAATAGTCCAACTCTCACATCCATACATAACCATTGGAAAAACCACAGCCTTGACTAGATGAAACTTTGTTGGCAAAGTAATGTCTCAGCCTTTCATATGCTGTCTAGGTTGGTCATAACTTTCCTTCCAAGGAGTAAGCGTCTTTTAATTTCATGGCAGCAATCACCATCCACAGTGATTTTGGAACCCAGAAAAATAAAGTCAGCCACTGTTTCCACTGTTTCCCTTTCTATTTGTCATGAAGTGATGGGATCGGATGCTGTGATCTTAGTTTTCTGAATGTTGAGCTTTAAGCCAAATTTTTCACTCCCCTCTTTCACTTTCATTAAGAGGCTCTTTAGTTCTTCTTCACTTTCTGCCATAAGGGTGGTGTCATCTGCATATCTGAGGTTATTGATATTTCTCCTGGCAATCTTGATTTCAAGTTGTGCTTCCTCCAGCCCAGCATTTCTCATGATTCACTCTGCATATAAGGTATAAAGAAAATATATAATTTTAGATATGTGAAAATTAATTCATAATTAGAAATATTCAAAAATACACCCATAAAGAGACTTACAACATTTTCTTCTTAAAGATGCTAATGCTGGTGCTAAGTCACTTCTGTTGTGTCCGACTCTTTGTGACCCTATGAACCATAGCCTGCCAGGCTCCTCTGTCCAAGGGATTTTCCAAGCGGGAGTATTGGAGTGGGTTGTCATCCCTCTTCCAGGAGATCTTCCCAGCCCAGGAATTGAACATTCATTCCTTATGTCTCCTGCATTGGCAAGTGGGTTCTTTACCACTAGTGCCACCTAGGCTATCATCAAGAAATGAATGATTGAAAAATAAAAATTGGCTTATGAAATATCAATGATAAGAAATCCATTACAAGCCTTTACTCCTAGAAGAGAGAAAACCATTCCTAAGTGTGATCTTGGTTCTTTATAAATTTACTCATGCTATAGGGGAAGAATAGGGCTTCCCTGGTGGCTCAGAGGTTAAAGTATCTGCCTGCAATGCGGGAGACCTGGGTTCGATTCCTGGGTCGGGAAGATCCCCTGGAGAAGGAAATGGCAATCCACTCCAATATTCTTGCATAGAGGATCCCATGGACGGAGGAGCCTGGTGAGCTACAGTCCATGGGGTTGCAAAGACAGTTGGACATGACTAAGCAACTTCACTTCACTTCACTTCATAGGGGAGGAAAGAACTTTGCAAATATATGCACACAGCTATAAGCATACTTCTCCTTATTATTTGTGGAAACTAGGACAAAAGAACAAATGGGAGCTTATATATATTTAAAAGTTAAAAACTAAACAAAGAACACGTTCAGTTGGCACACTTGAGCTGCTCAATGTTCCACCCTTAAAGATGGCTGCAAAAGAGAACCAGATAACAGACCCTTGGCCAACACTTCTGGCTTTATCCTGAACCATTAGGAGCCTCACACAACATGGATGAACACACAAAGCGTAACGTCAGTCTTTGTCCAACTCTCTGCAAGAAGCTACTTCTCGTCAGCTCCTTGGGTCTAATGATGAACACACTGGGTGTAGATTTAGATTGTGCTTTCCATATGGTGGGCTCAGGGAAGAATTCTTCTGTCTAGGCCCTGGGAATGGATTTGAGATCATTTGGGAAGGAAATCCCATACTTCCAGGTACATGGAATGTGGATTAAAAGGGAAATGTGAGTCATGCATGTTCATATCCCCTTTGCTCTGAGGATCTCGCCCATGAAAAGGAAGGTTGGTGAATAGGGCCCTTTGAAGTGCAGGACCCAGGGCACATCCCTCTCTTGCTGGGTTTAGGCTGATACTGAAAATAATGCAAAGGAATAAAAAAAAAAAAAAAAAAAAAAAGCCTGAAAAAAATCAGTATAAATAGCATAAACACACAGGTAAAGGTAGAAGATTAAGTCAGTGGTAACATTAGTGAAAAAACTTAGATATTTGCCATTAAAGTTCTAAGAAGGCAAGAAAATATATGATATACCTTATTTATTGTTCAATGGATATAAACACTTTTTGGGGGTATAGCAGATCAAGGGGGTAATAGGACTAAGTTTTTTTTTTCTTTTCGTTCTGTCAAAATGAGATGCAGTGAATGATGTATATAGCAGCATTCTTACAGTGAATGTTATAATTTTCTTTTTAGTAACTGATACATTTCAGATTTGCTCATTGATCATAAAATATCAAAATAATATAATTCAGACAAATAGAACTGTGGCTATATTATTTTTTCCAATTCCCACTTAACAAAGCAGACAACAGCAGCGAGTACAGAGTAGCGAACTTCATGAGTGTTCAGTGAATCCCAAAGGTCTTAGAGAGATTATGGCAGTGAGGATCAGATCCAAGACCAGAATTCTGTCTATTTTTTCTTTCCTCTAACCCTACCACTTATGTAGGCATAGCTACAACAGTTCCTCCACACATTATATAAGAAATTTCTCTCTAGACATTATTTGCCACTGGCATCCATAATGGTTTGGAGAACTAAAGAAGATTGTTCAGGTAGAGTACTTTATGAAAATAAGCAGTCTAATTTGATGGTCTTAATTATGCCTAATTCTGTCCCTTACAGAATGAAATATTTTTAAAATTTATTTAATGTATTTCTTGTTCTCCCAGAGCATAGAATCTAGATGAAACAAGATTAATGCTGCTGAAATGGTGAACACCAAGTGTTCCTAACATGGCATAGTGATTACATTCAGACTTAGATCAGACCTTGAATTAAATCCTGGTTCATGGATAATAACTGCCCAGCCTTGAACAAGTTACTGTTCTTTTCTATTCTTAAACACCAATGTCTGGAACAAAGGCATTTAAAATAATATCTACTTTATAGGATTATTTCATTTAGCATGGTTCCCGGCATGTAATAGACACTATATGAATACTGATTTCATATTACAGTTTTGTCTAATGACAAAGCAATAATGAGCAATAAGAGAAACAACAGTAATAATGTTAATGAAATAAATCATATGAAATTTTGGAAATGAATTCAGGACCATAAAGAGCCAAAAACCTGCTTTGTCACATCTCTAAAATTATGCAGGCATTTTTCTGGTAATAAGGAATTTACATATGAACATCCAGCCTTGTGAGTCCATCCTGGCAATTTCTTTCTTTCTTTTTGTTATAAAAACTACTTTTGCCCTGTATACTGCTACAATGGATTGGAAAGTGGCCCCCACATTTTATTTCCAAGTTCTAATCCTTGGTACCTATATGGAATATATATGGAAACTTACTTGAAGATATGATGCTCACTAATTAGGTATCTCTAGATCTTAAATCCAATGGCAATGCCCTTGTAAGAGACAGAAGGGAAGAAGATACATGGGACATAAGAGAAAGATGATGTGAAGACAGAGGTAGAGATTGAAGTCATGTGTCTATAAGCCACCAGAAACAAGGAGGGAGGCATGGCAAAGATTCTTCCTAAGAGTTTCTGGAAAGAACCAACACAACCAACCCCTTGATTGCCAACCTCTAAACTTCAGAATGTTAGAAAATAAATTTATGCTGTTTTAAGCCATGGTTGGGAATATTTGTTATGAAAGCCCTAGAAAGCAGAGAGCTCCCTCTCCTATATTTGATATTTTAAAGTCACTTTTAATTTAAACACCTTTCTGTGTTCACTGTCATTATTCTTGCCATTTCCATGGGCTGTGGATATATTAATTCTGAACTCCACTCTCTTTATGTTAAACTCCCAACCTAACTGGCTTTTCTTCACAAGACAGTTAGCTTGAGCTGGTAAATGGTTCTACCCAGAGGTCAATTTCTTAGCCTTTATTTTGGACTGCAATTCTTGGATTTTTGAATGGAAGTCTGTAGCTTGTAATTCTGTCCTCAAATCCCAGTGGGACCTGTTAGTGACTGTGTGGAGTTCCCGGGCCACTTTTATGATTAGTTGAGATCTGCTGGTTCAAACCCATTCCAGTTCAAAGTCCTTTGGTGGGAAATTGGTGGTGGTGAGCACAGAGTCTTTTCTTGGCCAGGATGCCATAATATCTCTTGGTGATAGCCAATATATTAAGGTGCCCATATTTATTTGTCTTGTTTTCTAGAGACAGAAACTGTTAGAAGGATAACAGTTAGTAGGATTCTTGGAAGTCAAAGAAGCCACAAAAAGTGGTGGGTTTGGTTGAACATTTAAGAATTGAAAGAGCTTTTACCACCACCTAATTCAAAGGCTCCTGTGGTAGGAGAAAATGGTCATGGAACAGATTAGATTACACTAGGTCAACACAATCTCAAGAATATTTCCATGCAAGAGGTACAGATAAAACATCACACCATCTCCCACATCTGGTCTTAGTTTGGCTCTGAGAAACCAAAAAAAAAAGGCTTAGCTAAAATAAATATATAATAGTATAATGAAATCTTTAAATTCAAAAGTCAGGTGTGCCACCTCCTGGCACACCTGCTTATTTTGTGTCCCAGGAATATAGCACAGAAGCAGTAGATATCTACAAAAATGGCAAAATCTTACTAAAAACAAACTAGAATTACATTTTGGGAAATGTTCCACTTAGATAAGATTATTCATGTAAGAAATTCACTTGATAGTAATGGTTCCCAAATTAAACAAACAATGGGATACCTATTTTAATTGGCATGCAGAAGTTTCCAAAAAGACTTCAGGAGTCCAAAATATCTCATTACAAGATTTAGTATAGAAGGCTAATGAAAATTAAAGACACAAGAAGTACTTAATACAAAAGACAATAGGACTAATCTGACTCCTATTGTTCCTCTCTTTCCTTCTTCACTTGCAGACTCACATTTTATTAATTCTTTTTCTGAACTGTCTTTTCACTCTGAAGAGTGTGAAAATTATAATTTTTCTTTTTTTAAATAAAATTCCTAAATGGTAGAGAAACCTCCATGGATATCTTTCACTCCTTGATCAAAGACCAAACTATGGACAATAATTTAGTGATTTTCTAAACCTAAGGAGGAAACCCCAAGATTTTTTTGAAGAATTTAGAGTCACTGTCAAGGACTATATGACCCAAGGCTTCCAGATCTTTACCAGCTTATGCACCCAATGAAACCCAAAAATGAAAAGAAGAAATAGGAAAAATTCCAGGATGATATTGGAAATTTTAAATCTTTAATATGTTCCCTTGCTGCTGCTGCTAAGTAACTTCAGTCGTGTCCGACTCTTTGCCACCCCATAGACGACAGCACACCAGGCTCCCCCGTCCCTGGGATTCTCCAGGCAAGAACACTGGAGTGGGTTGCCAGTTCCTTCTCCAAGCATGAAAGTGAAAAATGAAAGTGAAGTCACTCAGTTGTGTCCAACTCTTTGCGACCCCATGGACTGCAGCCTACCAGGCTCCTCCGTTCACGGGATTTTCCAGGCAAGAGTACTGGAGTGGGGTGCCATTGCCTTCTCTGAATATGTTCCCTTAATGGACCAGAAAAATATTGCAAAATAGCAGTTGAACTTTTATAAGTCATTCCTAGGGTTTTCCCTATAATGATAGGTCAATTATTCAAACATGAAAACCGAAAAATATGAATCTGTGGTAGATTTTAAAGATTGCTCAGAACGCTCTTCTTACAGCATTCAAGGTTTCATACAATAAATCAGGTCAATCAATCTGCCCTGTTACGTGCTTGTGTTCAGCAGTGTCAACTCTTTGCAGTCATATAAACTATAGCTCGTCAGGCTCCTCTGTCTATGGGATTCCCCAGGCAAAAATACTGGAGTGGGTTGCCATGTTCACCTCCAGGGTATCTTCCTGATCTAAGGATCAAACCCACAACTCCTGTGTCTCTTGCTTTCTGGGCAGATTCTTTACTGCTGAGTCAGGGGGGACCCTAATCTCCTCTACATACATGCTAAGTCGCTCCAGTTGTGTGGCACTCTTTGTGACCCCATGGACTGTAGCCCACCAGGCTCCTCTGTCCATGGGATTCTCCAGGCAAGAATACTGGAGTGGGTTGCCTTGCCGTTCTCCAGGGGATCTGGAGCTGAGCACTTTGAAAAGACTTTGGAAATAGACTGCAGGCAAAAATCTGCCAAGCAGGTGGCCTTACAGCCACAATGGCTCCAAGGCCAGAGCCTGAAATAACACCTGGAACCCCTGCCCCATGGCATCCTTCTAGCACCAACATCATGGTCCAAAGACTGATTCATCTGTAATCAACTGGGAAACTAGAAAGAAGCATGTCTTCAAAGGTCCTAAGCAAATTCTTCAAGTTGAGGACTTCTATATGGGACTCAGAGGTGCTCTTTAGTAAACTGTTACCATAATTCCCTTAAAGAGTCAAGCAGAAACTAAAGTTAAAATTAATGGGAAACCTTGCCAAATTCTAGTTGATACTGGAGTTAACACTTTTTACTTTAAAACTACTCTCATAAGACAATAATCTTTTGGAGTGAAAAAAGGCTTCTGTAGTAGGGGTATTTAATAAAGTTAAAATAGAACTCCTTTCTTAACCAGTTCAAATGACTCTGGGACCTTTCACTGAAAACCATTTGTTTTTGTTATGGGATATGGCCCCAGTCTATTAGGTAGAGGTCTCCGTTCTAATTTAAAAGGGCTAATAACTTTACCTCGAACGGAGACCTTGCCTTCAAATCATCTGATCAACTTGAACCAGATCTTTTATGGTCTCTGTAATTTAGCCTCCATATAGAAGAGGAAAACTTCAACAGGCAACCTCTAACTAATCATACTGCTCAAAAATCTGTGGGCTAATTCTAACACTGATATTGGGAGGATAGAAAATATTGAACCTGCACAAATCTCTTTCTAAATTGCCTCAATATTCACTGAAGCCTGAGGCCATACACGCTCCATAGTCACCAAAAGTGGAAGATCTAATAGTGCAGGAGTGTCTGTGTGTGCATGCTTAGTCACTCAGCTGTGTCCGACTCTTTGCGACTCCATGGACTGTAGCCCACCAGGCTCCTCTGCTCACCGGGATTTTCCAGGCTAGAATACTGGAGTGGTTTGCCATGCCCTTCTCCAGCGGATCTTCCCAACCCATGGACTGAACCCAGGTCTCCCATGCTGCAGGTGAATGTGTTACTGTCTGAGCCACCACGGAAGACCCAAGTGCAGGGGTGATCACTCCCTATACCAATCCCTAGAACAGACTGATTTTGTCAGGCTGGAAACTTAATGGGAGGGGATGGCGATTTGTCCAAGGCTTGAGAGCAATTAACAAGATAGTTCTTTACTTCTCAGTTTTTTCTAAACCATTATGCCCTTTTATTACAAGATATTCAAAATGGTTCAATGTTGTGGACTTTTTTCCAGTGTTTTACAGCATCTCTATAGGTCCTAAAAGCTATTAGCTATTTGCCTTTATTAGGAACAATCAACAGTAGGCCTGAACAATCATTCCTTAAGAGTTTCTGAGGCTCCATCTTATCTGTTCCAAGTGTTGCACCAAGATTTAAGTGCCCTCCAATTCCTCAGGGAATTTAACCCATTTGAAATATGTAGACAACCTCTTGTGCTCCATTACCAAAGAGATTTCCATAAAAATTCCATTTATTTGTTGAAGCATTTACCTAAAAAGGGGTATAAAGTCTTTAAAGGAAAATCACAATTATCTCTAAGCACCATTCATTAACTAGGTCATAATTTAATTGCCAAAGGAATCCAGCTATCTCAAAAATAGAGTGAAAGGCACTCAGTTGTGACTTTGTAACTCCATGGACTACATAGAATTAAGGAATTCCAGTCCATGGAATTCTCCTGGCCAGAATACTAGAGTGGGTAGCCTTTTCCTTCTCCAGGAGATTCCTAACCCAGGGATCGAACTCAGGTCTCCCGCATTGTGGGAAGACTTTTTACCAGTTGAGCAACAAGAGAAGCCCATCTCAAAAATAAAGCTAACTCAAGAATTTCCTAGGCCTACAACTTCATGGATTTGTAGGGCTAACTGGTTGCTACAGACTATGGATTTCTAATTTATGCCTATTGTGATTCTCATTCCATGAACTTACCAAAATTTCACTCCCTGAACTTCTTCCTTGGTAAGATAAACCTGAACAGGCCTTTAAAAATCTAAAATAAGTCTCCTAAGGCAAAGGAAATGAAAACAGAAATAAACAAGTGTGACCCAATCATTGTATAGGCCTTGCACCCAAAAGAAACTATAAACAAAAAGACAACCTACTGAATGGGAGAAAATATTTTCAGACAGTGTGACCAACAGGTATTAATTTCCAAAATATACAAACAGCTCATACAACTCAATACTAAAAAAAAACAAAAACAAAAACAAACCAACCTCATGATGAAAAAGCAGAAGACCTAAATAGACATTTCTTCAAAGAAGATGTACAGACTGCCAACAGACACAGGAAAAAGTGCTTGACATACCTAATTATTGGAGAATTCCAAATCAAAACTATCACGAGCTACCAGCTCATACCATTTAGAGTGGCCATCACCAAAAATGTTTACAAATAACAAATGCCAGAGAGGGTTTGGATTAAGGGTACCCTCCTCAACTGTTTGTGGGAATGTAAGTTGGTCTAGTCACTCACTATGGAAAACAGGATGAAATTTTCTTAAAAACTAAAAACAGGGTCACCATATGATCCAGTAATCTCACTCCTGGACATATATCCAAAGAAAACTCTATAGTTTGAAAAAATTCACTCTGCCAATGTTTATAACAGCCCTATTTACAGTAGACAAGACATGGAAGCAACCTAAATGTTCACTGACAGATGAGTGGATAAAGATGTGGCATAAATACGTATACACACATATTGGAATATTGTTCAGCCATAGAAAAGAGTGAAATAATGCCATCTGAGGCCACATGGGTGGACCTAGAGATTATCATACTAAATGAAGTAAGTCAGACAAAGACAGATTTCATATTACTTATACATGGAATCTAAAAAATAATACAAATGTTCTTATTTACGGAACAGAAACAACTCACAGACATAGAAAACAGACTCATGATTATCACAGGGGAATGCAGGGGAGAGGGATAAATTTGGAGTTTGTGATGAACAGATACACACTACTATATATAAAATAGATAAGCAGTAAGGTCTTACTGCATAGTACAGGGAAATATATTTAGTATCTTGTAATAACCTAAAGGGAAAACAAGTTGAAAAAGAATATGAATATATGTATACATTTAACTGAATCCCTTAGTTGTACGCCAGAAATTAATACAACATTGTAGACAAAATATACTTCAGTACAAATTTAAAGAGACACCTGAAACTAAAACAAAATCTGTAAGAAGCACCTGCCCAAGGGCTACCTGACTATTCACAACCTTTCACCTTATTTGTGCATGACACACATAACCAAATTCTGAGAATATTCTCACAAGTACATGCTAATAAATCAGGCCTATTGCCTATCACAGCAAACAAATGAATTCAGTTGTTCAGGCTTATCATAGCAGTCTTAGTTACAGCCACTGTAACTGCAAAGTTTGTAGAAGCCTCAGTAGATTCAACCATAGGAAATAATATTTATTTGCAAGTTACAAATGCTGCTCAAAGTTTTCTTAATTCTCCATTTCACTGCAAGCAAGCTAACCTTCTGTGAGATCCTTCTTCCTTGACCATCTGATTTACGTCTTAAAGTGACAATGTTCTTAATCCTGCTAACTTACTACCTCTCCCTGATGAAGGTGAGCCCCATGACTTTGAGGTAATAATGCCCCATTTTGTGACACACGGTTCTGGTTTACAAGATACCCCTTTAATTCTTATCTAATGTTGTACATTGTTGGTTCATTCTCTAGAAATGAAAATGGGAAATTCCAAGATGGTTATGCTGTTGCTGTTTAGTTGCTAAGTCGTGTTATGACCCCATGGACGGTAGCATGCCAGGCTTCCCTATCCTTCACTGTCTCCCAGAGTTTGACTCAATTTGTGCATTGTATCAGTGATGTCATCCAACCATCTTATCCTCTGTCACCCCCTTCTCGACCTGCCCTCAATTTTTCCCAGCATCAGGATATTTTCCAATGAGTCAGCTCTTCACATCAGGTGATCAAAGTATTGGAGCTTCAGGCTCAGCATCAATCCTTCCAATGAACATTTAGGGCTCCCTGGAGGCCCAGACGGTAAAGCATCTGCCTGCAGTGCGGGAGGCCTGGGTTCAATCCCTGGGTTGGGAAGATCCCCTGGATAAGAAAATGGAAACCCATTCCAGTAATCTTGCCTGGGAAAATTCCATGGACTGAGGAGCCTGGAGGGCTACAGACCATGGGGTCGCAAAGAGTCAGACACGACTGAGCGACTTCACTTCACCTCACTTCCTTTAGGATTAACTGGTTTGATCTTGCAGTCCAAGAGTCTTCTCCAACACCACAGTGTGAAGCATCACTTTTTGGGAGCTCAGCCTTCTTTATGGCCCAACTCTCACATCTATACGTGACTACTGGAAAACCATAACTTTGAATACTGTATGGTTCTTTGCCTACAAAGTGATGTCTCTGCTTTTTAATATGCTGTCTAGAAGAAGGGAATGGCAAATCACTTCAGTATTCTTGCCTTGAGAACCCTGTGAACAGTATGATGTTTTGCTGTTACTACCCAATAAAAACTTACTTGAAACAGGAAACTTCCCACAGGTGAAATCAACCCAACAAGTAGGTTTCCATGTCCTTACCAGAGAACACTAGTGTCAGATGCTCAAGTGTGCTCACTCATGTTCGACTCTTCATGACCCATAGACTGTACCCCACCAATCTCTTCTGTCCATGGGATTTTCCATGCAAGAACACTGCAGTGGGTTGCCATGTCCTACTCTAGGGGATCTTCCCGACTCAAGGACCCAACCTGCATCTCTAGCATTGGCAGGTGGATTTTTTACCATTGAGCCACATGGGAAGCCCAGTTGTCCAGACCAACTATTAATATGTAAACTGATAGCCTATATGCATGATTTGGAAATATTATGTAAATAAAAGGGTTTTCTTACATCCTCTGGGGGCTCAGCTATAAATGGACAGGTAAACAATCTTCTTATTGCTATTTTCTCATCTTCTGAAATTGCTGTGATCAACATTGAGGCTTGCTTTGAAAGAGTGAACCTGAGTACCAGAGAAATACCTTGACTGACTTTCATCTATAGGTAGCAGAAACAGGATCTATACAGAAGGTGGCACATGTGGATGGAGTTCATTCTGCTTCTACAAAAGAATGACCCCTTGTTGCCAGACCTTTGCCATCCTGATGTCCTTGTAAGATGCCAGCAGTCTGCTTCTGAATCAGAAATATTTACATGAACAAACAATAGTCATAAATTAAATAATTAGGAAACTCATGATGGCTGTTTTATTCTTTCTGGCTTCCTAGCAAATCCCATTGTTAAGTTTTGCCTTCCTTCACTCACCATGGTGCGTTTAAGTCGGCTATTCAAATTATTAATAAATAATAGTGGGAAGACCTGCAAAACTACAAAAACAGTTCACCACTAAAGTCTGACCTACCAAGGTCTATAATCCTGGAAAAGCTATTCATAGAGGTCTGAAACCTCTCCCAACTGGATGCACATCTGCAGTTGACCTCATTCATTGGATTATCAATATGCTCTTGTTACTGTGTGTATATTTTCAGCATGGAGTGAAGCCTTCCCTGGCTTCAGGCTAATGCCATAGAAACTGTTAGAAAACGTGTTTCTCACTTTGATATTCCTTCCACGGTCTCCACTGAGCAAGGCAACCACTTAACTGGGCAAACTGTACAAGCTTTAACAAAAACTTTGCAAAATTCTTGCATTTGCCATTATCCTATCACCCTCAATCATCAAGCAAGGTCAAGAGAAGTAACGGGATCCAAAAACTTAACATCTCTAAACTTGTTGAGGCTACTGGACACTCTTGGCCTAAGGAATTGCTTCTAGCCTTGCTGACTATTTAAAGTATCCTCTTTGGGAAACGTAAGTTCACTCCACATGAAATCATCTTGTTTCAGCTCATGCTTAGTTGCTCAGTCATGTCCAACTCTTTGTGACCCTCTGGAATAACGCACCTGACTCCTCTGTCCATGGGATTTCCCAGGCAAGAATACTGGAGTGGGTCATTCTTTCCTTCTCCAGAGGAACTTTCCAACCTAGGGATAGAACCTGCATCTAAAGAACCTGCCTGCCTATGCAGGTAGACATAAAAGAGGCTGGTTCCGTTCCTGGGTCGGGAAGATCCCCTGAAGGAGGGCATGACAATCCACTCCAGTATTCTTGCCTGAAAAATTCTATGGCCAGAGGAGCCTGGAGGCCATGGTCCATAGGATCACACAGAGTGAGACTAGACTGAAGCAACTTCGCTGCCCTCCTGGTTGCTTGGCAGATTCATTATCATTGAACCATCAGAGAAGGCCTCCACATGCAATAGTCATCAATAAACCAATGAACTAAGACACCCTTGATTTAGATTGTTGAGTTAGAAAGGACCCACCAGGAGATCTTCATGACACAAGATTTGCTTCCTTTGTCATACTGGTTAGGCTGGTTAGAAGTAAATGTAAATGAAAATATGATAAGAAATCTTTCCTCAACTCTTGATATTTCACAATCTTTTTCTAAGATGAAAATCCTTAAACTCACGGGCAAAGTTGTTCATAATAATAAGTTATACTTTGTTTATATGTCAGCTAAGCAGTGAGGTGTCCAGGCTGTAAGCAAACATCACCTGCTGTATCTAGAGTAACCCTTCCAGGTGTATTGAAACTCAATTACATAAAATCATCAAGCAAGTCACTTGACTCAAAAGGGTGACTCCTTGAATGAAGTTTTCCTTTGACCCACTTGATTTTGATTGGTTTAGGTCTTAGGGAATGTCACACCAAACTGAGAACTATCCTGCTTATTTTTTAATATAATCACAATAATATCCCTGGTGTTTTATCTCTTAAAAACCTTAAATGCATGTGCATTCACAGCTACTAACTACCAAGCTGTTGATTTCCCTAAGAGTGGAATGTCAGAATGCCTCGGGTATTAAGCAAAGATATCTTGACCAATGGATATAACATAAAGGACTCCCCCAAAAGAAAATCTTCAACTGGTAACTGAGAGTGGCACTATTGCCTTAAGTGTTGACCACATCTCTCAGCAAAGCCAAGAGTTTGATAAAAAGCAGAAGATTGTTAAAAAAAGAAAACAGCAGGCCAAAATAGAGTTATTTGTGCTAAATATAGGCTTCCCAGCTGGTGCTAGTGATAATGAACTTGCCAGCCAATGCAGGCGACATAGAGACAAGGGCTCAATCCCTGGATCAGGAAGATCCCCTGGAGAAGGGCATGGGAGCCATTTCCAGTATTTTGCCTGAAAAATTCCATGGACAAAGGAGCCTGCTGGGCTACAGTCCACAGGGTCACAAAAGGGTCAGACATGACTGAAGTGACTGAGTTAAATACACATTACCAAACCAAGACTTAATACCTACCTAATTGCAGTTTTCAATCTTCCCCAAGAATGTACTCTTAGCAAGTCAGTTTGGAATTTCCTGGTCAGCACCAGAGGAGTAACTCACCTTTGTACTCCAAAGAAAGGTGACCTAGACTGAAATAATCCTCTTTTCATTTATGACTTCCTTGTCCCAGCACCTCTCTGTGCTTAAAATCCTTTCCTTCCCCATAGTTCTTTGGAGCTCTTTTCTATTTACCATGGGCTTCCCTTGTGGCTCAGACAATAAAAAAATCTGCCTGCAATACAGGAGACCGGTGTCTGATCCCCGGGTTGGGAAGATTCCCTGGAGCAGGAGATGGCAACTCACTGCAGTATTCATGAATGGAAAATTCCATGGACAGAGGCTACTGCTAAATTCATGAATCCTTTAGTAAACTTGTTAGGTCTTCAGATTTACTGAGTTCCATTTTACTTTTTAACACACACACACACACATGCATATGTGTATAAAATGTTACTCAGTGAATATATATTAAATGCAATTAATATATACAAATCATTTCCTTATAATTCTTTACACAATTATTTTTAAGGGTGAGTTCAGTGGGTCTGATATACTAGGATCATAGCATAGTAAACAAGATTGTTGAAAGCTTTTCACTTTACAACATGATCATGTGTTTTCTTGAACTATCCTTAAAAAGTATATCGTCAGTCATGATTTCCTTCAGGAAATGGTATCAACTGTCATGGCCCTTGTGATGTGAGTGGACAGGATGCAGTCTGGTGAAAGCACGAAGGGACTAGACATTTCCTCTGAGTCAGGATCAGAACATCCTAAAGAGGGGTCATGCGGCTGCTCCCTTTAGCTCCCGTGTGCTGTGCTGTACTTAGTTGCTCAGCTACGTTGGACTCTTTGCAACACTTACATCCATTTTTTTCACTCTATTTAGATGAAACCATACACAACCACTTTCTTTGGTTTCATGGGGAAAGAGAAGCTACAAAGAAAATTCACATTCTGTTAATCATCATCTTAGTTATTGCTTAGGTAGAACTCTAAGAGACCGATGGTTGTGATATTTTAAAAATTAAAACCTAAAACAATTTGTATAACATTTTTATCAGAGTATAACTCCTTTACAATGTTGTGTTAGTGTCTGCTACACAGCAAAGTGAATCGGCTATGGATGCATATATCCTTTCTTTTTAAAATTTCCTTCCAATTAGGTTACCACAAAGCACTGAGTAGAATTTCCCTGTGCTGTGTTGTATAGTAGGTTCTCATTCATTATCTATTTTATACAGAGTAGAATATTTATGGGCTTCCCTGGTGGTTAAGACAGTAAAGAATCCACCTGCAAAAATAAAACAAAAAAGATTACAAAAAAAAAGAATCCACCTGCAGTGCAGAAGACCTGAGTTTGATCCCTGGGTTGGGAAGATACCCTGAAGGAGGGCATGGCAACCCACTCCAGTATTTTTGCCTGGAGAATCCCAAGGACAGAGGAGCCTAGTGGGCTACAGTCCCTGAGGTCGCAAAGAGTTGGACATGACTGACTAATCACAGTACAGTATATATGTCAATCCTAATCTCCCACCCCATTGTCCCCCTTTGGTGTCCATTTGTCAGAAAAAGAAAAGCAAATATATGCATATATTAATATACATATGTCAGATCTCTAAAAATGGTACAGACGACTCTATTTGCAAAGCAGGAATAGACACAGATGCAGAGAACAAACATGTGAACAAACCATTTTTGAGAAGGATTTTGTGCCATTCTCATCTTTAACTATGACTCTATTACAATAATAGTATAATTCAGATTTCCCAAAAAAGCAAGTAATGAATTTGTTTTATGGACAATTATTGAGTTACTTTACTCTATGTTTTATTTTTTGTTTGTTTGTTTGCTTTCTTTTTGGCAATGATGTATATCTAAATCTCTACCTCAGTATCATTCCCATAAAGATAAACTACATCATTCAAATGCTAAGTTTGTTACTAGAAACCTCACTTGATTATGAAAATTATTGTAATCAATATATGTGTTCTAAAAGGCTTTTCATTTTTGCAAACATTTCTTAAGGCAAGTCATGCTTGCATTGATTTTCTAACTTTCTGTATTTGCCCATTGAAAGATGTGCAAAGATGTGCATTTATTAATGATAGTTGTATGCAATTATTTATAAACATATTAGGAAGGTCCTAATACACAAAATATATATTATTCAAATTACCTCCTTTCTATAATCCACTGTCAGTCTTTTTCTTATAATAAGTTTTAAAATGTATGCTATATATAGTCCAGGAATATCATATGTCAATTAGGGTATATTTCTATACTCTGATAGGCAAATGAAGCTATAAAGTATAACCATTCATCAGTGTAGCAGTTCTGTTTCCTCTTTTTCATTTTGCTGTTATAAACCTCTGTTGGGCATGAGTCACAGAGGAGATATTTTCGAGTTTCAAGTAAGTGGATCATGAAATGAGATTCTCTTAATATTCCCAACATGGTTTATCTTCTATAAAAGTGATTCACTAAGCATATAGCACATGATGCTTAAACATGACCAGTATAGAGAATTCAAACCTCCTTAAGCATTAGCAATATAAATAAAATAAAATATCTTCAGCTAATTTGCGCCTTCTGAAAGCTGGAAAAAAATATGACCTAAATTTGGTATAGACAAGTTTCCAAGACATCGGTTCAAATAGAAGGTTTCAACTCATTGTAGTCTTATATTCACACTTCTAAAAGGCTTTGGGGATAACAGCGAACCACAGGAAGTATGCTTCCACACAGCTGGCAAGGGAGGTCTGAAAGAACACATGCTGTCCTCATCTCAGCCCACTAGATTGCTGCTGCCAGCTTGGGTTTAAGTTCTCTGGTCATTCAGCATTGATTTCACTCTGAGTCTGTCACAGAGAAGCCAATCAGGAGCGACGGCTAAATTGTCTCACTTCTAAAACAGACACTGAGTCTGAAATGAGTCCAATGTCCACTAAGCTTTTCACCTTGAAAGGGTCGAAAGGGTCATAAGAAATAGCATGTTTTTTGTCAGTTGGAGAAAATAGCCACAATGGAAATATCTGAAATCTTTGAGATTAGTTTGCCAAGAATAAAGATAAAAGATTACCTTAAAATGTTTTTAATTAGAGGGTCTCTCTTGAAGTATTACAATATTTCACCTTTCTCATATTATGTAGTGTATAGATCATATATGTGAGAATGCCATGTAATAATGGAAGGCTGCATGATTAAAAAAAATAAAAACTTGTATCTGTGCTAATTATTGATCCTATATTCTGAGATAATAATCAGTATTCACTTAATCAGCTTAGTTATTGATACATCATGGCAAGTTAATTTCAGATTCTGTCTGACAAAGGCTTATTTATTGTGTGTGATTTTATGAAGCAGTCATTGAGTTTTCAATAAGCCCATAAAAGTGTGAACAAATTTTATTTGATATTTGTTTCAGATTGAGATTACATCTGAATCCTATAAGAATAAAAACAAAAAGTTATTTCCTTTGAACATGAACTTGGAAGTTATTTGGGAAGTTCTGCTATTTCAAAAAAATAATGTAACTTGTGTTTCTTAAGTATCTGCTGTCATGATTGTGGAAGATATTGCTAATATTCTATTCCTTGTGACATTCTGCTGTCAACCTTTATGGACAGAATGACTCCAGGAACCTAGGATGCCTCTGCTGTACACTAAATATTTATGTCAATCCCTGAAATTCGTATGCTAAATGTTAGTGCCTGATCTAATGCTGTTTGGAAGTGGGGCCTTTTACGGGTGTTTAGGTGGGACTTCAAGAATGAAATTAGTGTCCTTATAAAAGAGAAATCAGAGAACATTTTTACCCTTTCCAATAAGTGAGAGCACAGTGAAAAGAAAGCAACCTATGACCCAGGAAGGTTCTCTCTGTATACCAAATACATGTATATGCATATTCCCATTCTTATATGATGTAGTGGATAGATCATATATGTGAAAATGTCATGTGATAATGTAAGGCTGCATGAAGAAGAAGAAGAAAAAAAAAAAAAAACCTTGTATCTGTGCTAATTATTGATTGTATATTCTGAGATAACAATCAGTTAGTCATCGCTCACTGTATACCAAATCTGCTTATGTCTAGATTTCTAGTCTTCAGGACAGTAAGAAATAAATTTCTGTTGATTATAAACCACCCACTCTATGGTATTCTGTTACACCAGCCCAAACTGACTAAGTAAAGACTTTACAAATGATTCTTCCCAGGGTGTGGCTTATACTTTTTAGGTTCTTATCGGTGCCCTTTGAACAAACCAAATTTTTAAATTTGATCAAATCTAATGTATTATTTTTTTCCTTTATGCATTGTGCATTTGATTTGCATCTAGAAACTCTTAATCCGGGGTCAGGAATATCTCAGTTTTTCATCTAAAGATTTTAAGTTCTTATTTGTATGGTGCATTTTGAAATAATGGTGTAAAATACAGCTTCCCTGGTGGCTCAGGCAGTAAAGAATCTTCCTGCAATGCAGGAGACCCAGGTTCAGTCCCGGGGTTGGGAAGATCCCCTGGATAAGGGAACGGCAACCCACTCCACTTTTCTTGCCTGGAGAATCCCATGGGCAGAGGAGCCTGGTGGCCTGCAATCCATGGGGTCACAAAGAGTCAGATATAACTGAACAACTAACACTTTCACATGGTGTGAAATATGAGTCTAAATTATTTTTTTTGTTTATGGTTATCTAATTGTCTCAATACTATTGAAAACACTTTTCATTCCCCAAGATATTAACTAGCATATTCTCCATGAGGCCAAAGCTGCTGAATCTTAGGTGTGTTGTGTACTTACTCCCTGAGTCATGTCCGACTCTTTATGACCCCATGGACTGTAGCCCTCTAGGCTCCTCTGTCAATGGGGATTCTCCAGACAAGAATACTGGAGTGGGTTACCATTTCCTCCTCCAGGGAATCTTCCCAACCCAGGGATCAAACCTAGGTCTCCTGCATTACAGGAAGATTCTTTACCATCTGAGCCACCAAGGAAACCCCAAATCTTAGGTACTTAGGTCACATGATAACTTATAGGAATATGCTCAAGCATTCAGTCTCCATCGAAACTTGAGTTTCAAAGAGTAATTGCTCTAAAATCCTAAATGTTTGACCAAGATTCTTCAACAGGGACCTGTCAAAATCTCCATAAAATTCCCTTTTTGCCATAGACATTTCAAGCATCAATCTCATCTGCTTTGTCATACAGCCAAGGAGAAGATTCCCCTTGCTCAGAAAGGGACCAAAGAATACTTTCTCTAGGATATATCAAGGAAGTTCTGAGATTTCAACTTTGCTTAGTTTAAGTTACTGTTTGGATCCAACTTTCAATTAATCAATTACTCTAAAGTCTTTCAAGTTAACACGTTGATCCTAGAATCTGATTAGTGAATCCCTATCAATAAATTTGGCCTGAAACAATATTGTGTTCCTTCATTCAGATTAACTAGTGAAGAATCTGCCTGCAGTGCAGGAGACCCTGGTTCAATTCCTGGATTGGGGAGATTCCCTGGAGGAGGACATGGCAACCCACTCCAGTATTCTTGCCTGGGGAACCCCCATGGACAGAGGAGCCTGGCAGGCTACCATCCTCAGGGTTGCAAAGAGTTGGACATGACTGAGCGACTAAACACAGCATTCTGACTCAGGACCTTTAGACTCTATTCCTGTTTGTGTTTTCTCCAGATTTGGGTCAACATTAGTTGGCAAAATCTTGCAGTTATTCCCTATGTGTGTAGAATCCAGTTACAGGGTCTAGAAACAATGAGAGGTGTAAGGACTAGGTCCTCAGAAGTGTCAGCAGTTCTTTGCAAGGCAGCTATCTCAGGGGAGACTATTACAGATTCTTCAGGAAAAAGAAGATCAATGTCCTCATACAAGACAAAGACTGCTCTATTGATGAAGAAGACTTTAGAGAATTTAGGGTCTAAGGTTTAGGATTCATTATAATCTTACCATAGGGGCCCATCCATATGTGCAGCAGAACATGAAGACTTAAGGTGAAAGAGGAAAAAAGTCCAGAAAGACACTGGCAGAGTCAGGAGAATTTGATAAGCCAGGACAAAAACAGAAATCAAGTGAGAGAGAGAGTGAACAGTGAAGTTGCCCTGTAGCATGGAGGCAAGTAAGTGGCAAGTGAGTAAGTTAAGAACTCCCATAGGTGCAGCAGAAGCCAGCAAAGCATTGTAATGCAATTTTCCTCCAATTAAAAAATAAATTAAAAAAAGAAAGAACTCCCATGGGACTTTGCTGGTGAACCAGTGGTTGGGACACCACACTCCCAGTGCAGGGTGAACAGGTGCAATCCCTAGTTGGGGAACTGGAATCCCGTGTACCACAGGGCACAGAAGGGGGCAACAGAGAATAAGATAGTTGGATGGCATTATCGACTCAATGGACGTGAGTTTGAGCAAACTCTGGGAGATGGTGAAGGACAGGGAAGCCTGGCATGCTGCAGTCCATGGGGTTGCAAAGAGTCAGACAGGACTGAGCAACTGAACAAAAACAACATCAAAATCCATGAAAAAATAATAAAGGAGGCAGAAAGTGCAAGTAGACGCTTAAATGAACATCTTTTAAAAACCAACTCCCTGCCTAGCATACTCTCTTTTCTGCTTGAAAGAAACAGTCTTCTGCAGCTGAGTTTTGCACTCACAGTTTCAACTAACTGGAAGATGCACAGTTATTAGGAGCTGCAGATAAGGATGACAGACTATAAAACACAATTTTACATGAGAAAACTGAACATCTGCAGGTTTTGGTATTCGTGGGGACTCTGGAACCAACCACCCGTGGATACTGAGAGATGACTGTATTCTTACCTTCCTGATCACCCCAGTCACTCTGCTCTGAATGCTTTCCAGTTCTATGTGACCTTTCTAAACCATGGCGTGAAGAATTAAATGCAGCTATGCGTCATTGTGCATGCATGCATGCTCAGTTGTGTCCAACTCTTTGCGACCCTATGGACTGTAGCCTGCCATGTTCCTCTGTCTATGAGATTCTCCAGGAGAGAATATTGGAGTGGGCAGCCATGCCCTCCTCCAGGGGATCTTCCTGACTCAGGGATCAAACTCATATCTCCTATGTCTTCTGCATTGCAGGTGGATTCTTTACCACTGAGTCAACTTGGCAAGCCCCCTCTGTCATTGTGTATGACATAAATTGCACAGAGGGGAAAAGATTATTATCAGTAAGATCAAGACGAAGACACATAAATTTACTGAGATGTTCACTCATTTTAAAAGGGTGTTACTGATTTCTCACAGCATTTTGAGGAAGATTATTTCAGAAACTACACACAAAACTTAGGCTTTTGAAAATATAAACATTAACATATAAACTATTGCCATTATTAAAATGCATTTTGGCTAATACTAGAAGGAATAGAAATCATATTTATGTACTCACAGTCCTTTGATGACTCATATTTATCAGTGTACGCTAAAACCTTTCAGCCTTTCTAAGCCCCCTGCTAAATCACAGCTAATACAATCTCTACTTACAAAATTGTTTCTTTAAAAAAAACCATCATTTTCTTTATTTCCTTAGCAGTAATGTTTGGTATCATTATCATGTTTTACAGATAACCTATGTACAGATGTAGGCTATCAGTATCTATTCTGTAACTTATAAACTTATACAATTGTTGGACCAAATTTAAGACAAAGACAAATTATAAACTTTTAGAAACCACTCCGCCATACTAACATCCATGCTTTATCACTACTCATAATGTAAAATAAATCAGTTTTGATTATATTCTACTTTTATATAATTCAATGAATTTCTCCATTATTTGTACAAGGAAGTAATATAATTTGTAAAATACATCTTTGAAAACACCATATATGCAACTAATTTTGACCTCATTTGACAATTTTTCTCACATGTTGGAGAAAGAAAAGATGATAGCTTTTATTTGACTGCTGAAATTGATTCTTTACATAAAACTACAGTATCTTTTGAAAACTGATTTCTTGTTGAGAAGAAACCATATGAAGAAAGACAAGAAATTACTCCAAGTAGTAAGGTTATTTGTAAAGTATGTAAGATGCTGACCAGAATGTGAAATGAAATTCTTATTTTAATGGCAAGACAAGAAAAATTTAAACATAAAAAATTTTCCCTGCCCTTTGGCCTCCTCTCCAGACTTTACTGTGCATTGTGTATCTGCATTTTGCATCAACCAGACTTACTCAGAGGTAGAAAGACCTGCTTAACCCTTCTTCTAGCACCAACAAGACCCCTCCTTGAAGATAATGTTTCTTCTTAACTGTAAGGGGCCATGATGACCGATGGCCCACTTACTGGCTTTGTAGGCTTAGATCTGAATTGTGTTGTTGTTGTTCAGTCGCTAAGTTGTGTCCGACTCTGCAGCCCCACGGACTGCAGCATGCCAGGCTCAAACTGCCAATAAAATGTCATTTAATGTACAGTCCTCTTAAAAAACTTACATAGCTATGCTTCAACTTCTAATGGCTGTAACAGTTCTCAGGCTGTTCCTAGGTTATAATCCTCAATTTAGCTTAAATAAAATTTTTCACTTCTTTCTTAGAGCAGCTGATTAATTTTTCATCTACGAAAGAACAGGTGAAAGTAATTGCAGAAAGTGGATATATTTTATAGGAAATGGAAAAAAAAAGCAAAGCTTATATCCTATTGATTTTCAACCTATACCAGTGTAGCAGGCTGGAAATATTTTGAAGATTGAAAAATAACTATTTGCATATGTGTGCATGTGTGTATATATACACACATATGCATATATATAATTACAATGATTTTTTATATTAAAATATTTTGTTTTTCAATTTATAAAGGGTTACTTTGCACTCTTTGTAACTACTTCCTTTCCATTTAAGCCTCGTTTCAATTTGCCCATACATCAATCCTTGGTTTATCCCTTGTCAGTCTTAATTTATCATAATTGATTGATACTGACTACTTTAGGAGGAAATTATTTAACTGTGATTGACTGGGGACATTTAACTTTATTGAAAAGAAACAGCAGGGGGAAAATGGAGGAAATAGTAAATGTGCTCATTTGTAAGAAAAAGACTTCAGACACAGTTTGGCTCCTTGAGCTGAATAAAGGCTTATTGAGATTAAGTTGACATAATTAATTGAATAGAAATTTTACATCCTTTCTTGTAAAATGGAATTAGAGATGAAGATCTTATTTGAAATTTAATAAGACATGAATATGTTCAGAGACTGTATAATGAAATACACATAAATGAAATAAAAATTACCAAGATAATATTTTAAAATCACTTCAGAAATATTTATCCCTGAGACATATTACATTTGAAGAATTTAGTCAATAGAATGGACTTAACATATTATATATTTGATACGTATGTATAGTCAGGGAAGATTTTATAACTGGTCACATTTTACCAATAAAAAACTTTCGGTTCAAAGAGATAAAACCTCATCATTATCAAGTGGCCGTTCAGCCAACAGTCCAGGTCTTCTCACTCTAGATCTTACTTTGTTGATAATATACTATTGTTTTTCTTCAACATTTCTTTTTCATAACACTCCTTTTGCCCTCCTCAAAATATAGGGTGAAGTGTTCACATTTCTGTTAGAACTAATAAACTGACTACTGAAAATATAGTGGTGGGAGGAGGTATAATTTTCCTTCTACCATTCTAGGTTCCTCACTAAAAGCCCCTTGTAATAAAAGACAGATTAACAAGGTTAAAGCAAATGTAAGTTTAATAGCATCTGTACCTCTACACACAAGAAAGATATCCAAGATAACTGAGTAACTTCAGAATGACACAAATCATCACCTTAAATATCATCTCCATCTGAGGACAAGAGAGGCTGGGGGTTAAGTTAAGGCCAGTTAGGGGGGAAACACAGTAAGAAGGGTAAGGCTGTTACACAGTTCAAGTTCTTCTCCACCGATGACTTTCTATAGATTTAG
The DNA here is from genome assembly GCF_963930625.1 of Muntiacus reevesi. Lineage (NCBI taxonomy): Eukaryota > Metazoa > Chordata > Mammalia > Artiodactyla > Cervidae > Muntiacus > Muntiacus reevesi. The sequence goes on along the minus strand of NC_089262.1, from coordinate 23,911,588 downwards.
TTACCCTGCTCTCCTTGGTACAGACATGGAGTCACCCTTCCAAACTGCCATGTCCCTTATAAGAGTGAAAGTCCATTATAAAAGAATAACTTCTACTTTGATTTTAGAGCTTCTCCTGCATCTGTTACTTTTAAATATAACCAACTCAAGATAATCCTTATAGCAAAGAAGTATGTTTGGGGATGGCAAATTCTGCTCCATTCAAAACCATGCATACGTGAGTGCTAAGTCGCCTCAGTTGTGTCCGACTCTTTGTGACCCTGTGAACCAGAGCCCAGCAGGCTCCTCTGTCCATGGGGATTCTCCAGGCAAGAATACTGGAGTGGGTTGTCATGCCCGCCTCCAGGGGATCTTCCCAACCCAGGAATTGAACCCGGCTCTCTTATGTCTCCTGCATTGGCAGGCAGGTTCTTTACCACTAGCGCCACTGGAAAGCCCCTTAAAAGTCATGAGCTGACACTAAATCCCAAATGAAAGCTATTTAAACTAGAATTGATATAAATGTACCTTTTCATAATCTAATTGGCAAACAAAATTTGGAAAAAAAGAGATAAACTGAATGTATTTATATTTTATTTATTTTTGAATAGCCAATATAAACAAACTTGGAGATATTCCCATTCAAAACTCAGATATCAGTTTCTAGCAATTTCTATCAAAATTTACTTAAATATCAGATATTTAAAGGAAGCCATTATTGTCTCAAAGTGGTTGAGACAGGTACATTTATTATGATCAGTATGTTTGTAAGATTGTAAAAAAATATATTTAATTTTGAATTACTTAATTTATGACCCAAATTGTAAATAAATCCTGATTATAGTGAGAAGTTTAATAGTCAGAAAAGAGGAAATAAACATAGGCAGAGGAAGTAGAGACAAAATGAACATTGTTTCTACACATACTTCATCACATCCTTATGTTCAAATGCTTTATACTATCACCAAAAAATTCACTTTGTTCTCTCTTAATCTTCTAAAGCTCTTCCTAATGCTTGAAGCACATGGAGATTGGCACCTTCATATTTTTCCTAAATTGCACTTTTTTCCCTCAGAATGCTCACTCATTCTAGTATTTCTGCAAGCAAGACTATGTTAATATCCTGTAAGCAGGGAAAAATGCAACCATGTCAAATAGGGATACTATTAGACCACTGAGTTCATAATACATTTAACCTAGTTCTATATAAGTTATGAATACAATCACACACCACCATGGCAGGAATATATATCGGCATATATAGTGAAAAAAATCACACAAACCAATGTTAACATTAAATAAGGAAATAAATTAAGAGTAGAAAGTATTAGGACTGAAAGTAATGACAGTTTTGCATTCATGAGTAATCCTGATTTGCTTTCCCAGTATCATTACTCAGAAGAGTCTGTAAATGTGACATTTTGATGAAGGTTGTCTTCATGTGATTGGTTGCTTTCATTTTTTAGGTGTTATAAACAGTCCAAGAAACAAAATAATATATCAAGCAGTGCAAGAGAAAATGAATTCAGCAACTTTATGCATAGTATTTTGAGTGATGAAGGCAAACTTGCTAGAAAAAAATTATACTCGCTAATATATAGTCAGCTAATAAAAAAGAAATAATTCTCCAAATCAGTGATATTTAGAAGCAGAAAATAATATTAATATATTCACCCATTTGGTCAATGAACATTATTTTTTATTACCTAGTCTCCTAAAATAGAATCTTATTCCCAAAGCACATGCCTTTCTCTCCATGTTGTACAGACTTGGCAAAAATCTTTGGTAAACAGAAAACAGTGCTAAATATTGTTAAACCTGGCATAACAATCAAGATGGCTATTTGTTATAATTGTGTGCAAATGTTAAGTAACGGGATTTGAACGAACTTACATATCTTATTTCTTAATGTAAATCAAATGAATAACAGTTATTTTAATGCATCTGCTTGAAGTAGCTTCCTAGAATTATTCTTCCAGATTTGTAATTTTGATGAAGGTAACAAATTTCTATTTGTCAAAGTCTTAGTAAAGTTTGAAATTGGAAAGTGTTTAGAGATCATGTTGTACACCAGTTTTAAAATAATGCATTGAGTTATGAAGTCTTGGGTGTCTCTACTACTGTCATAGTTTGTAGTACAAATATCTACAAAATTTAGTGCAAAACATGGGAGGAAAATCTGTCTTGGCATCTATCCAGACAGAATATAAAAAAAGATAAAAGATTTTTTCTTTTGATAAAAACCTACTCACATAACCAAATTCTTATTCTCTCTCTCTCTTTTTTTTTTTTTTTTTTGCTCTATAAACTGAAAAATGCACTGCCTTTGCATCAATCTCAGGTAAAAAGTGATTTATATTATTTAATAATTTATTGGATAAATGTTATCAGATTCACCATAAAATGAATAAAATGAAGTATAATTTTTTAAGAATGGCTAGAAAGCTTCAGATTAATTTGTTTTAATTACACTTTAGAGCATCAGTCAGGTGATAGTGGTTGGAGAGTTCCAGCTATACAAACGGATGTGTGTATGCTTATATGTAGATACTATATGTATTACTTTACATTTTTTCCAGATACAGTTTTCATTGAAGAATATTCATTATATACCTGTATGCGTAATTTTCCACCTAATTGTGGATTTCTTAATATATAAGGCACATGTATAAAATATTTGAAAAATAAAATGACATTTTTAAGTGTGCAAAGAAAAAATTTACATTTTATCTTTTACTTTCATATACATGCATCAACAAGTTAAATGCAGATAGTTGTCAGGATCTGGTGGGTGGGAGAAATGGGGAGATAGGTCAAAGGATAGCACCTTCCAGTTTTGAGATGAATAAGTTCTGGGGACCTAATGTTCAACATGGTGATTTTAGTTATAATATTATATTATACTTGAAAATTTTTAAGAAAGTAGATTTTAAGTGTACACACACACACACACACACACACACACACACAAAAGATAACTATGTAAGGAGATGAATATGTTAATTAACATGACAGTGGTCATCATTTCACGATGTACACATATATTAATCATCACATTATACACCTTAAAAAATCATGTTGTCCAAGCTAAATACATTTATGTAATTTTTATTTGTCACTCATCCTTCAATACAGCTGGGTAAAAAGTCAGAAACAAACAGATAAAACTTTTCTGAGAAAATCAGGGAGAAATAAATGTTTAAAGAGTTGCTTTAGCTTACAGATATCTACTATCTTAGCTAAGGTAATTGGCATGATATAACCAAATCCTTAGCAGACTTAAGCTGCAAAAGTAGAGATAAATTTCCAAGGATCTTGGAACAAAATTCCATCTTCAAACCCAGGGTCACGGATTCATTTTCGCTCATAAATTCCGGGATCTCCTCCACTATATCCACCAACAGGCGAAGGGCCATGCCTCTCCTGAGTTCAATCAGCAGCATCTCTACTTGCAGGAATTACTCCTTTACCTTTTGCCTCTACTAAATGGTGGACCACATCCACCACCACCAACTTTCTTGTCTCCTGTGCCAGGATACAAATGTCCTATGTTGCTCAATTCCCTTTAACACCAGGACTATTTGTTATGTAAAATGAGCCAAGAAGGAAAAGAGGACAGTAATACTAGCCCCAAATCAGCCCCAATTCTCTCTAGTCTCTGAAACTCAAGATCAAAACAGAATATTTAAAGGTTCATGAGTTTTCTCTTGGGAGATACAGGGCCTACAACAGAGGTGATGCAAATGATCACATTTGACTGCAGTGCATCACTGTTTAATTAAGGATATCAGAGGCATGGATATTATATCAGCAAGCTTGATGTGCACCAGAGCAGTGAAACTTTATTTTCTTCTAGTGGGCAAGCCCATTTAAAGGGAAATCTGCTTCTCACTAGTTGATAATGTACAAATGAATTTCTGCATTTTCATGACTCTCTCAGAAACTGTAGAATTTGGTTATTACTGGCATGACTGACTTTCTCATTAAAATACAAAATGGCAAGCCTACACATCATACCATTTTTTAGCTACATGCTAATATCTGCCAAAATAAAAATCAAACAGCAAACAAATACAAAACCTCTAATTTGCTTTTTTTACCTATTCTAAATTGAAACAAACTTAAATGTGGGTTTAATGTTTCCTTTTTCCCCAAAGGAATATAAAACTGCACTCTGATATATTTCGTGTGCAATTTAAAAATATGTTTATATGTTTTATATATAATCCCAGACATATAAACACAAACACATATGTGTGTATTTGCAATATGTACTTCCCAACATTCACTTCCTTTGTGACTTCCCTCGTAGCTCAGTTGGTAAAGAAACTGCTTGCAATGCAGGAGACCTGGGCTTGATTCCAGGGTCGGGAAGATCCCCTGGAGAAAGAAATGGCTACCCACTCCAGTGTTCTTGCCTGAGGAATCCCATGGACAGAGGATTCTGCCAGGCTAGAGTCCAAGGGGTCCCAAGAGTTGGACACGACTTAGTAACTAAACCACTAACATTCACTAGATTATTTTTTCCCCCAGAGAATTTTCCTAAATTCAGCTGTGCACGGTTTGTAAATAATCTTTCCAGCCAGCACAGGTACTTATACCCTCAGAGCTAAAAATGACATTAAGTCAAGTCTAAGGAAACTAAACTAAACATTAGGTAGGAACAGCAAGAGAGAGAGAGAAAGAACAAGTGAATTAGTGAGTTATTTCCACAATCAGAGCTGTGGCAAAATTTACAGCCCTAGATTCAGTGACTTAAATCAAGGAGAGGGATGTTAATCACTCTATGGCCAGCAGGTTGGCCAGTGTCCAACCTCTGACCCCTGGGCTTTCAGCCTCTAGGTTCCAGACCACAGGCTGACTTCCTATTTACTTCTTGGACCAGCAGCAGCTGCAGGGATCACGAGGACTGCAATCATCTCCACATGTCTTAATCTGAGACTGGAGCTGAGAAATGTCCTCATGGCGAGTCACTGGAATATAATTCAGCAAGTGCAGCACTGCCAGCATAACTTCACAGTTCTCTTGTTATTTACTGCACGCTAAGTTGCTTAAGTCGCGTCCGACTCTGCAACCTTATGGACCGTAAGCTACGCACCAGGTTCCTCTGTCCATGGGATTCTCCAGGCAAGAATACTGGAGTGGGTTGGAATTTCCTCCTCCAGGGGATCTTCCCCTCTCGAGGATCAAACCTGTGTCTCTTAAGTCTCCTTTATCACCGGGCGGGTTCTTTGCCACTATCGCCACCTGGTGGTAGCAATCTATATTCCAGTTTAACTTTCTTGAATAATTTGGATTTCTTTTTTAGAAGTGGATATGATTTTTGCCTTTTCTTATATTTTTTTTAACATTTTTGATTTTGGTAATGAGTTTTCAAGATTTAATATTTGGAGGCAATATGCAACAGATTTTTTCCCCTCTATAGGAGGATGTTTAGGAGAGAAACCTTGTCTCCTCCGTGCTCTTTACTTTGAAGTTTTTAAAATTAAGCTAAAGTAACAATCACTCTCATAAATAACAGTTTGCTATTTACTAATATATTTAAAGTTTCACAAAATAGTAACCATGAGAGATGTCTAATTAAAATGTAATAATTTGATTTTACACAATTCTGCTGAATTACAAATTTGAGAGAAACATCTCAATTCCAAGGTTATGTAGGGCACCTGCTGGCATGCAGGTGAGCATTTGCACATGATTGCGTCTGTGTGTACATAAACACACACACACAAACGTATGTTTCCTGTGACCATATGTTTTATGGCCAGTTTTAACTTTTAATATCACTCATACTTAAACATTTTGGGCAAATATTTGAATTATTTGGAATTTTTTGCTACTGTAATAAGATTCTTTCCATTCTTTTTTCCCTCCTCTTATCTCTATGCAGTATCCTTGCTAACTGATCTTCTTTGCTGACTGCATTCCTCTAAATCAAATTATGAGGACAGCAATTATAATGTTTAGCAATTTTAATGAAGTTTTGCTACTGCCATAATACAGATGGCCCTGTAACATCGAAGTAGCTGTATCAAGCTCTCTTTGCATTGAAATAAGAAACTACTTTACTCCTCAATAAGGACCAATTAAATTTAGGAAATGTAAAGTACTGTAAGTCTCAGTGAAGTACATGTCTTGGGAAAGGACTTCAAGAATATATTATACTTTATGGCTTATAAACTTGGCTGCTAATAAGAATCACCTGGGAGCTTTGTTAATAATACAGATTCCCAAGACACAATCCAGACTTAATGAAGCAGATTCTCCAGAGAAGGGGCATGGGAATTATGTTTTTAATAAGTGTCTCAAATGATGTGTATTCTCTGATGATTACATTTGAAACTGAAGTTCAAGACTAGATGTACCACATGGCTGATAATAATAAGTAGTGGGAGTCCTCATTTTGTGTTAAGACACTTAGTTTTCACAGCAGATGAGAAACTATTAAATATTTTGATTATGAATGAATGAGAAGTCGTGTACCATAGAAAGAAAACTCTGACAGCATGCGATAAATGATGGTCAAGGCAAGAAGGACAATAAGTGACATTTGTGACCCAGGTGTCCAGTGAGGAAGACACAGCTTAGAAAATAAAGGATGATTGTAAAAGATAAGAGGAAGTAGCCTTAACCCACTTGCTAAATATCCGAGATGAGAGTAACCTGTTTAGTTTGCACAGGCTGCCAAAACAAAATCCCACAGACTGTGTGACTTAACAAACAAAAATTAGTCCTGGAGGTTAGAGTCCAAGATACAAGGTGTCAGCAAGTTTGTTTTCTCCTGAGGCCCCTTTCCGTGACTTGTATTTGGCCATCTTATGGTGATCTCACAAGGGCTTTAGGTGCGTGCGTAAGTCCAGTGTCTTCTGAATCCAAAGTTCCTCTTATAAGGACACCAGTGAAATTAGATTAAAGCCCAACCAAAGGGCCTCATCTTAATGTTCAGTTCAGTTCAGTTGCTCAGTCGTGTCCAATTCTTTGTGACCCCACGGAGTGCATCACGCCAGGCCTCCCTGTCCATCATCACCTCTTAAAATGTCTCATCTTCAAATACAGTCACAGTCTGGAGTTCTGGAGGTTAGGGTTTCAATGTATGAATTTTGGAGGATATCACAATGTATGAATTTGTCATGAATTTCATGACATGTATGAAGCTCAGAACACTTCAGGCATGATGATTCTGAAAACTGATTAGGTGTTGATGCCCTACTCCAAGATAAATAAAACATATAAAAGACAAGCAGTACGGATAACAAAGTCTGTTTGAACGTATCATGGTGAATTGAGTATGGGAAATTAGAAGAGAGATACAGGTAGACAACAGGTGCTTGTATGTGCATAGGAATGTGTGCACACGGGTTCACTATAGATAGTAACAATACTGAGTTTGAACTTGGTGCAGAATTCTAGCATTCTTAGGGGTATTGCATGGGCTGCATTATCTACAGCATTGTACAGTAGCAACTAGAAGAGACAGTATACTTCGCTGATGCTTGCCTGGTAACATCACTTTTGTGTTATAATGAAAGTTTTTTGTGATGTACAAAACTTGTGATTTTTTATATATAAATGAGTGTAGTTAGATTAGAGCTTCCCAGGGGGCTCAGTGGTAAAGAATCTGCCTGCCAATGGAGGAGACACAGGTTTGATCCCCGGGTCAGGGAGATCCCCTGGAGAAGGAAATGGCAACCCACTCCAGTATCCTTGCCTGGGAAATTCCATGGGCAGAGGAGACTAGTGGGCTACAGTCTGCGGGGTTACCAAAGAGTCGGACATGGCTTGGTGACTAAACAGCAAATAGATAAGTGTTGCAGTAATGCCTGTTTTCATCTGTAAATAGTTAAGCATGTACACAAGGCACAATGTCTGATTTGTTGCTGTGTTCCATCTCATTTTTTTTTTTTTGACTTCTATTCTTAAAGCACTCAGTTTTGCTTTAAATTTTGTGTACCTTATTTCTGAGTTAGATTTGCACATGTGTACAAAAAGTTCATATTTATGTATTGCACATAATCATGCTACTCAGCATTGATACTATATTGTGTGTTATGTAAATAAGAAAACACGTGTACAGAGGGAAAATTTATAAACTGCAGGAAAAATTGATGAGTAGTGTTTATAGTTACACTTCAGAATATTCTAAAGTGTTTTCATTGATTAACTTTAAAAATTCCATTTTCCCCCCATGCATATATGTTAAGTGTGTAACCAATAAGTGTAACCTCCTCTTAGTGATAAAGGCTTAATTGTGTGCTTCACTAGTTTAAGCTTAGACATTATTTACTTTTTCTGGTTTCCTGATTTGTCGTATTCCTTATTGTGGCTGGATGAAAAATAGAGTGGTTAGTTCGGTATTTCTTCACTAGCAGTCTTCATTGACTTCCTTGATTGTCTTTTTCAGAGAGAAACTGGTGTTGTGGCTATTTTGCACATTTTGAAGCTCCTACTTCTTTTTTTAAATTAATCCTTCATTAAATGATTTAGAAAGAATTAGTTACTCATTAAATTAGAACATTCAAGACAATGTTTTACAAACAGTTTTCAAACCTGATTTACAAAGCATATATTTACAATATAAACAAATGCATATTTGCCTGAGAAAATAAAATTCCAAACAAAAATTTAGTACCATATGCATACATATATATATATATGCATACACACAAACACACACACACACACACACACACACATATACATACACAAGGGAACACTAATAAACCACACAAAAAAAAGAATGAAATTCTGCCATTTGCAACAATATGGATGGATCTTGAAGTATTATGTTATGTGAAATAAGTCAAAGAGAAAAAGACAAATAACATATTATTTGACTCATATATGAAATGTAAAAACAAAATATGAAATAAATAAAAGCGAATTTATAGATAAAGAGACCAGGTTGGTGGTTACCGGGTGAAAAGTGGGTTGGGGATGTGGCTGAAATGACTGAAAGAGGTCAGCTGTGTGGTGATGGATGGCAACTAAAATTGTGGTAGTGACCACTTTGTCTCCATCTGTCACAGATTTAGGATTATAATACAGTACAAGAAAAGAAAAATAAGTAACTCAGAAAATATTCTAGACCTCAATCTATGACAGAATCATACAAAGCAATATGAAACAGAAAGCATTCAGGAAAATCTCTTAAATTATATCCAGTTATTTTTTTTCTCCCAGAAATATGAGAATGTCAACAGAATTGAGTCATCACTCTGCAAAAGAATCTCTGAAATGCAAATCTATGTACTAGTGCCATCCTATTGTCATACTCTTTATACATAAATACTAATTTAATACAAGCAGCCTGTTACCCTTGATATACTCTATGTTTTAGAGAAAACACAGTAACATTTTCCTTAAGTGCTTTTAGAAGAAAAAATTTAATAATAAAGAGTGAAGCTTCTGTCTTGCTTGGGATTTTACATTATTTCTAAATTTTCTTTTCTTGGAAAGAAAAATCTCAATTATAGTATCTGCATTATTATACAAAGAACACAAAACAACCCCTCTCCCAAACCCTAAAACATTATTCTCAGTTCATGTCAAGTTAGGTGGAAAACTATACATATATTTATAATGTTGTCAGTGGAAGTATTATTTGAATATTTATATTAATTTATTTTCCATGAAGGAAATGAACAATTAATTATCAAAGTATGGGGGGAAAACCCTCTATGGCTTCAAGGGTACACTACAAATGTTTTGTTGTTATTCATCCTGGCCCATCTGCATGATGGCAATAAATCAGTAAAAAATATGCCCATGTGTTTCTTTAATTCTGTTCATCTCCTTCCTCAAGTTGTTTTTGTCTTCCCACTGATGATAATTATATTTACTTATATAAATATGGCAGAAAATATCATTGTGTCTTTCTTTCTAGGTCAATAGCTTGGCAATGTTTTCTTGATTATGGTTTCATTGCTTTAGGGTTATCTTCATAAATCTTGTGAACCAGGTCACTATATCTTTTTGGATAAAGTTGCAAAATATTGTTTAAAGTTTTTTTTTCCCCGTAGTGTTTACTCTAGCTAGTATTCTCCCTCATCTTGCAAAAGGACCTGCACAGAATCCACTTTCAAGAGGTATACCACAAGACCACATGAACATTTTTTGCCACTGAATTACCCAAACCCCTGGACAAGGTGTTGTCTCTCTGGTTGTCTCCAAGATGTTGCTACATTCTAGTTCTAACTAGACACAAATTCATGTTTTCTAGACGTTTCTCCATGGAGTGTTTTTGTGTTAAGCTTTAGAGGAAAGATATAACTTGCTTATTTAAAACAAACTTGTTGGTTTAGGAGGTATTGCTTTACCTAATATTAGAAAATGTGCATACACAAATTGAAATTCAGCGTTGACTTAAAACAAATAGTGACAAGGTATTTCTCCAGAAAAGATGGGTTTATTTGAGATTACCAGAGAATTGAAACTTAGAGTCTGCAACCATGACAAGCCATGTGCAAGTTCCCACACAGAGAGGGAAAGAGAATACTTTTACAGAGAGAAAACAGAAGTTGGAAGGGCTAGAGTGAACAGAGTTCATAGTTTTCCATGGGTGAGTCCTTGAGAGGAAAGAAGAGTATTTTTCTTCCTATTGGATTCTGCTGTCATTGCAGTCTTCCAACTCTATTTCTGTTTAGCTTTTATATTTCTTCCTTTGATCAAGATGCGGGGAGAAAGTGCACAGATTAGAAAAATATTGAGGTCTCATTCAAGTAACAACGAGAGCACATTTTTCTCCATTTCATCCTGGCCCTTTTCAATAGAGGAAAAGGTCCTCTTTAAGTCCATTGATAAACATAGAGTTAAAATTTACCTGGGTGATATCAACATCTGAGGGAAAGCTAGAATTTTCTTTAAAAACAATCAAAAGTTGATCATAATAGTCATGAACAGATGCATCAGATTTTTGTGTGCAAGCTTGAATTTTGTTTTAATCAATAGGCTCAAAAAAGCTCTAGGAATTACTCAGTGAAGTCACCTAATGATTAAGCCTGATCATATAATAAGTTAGCAGGCTAGTCTCCTGGTTCTAATTATAGAGATCCTTCAGGATTTTCCCAGTAGTTTTTAAATCTAACACTCAGCCTGACTTTTGCCGACAAGCATATGAACTGGCTGATATAAGTCAGAGAAACCAGGTTGATATGTTTGAATGGCTATATTAAATTCTTCAGCAGATATGGGAGAATTTTTGATTACTATGGGGAAATCTTTGGCTATGACTTGCAGTTCAACTTTAGACCAGGGAGTATAAGAAATTAAGAGTTTAGCTTCTGGATCCTCAGAAGGCCTAGTTTTAAAAAGGAACAGGTTCTGAAGAAAAGGGAGCAGTGAAAATTTCAGGAAAAGGGAAAGTTTTGAGAAAGAATTAATATGTGAGAACTGAGGATATAGACAAGGCATAAGGAGCATATAAGGGAAGCAGAAAAAAATGGGGCCACAGGGAAAGCCTGAGACAAAGAAGACAAAGAAGAAGAGCTTGGGGCTTAAGGAGCCATTTAATTTTTTTTATAATTGTTTGCCTCAGCAAATCTTAAAAATCTTATTTTGCAGAGAGGCAATTTTCGACTACTGATCATGCTGGAATACCAATCAAAATAAGCATTCCACTCAGTTTTGGAAATTTTTGAGTTATGATAGTGCAATTCAGTTTTAAGGCAGTTATATTTGGGAATTTCAAAAGTTCCTCATTGATATTCTAAATCGCCTTTGGTTAAGTCAGCCTGTTTGGTTAGAAATGGGAATAAGAAAGAAATGTAGTTTTAAAGCATAAAATAGGCTGGATTTTCTATAGGGGTGGTGCCCTCAAAATATTTAGATAATTGGGATCCCATGTTTCAGAAGTTTTTCTCCAGAGTAAAAGAACAATTTTTAAACTGCTCAAACAGCTTACAGCTCAAACAACTCATTCAAACAGCCTGCAGGCTTAACACCAGACAGTTCTAAGGAGACAGCTTGGTTGCAGAAAAGCCAGGATAAAGGCTTTTTCAGCCAGGTTTCAGAGAACAACCCCTTCCAAACAAACAGGCCAAAGTCTGAGAAACCTGCAGAGTTTCAGAGAAGTAGCCCTAATTCCCAGAGGAACTAGGCTGAAGGCATTTTCAGAAAGTTTCATTTGTAAGAGTCTGATCTCAAAATCAGACAAACAAGTACTCACATACAGAACCAGGCCTTAAACAGAAAGAGAATACCTTAAAATAGATGCTAAATAAAGCCCAAATCACTTCAAACACAAGTAGGGCATGCGTTCAGATCCAGGAGAAAGAGTACTCTTCAAACACTGGAGTTGGTGAGAAAAGCCATGGAGTAACGATAGGCTCAATTGTGGGTCCTTCTCCTGTTTGCTCACCAGCCCTGGAGCTGTTGGGGGTCTTCGCTGGTCACTGTTCAGTTCAGTTTATTTCAGTCACTCAGTTGTGTCCAACTCTTTGTGACCCCACAGACTGCAGCACGCCAGGCTTCCCTGTCCAAGACCAACTCCCAGAGCTTACTCAAATTCATGTCCATCAAGTCGGTGATGCCATCCAACCATCTTATCTTCTGTCATCCCCTTCTCCTCCTGTCTTTAATCTTTCCCAGCATCAGGGTCTTTGTATGGGCCACTGACATGTTGACTGAAAACAATTAGACTGTGAGACTATTCTATAGCAAATATTGTGTGTGTGTGTGTGTGTGTGTGTGTGTGTGTGTGCGTGTGTGTGTGCGTGTGTGTGTGTGTGTGCCCGTTGGGGGGGATCAGCTGAGAATTACAACATGGACTATAATCATGGTGAGACACATATGAGTCCCTACACAGCAAGGAAGGAGGGAACTTTCACAGAGGGGAAAAGAAGCTGGGAGGGTTACAGGAAAGAAAGAGTCCAGGTTTTCATTGACTGAGTCCTTGCCAGGAAAGAAGAGAAGTCTTTCTCCTTCCTTTTGGGTTCTGCTATCATCATCTCTCCCACTTATGGCCTCCAGACTCTATTTAAGTGAGGTCTCTTTGTTGATTTTTTTTTTAACATAAAAATTTTCAGTAATACGTTCAAGATTTCTGTGTTTGAGTTGGAAAATACATTCACTTGTCTTTGTTCCATAATTTTCCCAATACACCATGATCCCTAGGTTGGGAAGATCCTCTGGAGGAGGGTATTTTAACCTACTCCAGTATGCTTGCCTGGAGAATCCCCATGCATAGAGGAACCTGGCAGGCTATAGTCCATAGAGCCACAAAGAGTTGAACATGACTAAAGCGACTTAGCATGCACACACGCCCCTAAGATGGGTATTATTTATTTGCTGACAAAAGTTAATATGTTCCAGAATCTTTTCTAAAGTAGTCTACTGATGTTATTTAATGTTTTTATGCGTTAACTATTTTGAACTTTGTATTATTTGTAGTGATTCTATCAGTTTTGGGCTAGCTTTACACTTTCAAACCAAGTCTTGTTTTTTGATAAGATTCTGTATGTTCCAAAGTTTCAGTAAACATAAACTCTCTATATGAACATTGTATAAATCCAATATAAGTCAATCAGAAAATGGCATTTGTGTTAATTTTGCATAGAGCTTTATAGTTATTTGCTACACATCTTCTAATCTGAAGGTTATTGTAATTACATTCGTTCCCCCAAAATTTACATTGATTAGGGCTTAATGACATCTGACTCTCTTATCTACTGGATTTTTGTAAATTTCTCATTTTTCAAATCCAAAGTAATTTATCAAAACATTGAATTTCCTCTTTATGTTTTGTTGTTGTTGTTCAGTGGCTAAGCCCTGTCTGACTCTGCAACCCCGTGGACTATAGCATACCAGGCTCCTCATCCTCCTGTATCTCCCAGAGTTAGCTCAAATTCATGTGCATTGAATCAGTGATGCTGGCCAACATCTTATCCTCTGTCTTTTGTCTTCAGCCTTTCCCAGCATCAGGGTCTTTTCCAATCAGTCAGCTCTTCACCTCAGTTTAGTTTCTATTTAATTTAAATAGGCACTAAGTATTCCCAAATAAATTCTTCCACGTGTGACCTTGTCTGATTTCTGACTCATAATGAACTGACTGATATTGATATGTCTACAATGCATTTTCTACTAAACATGTAAAAATAGAACAATTTTGCCACTACCACCTTGTTAACTATGAAAACAATGTGCAGTGTAAAAGCTGTGAGTTGAATTTTATTCAGTGTCTTACTGAGGTCTAAAGCACAGACACCAACCTCTCAGGTAGCTTTGAGGAACTACTCTGAAGAAGGTGGGGAAAAGTCTCTGTGTATATATATATGTATATATACACACATATGTATATATGAATTTTTTTTAACTAGGAAATACATGTAGCAGAAAGCCTCATCCTATTAAAAGATTGTTGCTAGTCACACACACACACACACACACACACACACACACACACACACCTGGATATCTCAAGATAATGATTTTAGAGCTCATTTATATATAGGAAAATGCAACAGTCTGAAGTCATTGATCTCCTTCCTTGGATATGAGTCTTAACTGTCTAGAGGCTCATATATCCAAACACAGAATTCTGTATCCCTAGCTCCTTCAGTTGTACTGTTGGTTTGTGTGGCTAATGGCTTTACCCTTGTAGGACTAGAAAGATGGGTAACACTGTTTACAAACTTATCACCCTAGGGGAGAAAGAATAATTTTCCCTTTAGCTTTCAAAATTCTTGACAGACTCCCCTGTGAGAAAAGACAATCACAGGAGTGAAAAACAGAATTTTAATAACATGTATACCTCTTGTATACAAGGAAGATACCAAGGAAAACTTAGCAACTCTTTGAATTGGGCCAAGCCATCACCTTAAGTACCATCTCCATCTAAAGACAAAAGATATTGTTGAGGGAGGGAGGCCAGTTATGGGAGGTGACCAGGAAAAGCACAATAAAAAACAGCAAAATTATGATGCAGATTTAAGTCAATACCTTCTCCCTTGGTAATTTCTAAAGACATAGTCATGCTCCTCTTCCTGGCACAGAGTAACATATTCTTACAAATGGAGATTTCCCTTATAAATATAAAAGTCTTTTATAAATGGGTAACTTCTACTCAGATTTCAGAGCTTCCCTTGTGTCTCTGTTTTCTCAAAATAGCTAGTTGAAGACAATCCTTATGTCAAAGAGACATATTTGGGGGTGGCAAATTCTGCCCCCCTTCTTCACTGATCCCACTCCTCTCCCACTCTTTCCCAAGATGGTAAATGACAACATTACCCACTTGTTCAAGTCAAAACTTGGGATTTGACTTTGATTTCCCTTTCCCACACATCTCAGTTCACATCATGAAAAAATCTTCTATGCTTTGCAATAAAATAAATCCAAAATTTGAACAATCATATTTTGTCAGACACATCAGCATTTTTATGCTTATGATAACAAGATCATTTCTTTTCTCACTCTGCTTTTTACTACAAAGACAGGTCTCAACTAGCCTGCTAAATTTCAGAGTCTACTTGTAGTATAGTCAAGATCTGGCCTGTGCAAACAAAATCAGCCTAGACTACCCAGCCCACCAACTAACTTGCTGATATCAGCTGGACTGTCACAGTTAGTTGGGTAGAAATATTCTGGGTTTACCAAATGGCCCTCGTGGTAAAGAATCTGCCTGCCAATGCAGGGGACATAAGAGATGTGAGATCAAGCCCTGGAGGAGGGCATGGCAACCCACTCCAGTATTCTTGCCTGGAGAAAACCAGGGACAGGGGAGCCTGGTTGGCTACAGTCCAATAAGTTCAAAAAGAGAAGGACATAACTGAAGCAATTTTAGCACTCATGTACACGGAGCACACAGATATTCTACAAACCTTAACAGATAAGTAAATTAGCACTTTATACTGATATTGTAATATAGTAGAGTAACTGATTTTTGTATTGATTATACATTTAAAAGCTAAGGCTATTTGTAACAGCTTTCTATGGAATTATAATTATTCTCTTTTTTTTTTTTCCAGTTTTAAAAACTCTTCATGAAACTTTAATAACCCACTTGTGCCTGTTTAAATAATGTGTTGAAGCTTATTGTTTTTGCTGGGGGAGTATAATTTCCTTGGTTCTGTCTTGCAGCAGCAAAAAATCTGAAGTGATGAGTGGAATAGTGTTACAGCTCAGTTTTATTTGGCAAGCAAAGGAAAATACATCCTGGAGGCGTGAGGGCAGGTGGACCGAAAAGACGTCAAGAGAAGAGACGCCCCCCAGCTCAATTTTGGCTCCTCCTTTATATGTTTTTTCTCCTCCCCCCTGAGCCTGCCCTATGTAAATTGGGCTAGCCAGGAGGGCTATTTTTTTTTTTTTTTTCTTTTTACCTGAGGTCCTTACTCAGGTCCTCAGAACTTCCTTTTTTCTATTCTTGTGGGTTTTTTCCTTCTTTGTCTTTTAGCCACCACCATTCTGGACTCCTTTTTCCTATTCTAACTACCTAACATTTTGAAAAAATAACTGTTAGTTTCAAAAGTAATGCTCCTAAAAATGGAATTAATATATGTCCAATGGATGGCTTTTGAAGTAAAATCCATTTAATGTTTTCAAATTTAAATATCTTTCTTGGTAAGTGGATTCTGCACCTCTTTACTTAATTCCCAACCATCAATTTAGCTTTTGCCTTTGAACAGTAATGCCATTTATGATCCATAAGCAAGCTTGCATTTGGTTGGTATGTTGGATGAGAGTCATCTATATTTACTGTCACATGCAGCAGCAGAACTCTTGAATCTATGAAAATAAATTTACTTCCAGTATAAAACTATAACTCTCTTCAAAATGGGCTTTTACAAAAAGAACAAAGAAAGCAGTCCAGTATCACATTGCTGTGTTAATTTTGAAAGTAGTTTTAATTAGTGCAATGCCACATATTAAAGTGTCATCCAGGGATAGTCCCTGTGAATTTTGACTATAGCTACAACCAAAGTAAAAACTGATATTTTGACAGGAAAGAAGTAGGAAAGCCAGAAGAGGATTAAACATCTAGTTTAGCTTTAGGAAGTAATTTGAATGTTAATGAGCAATGATTCTTCTAAATACCTTTTGTGTGTTAAATACACTAGAGAAGGACAGTAGAATAACAGAATTAATTCAAATCTAAGTGTTAAAAAGTGAAAGTGTTAGTCGCTCAGTCATGTCTGACTCTTTGTGACCCATGGACTGTAACCCACCAGGTTCCTCTGTCCATGGAATTCTCCAAGCAAGAATACTGGAGTGGGTAATGATTCCTTCTCTAGGGACTCTTCCTGGACCCACGGTTTGAACTTGGCTATCCCATATTGCAGGCAAAACTCAAATCTAAGTGCTTCATGGCAAATAGATGGGGAAACAGTGGAAACAGTGGCTGACTATTTTGGGAGGCTCCAAAATCACTGCAGATGGTGATTGCAGCCATGAAATTAAAAGACACTTTCTCCTTGGAAATAAAGTTATGACCAACCAAGGTAGCATATTAAAAAGCAGAGACATTACTTTGCCAACAAAAGTTTGTCTGGTCAAGGCTATGGTTTTTCCAGTAGTCATGTATGGATCTGAGAGTTGGACTATAAAGAAAGCTGAGCACCAAAGAATGGATGCTTTTGAACTGTGGTGCTGGAGAAGACTCTTGAGAGCCCCTTGGACTGCATGGAGACCCAATCAGTCCATCTGAAAGGAGATCAGTCCTGGGTGTTCATTGGAAGGACTGATGTTGAAGCTGAAACTCCAGTACTTTGACCACCTGATGCAAAGAGCTGAATCATTTGAAAAGACCTTGTTTCTGGGAAAGATTGAGGGCAGGAGGAGAAGGGGATGACAGAGGATGAGATGGTTGGATGGCATCATAGACTCAATGGACATGGGTTTGGGTGGACTCCGGGAATTGGTGGTGGACAGGGAGGCCTGGCATGCTGCGGATCATGGGGTCACAAAGAGTTGGACACGACTGAGCGACTGAAATGAAATGAACTGAAGTACTTATTAAAATCAATAATTTTTAGAAGAATTGAAAATGAAAACATGGACTGTGCTTCTAACTGGAATTACTGCGAGAACCACATAGGATTTAGCTGGTGACTCTAGAAGTTTGCACACTAAATGAACTATTTACTGATATAAGCAAATTGTATATCCTGATGATGCAAAGTACAGTTTCTACAAAATGAGAAAATGAATTTGCTGGAAATATATCTACTACTATTTTAGCTTTCTTATGGAGAATAAAATCTTTCAAGAAGATATGAAAAAAAGATTTCTGGAAAAAATGTAGTGAATTTTTTTGTCATATAGTAGAGAGAATTCAAAAGGAAAAACATTTGAAGAAAGGTGAACGGAGAAATGCAGTATATAGGGCATCCAACAAGAATGATAATCTGAATATGGATTATCAAGATATTAATTGGCATGAATAACTTCACAAAGTGCAAGAATTTTGACCACGTGGATTAATTCAAATGAGTGATTCAAAATACTGGAGTGGAAATGACATTTTTATAATGGTCAATAAAAATTAAAATAATTTAACAGTATGTGAATATAGTGCAAAAAGCTTGGAACCATAGTGACTCCACTATAAGTGTAGTATCATGTACTATGTCCAGGGCAATTGGCAAGCCACATGAAGGAGATAAAATATCTCTTGATGGAAACATTAAAACTTTTGGATATGGAAAACATACAAATGGACTTAAGTTCAGTCTCTCAGTCGTGTCTGACTATTTGCAACTCCATAGACTGCAGTATGCCAGGCTTCCCTATCCATTACCAATTCCCGGAGCTTTCTCAATCTCAAGTGCATAGAATCAGTGATGCCATTCAACCATCTCATCCTTTTTTATCCCCTTCTCCTACTGCCTTCAAAAGGACTTAATTGGGCTTAAATGTGAAAGATATGAAAAGATATCTAAAATATTGAGATGAATTGCTTCACAGTTCAGTGAGGAAGAGAAATGATAAAACATTTTAATTATTATGGCATGTAATACATGCTGTGATGGAGACTTGAATAGATTCATATGAGAGTTGACAAGCAAACATAAACTGCTGGATGTGGAATGGTTTGATAATGATCTGATGACATTCATGGATATATAGCAAAAAATCTCCCAATAAAATTATTAAGAGTAGAGAATGTTCCTGATACATGGGAAAACATGTGGCCAGGTACAGAAGTTTACAATAGCATTTGATATCTAGGAAACAGTCAATAGTGGTGTGTACAGAAAATGGCAAAAAATGTGCTTTATATATATACAAGTCTCGTCATGCAGGATTTCCGTGCCAGTCAAACAATTTGAAATTTATCATGAAAGGTTTGTGGAAAGAAGGCAAATAATATCACTACATTTGTAACTGGAAAAACACTACTTTAGTCGTGGTTTACAGAATGAATTTTAAAGGGCACAGCAGGAGACAGTGTAGTAAATTGTTGAAGTAATCCTTGAGAATGTTGATAAGAAATTTAACAACAGTGCTGATCAGAGTGGGAAAATGAAAAGTCAAGAGATAATTGGGGTACTGCCCTCTATCATTTGCTTTCTACAGGAAAGCTAGGCATACATTTTTAAAAATATGAACTGCATCAAGATGGTCAACTATTCAAAACCTCTTAATACCATCTCTCCCTCCACTTGCAGTAAAAATCAAAGGACATTTGCTTACATTTTTTATGTCATCATCAACCACTGTGGGTTTCACTGGTAGCTCAGACAGTAAACAATCTGCTTACATTAGGAGACCTGGGTTTGATCCCTGGGTCTGGAATATCCTCTGGGGAAGGGTATGGCTAACCACTCTAGTATTTTTGCCTGCAGAATTCCATGGACAGAGAAGCCTGGCAGGCTACAGTCCATGGGTCACAAAGAGTGGACACGAGTGAGCAACTAACACTTCCACTTTTCAGCTACTCTGCCCATCACTTATCCTTTTCCAGCCACAGTGAGTTCTTCGATCTTCCTCAAAAAAAAGCAATGCCAAGGAATGCTCAAACTACCACACAATTGCACTCATCTCACATGCTAGTAAAGTAATGCTTAAAATTCTCCAAGCCAGGCTTCAGCAATATGTGAACTGTGAACTTCCAGATGTTGAAGCTGGTTTTCAAAAAGGCAGAGGAACCAGAGATCAAATTGCCAACATCAGCTGGATCATTGAAAAAGTAAGAGAGTTCCAGAAAAAAATATATATTTCTGCTTTATTGACTATGCCAAAGCCTTTGACTGTGTGGATCTCAATAAACTGTGGAAAATTCTGAAAGATATGGGAATATCAGACCAACTGACCTGCCTCTTGAGAAACCTGTATGCAGGTTAGGAAGCCACAGTTAGAACTGGACATGAAACAACAGACTGGTTCCAAATAGGAAAAGGAGTACATCAAGGCTCTATGTTGTCACCCTGCTTATTTAACTTATATACAGAGTACATCATGAGAAATGCTGGACTGGATGAAGCACAAGCTGGAATCAAGGTTGGTGGCAGAAATATCAATAACCCCAGATATGCATTTGACACCAACCTTATGGCAGAAAGTGAAGAAGAACTAAAGAGCCTCTTCATGAAAGTGAAAGAGAAGAGTGAAAAAGTTGCCTTAAAGCTCAATATTCAGAAAACTAAGATCATGGCATCTGGTACCATCACTTCATGGCAAATAGATGGGGAGACAGTGGAAACAGTGGCTGACTTTGTTTTTTTGGGCTCTGAAATCACTGTGGATGGTGACTGAAGCCATGAAATTAAAAGACGCTTACTCCTTGGAAAGAAAGTTATGACCCATCAAGACAGCTTATTAAAAAGCAGAGACATTACTTTGCCAACAAAGGTCTGTCTTGTCAAGACTATGGTTTTACCCGTAGTCATGTATGGATGTGAGAATTGGACTTATAAAGAAAGCTGAGGGCTGAAAAATTGATGCATTTGAACTGTGTTGTTGGAGAAGACTCTTGAGAGTCCCTTGGACTGCAAGGAGATCCAACCAGTCCAACCTAAAGGAAATCAGTCCTGAATATTCATTGGAAGGACTGATGCTCTAGCTGAAACTCCAATATTTTTGACCACCTGATGCAAAATGCTGACTCTTTTGAAAAAACCCTGATGCTGAGAAAGATGGAAGGCAGGAGGAGAAGGGGATGACAGAGGATGAGATGGTTGGATGGCGTCACCGACTCAATGGACATGAGTTTGGGTAAACTCCGGGAGTTTGTGATGGACAGGGGGGACTGACATGTTTTAGTCCACGGGGTAGCAAACAGTTGGACATGACTGTGTGACTGAACTGAACTGAAACCTGCCTAGAACTGTCTATCTCAAAATCTTTATAGTTTCTCTTTTCTCTGCCTACAAGACTCCATGCATCTTCAAAACTTACCTCTCACTTCAAATTGTTGCCCAGATTTTACCTTCTCAATAAGTCCAACACCAACCATTTCAATTAAGTCTGCATTCCTCAGATGCTGACTTTCTAATACTCCTAATCGCCTCTCTTACTTTCACAGCATATATTTCCTTTCAATATTTGCTTGTATGTATAATTATCTCTTCATCTTATTACATCTAGAAGAGCACCTCCCTGAGAGTATCCACTCAATCATTATTTGTTGAATTATTTCAACAGATATGATGTGAAACTAAGTGGTCGTAGTAATGGGAATAAGTATAGATGTATTTGAGGAATAAGGAAAACTTTATTTAATGTAGGAATAGTGAAATTATGAGGGAGATTTCTTAGAAACCATATTACCTTATTACTACATCCAGCAAAAATAAAATAAATCACATTGAAGATGGTTAGTGATAACCTTTCACAAAGTGCAAAATGCAATATAATTTGAGTACTTTTGTTTGAAAGATGTTATATGTTTTCTGAAAATTTACTAAGACTAGTTTAGAAAACCATTTTAATCAGTCACTGTCTATTACCCAGTGTTGTTTAGTATTTGGGAAAAAAAAATTTAGTTCGAAGGACCTGAATGTTCAGCTTTAGAGAATGAATATTTATATAGGAAATGTAGGAATTTACATCATGTTAGTGTATATGTGTTTTTAGTGAGTGTCTGAATGTGTGTTTACATACACATATGCATAATTGTGTGTAACTACAAAAATAAAATGTGTATGTGAAGAAAGGCAAATAACAGATTTGGAAAATAAAAAAATGGAAAAATTGCATGAGATGAATTTATTTAACACATCCAAGAATATGTTAGAGGTATAATTTCAACCTGATCAAAAACATGTAAAAGTGAAATTTTAACAGACAGATGCTCTTAAATTTAGCTAACGGATAGGATAACAGCATACTGTATACCTTTAACAAACATAATTCTGAAGATTTCTAGTATTTCAGGCATGAAAACAGCACTTTGCGCTTCGTAACTTGTTATGTGGGCAAAAGAGTATCAGTTACAAATTATTTTCATTGTAGTATTATGGATAAGACCATAATAGGAACAATTGGAACAAAGTTATAACTAGGAAATGATAATGGTGCAAAATTTTATATTTTTAAGAAATATGTTTAATAGAATGCAAAATAAAACTAAATGATGATTTTAAAAATAAGCACACCCTTATAGAGTTGGTGTACTGTATATTTGTCTACCATAAATAAAGGAAGGTGATACTAAATGCTTTGGTAAAAGAGGATTATGCACATAATTTGCTTAACAAATGCTGTAAGTCTAAGATAAGATGCATATCTCTGAAGTATCATGTATTTCCAAGGATTTTGCATTTAAACTTCCTTTCAAGTATCACTAGTTTTCACAAGATTCTTAGTCGCGTACTTTTGGGTAGGGAGTTCTACATGCCAGAACATGTGGGAAGAAAATTGAAAAGGTACATTTGATGCATTTTTCTCCATAAGTCCAAAGATTGATTAATTCCATCTCACTTTTTTTTTTTTACATTTTATTTATTGGCTACCTCTAAAAATTGATCTATAATTTTTCTAATTGTTTGCCATCTTTCTGTACAATGGTTTATGTTAATCATATTCACTATAAAGGAATGATACTTTTAGCACTAAATTGTAAAAAGAAAATAAAAAATATTAGGACTTATCTGTAAATTTTCTATTTATGCAAATTTTGGTCAGGACCAAATTCTTTAAGAAAGTATGTCAGAATGGAGGTAATGATAGGTTCACTTACTCCAAGATACAAAATGAAGTTCTACATACACTGTAAAAAAAACTGACTTGTTCATTCAGATAATTTTAAATCAGTTTTAATCCACTCAATTAAATTGTTATTTTTCTCATGTAATGTAGTCAAAGTTTTATGAAGTAGTTTAGCATTATATTTTTTACATTGCAAATTGCCAATCCAATATAAAATAGATTTTTTAGAAATTAACTATATCCATTTTCAGTGTTTCAGCTTTTTCTAACTTAAATCTTTGATAAAATCAGAGCATATAAAATAATAAGAAACACATAAGTAAATGATCAATAACCCCATTAGCTAATGCTCAAACAAGAGTTCTGTCCTTATGGAACATAATATGATGAAAGCAATTAAGAATTTAATAATTTCAGCTTTCAATACTTGAGCTTTACCAAAATATATCACTGTGATATTCTTGGGCTAATAAATTCTGAGAGAAATATTTAAATTATATTGTTTCTTACCAATAAAGAATATAAACACTTACAACCATGAGAATTCTTGGGGATAAAAAGCAAACACAGAAACAGAATCTTTTTTAAAAAGAAGTCACCTTAAAATACCTTTTTTTCTCCTAATCTAATAATTAACATTTAATAAATGCCATAAACATTTTAACAATGTTTTCCACTGAATGGGAAAAAAAATTATACAAGAAAGGCTCTTTACATTGCATCATTGCATTTAACAAGTTCATGTTTAATGCCATATGTGTACCATCCTGTCCTGATGGCTCTAGAGTCATCTATGTCCAGTTTTCAAATAAAAACTGTATGTTGTGAATTTCTGTTAGATTTAACCCCTTTTCAAGCATCTGTCAGCATTTTCTTCCTAATGACATCTTATTTCCTTTTGAAGAATCACTGCTTCATACTAATTTTTTAATCTTGTTGGAAAAGTAAATCCCAATACCTTCAATAAGCCAAGAAAACATGTAACATGGTATTTCATCCCAGATCTTTGGAAAATTATTGTGAAGTAATAATTCAAGAAGTAAAGAGACAGTTGTCTCTTTCTTATAACATACACCCAGATTGCTATTGTTATCATAGGGTTTTTAATCTTCACACTGGATCCCTTAGAATCTCCTCAAACTCATTTGCAGGTGTGTTTTCCAGCCTCCCAACAAATCATTTAACCCCTAACATTCTTTCTATAAATTTGATTTTACTTTATTTAGCTAGCATGATTTTCTATGGATGTTTGCAAGCTGAGCTCAACTAACTAGAGTAGTCTAAGCTATGCAGTGATAAAATGTACTGTGCTTAGACACTCAGTTGTGTTTGACTCTGGGGCCCCATGGAGTGTCCCACGAGACTCCTCTGTCCCTGGGGATTCTCCAGGCAAGAATGCTGGAGTGGGTTGCCATGCCTTCCTTCAGGGAGTGTGCCCAACCCAGGGATCAAATCCAGGTCTCCTGCATTGCAGGTGGATTCTTCACCATCTGAGCCACCAGGGAACCCAAAATGTACTAGAAAATGTCAAAAGATTGATTGCTGGCTCATATTTCATGTCCAAGTCAGTGTGAGACTTCTGCTCATGACAGAGAAACCTAATTGGAGGGATACTCTGCTTTCTTAAAAGGCCACCATTTAACATGAAGTTTCAAGGGCTGTCCCAGCAGAGCAAGAATTCTCCCATGACAAAGTGCTTCAGGAAATGTGCGTCACTCTGAGCCCAAACACCAGACCTAGAATCTTCTCCCAACTGAAAGGCTTGCATTTGGACTCTTAAGTACCTGAGAGAAAAGGGGGACTGGGATATTTGAGAATTAGAAATAATTAATTATCCTGCATTTTTAAACAATACTCAGTAATTTAACTGAATTAAAGAATGATCATAATAAAGAGTTGACAAACATTTGTTCGTCACCTATTCACTTTCACATGTAAAAACTAGTGCTCATAGCTCTTGGTATGTAGTCACAGTCAAAGCTCTGGTCTTTCCAGTGGTCATGTATGGGTGTCAGAGTTGGATCATAAAGAAGGCTGAGCAGTGAAGAATTGATGTCTTTGTATTGTGGTGCCAGAGAAGACTCTTGAGAGTCCCTTGGACTCCAAGCAAGGAGATCAAACCAGTCAATCCTAAAAGAAATCCATCCTGAATATTCATTGGAAGGATTGATGTTGAGGCTGAAGCTCCAGTACTTTGGCCACCTGATGTGAGGAGCTGACTCAGTGGAAAAGACCCTGATGCTGGGAAAGATTGAAGGGAAAAGGAGAAGAGAGTGGCAGAGGAGAGATGGTTAGATAGCTTCACTGATTCAATGGACATGAACTTGAGCAAACTTCAGGAGAGAGTGGAGCACACAGGAGACTGGCAGGCTACAGTCCATGGGGTCACAAAGAGTCGGGCATGATTTCAGCCACTGAACAACAGTATACCACATGATTATCTATTTAATACTTTTTTTTAACTAGCAAAAGGCATATTGATGCATTCTACCTGAAGGAAAATTAAAACAAGCTAAATTTCTTCTAGACTGCCACTCCATTCCAAGTGTCCAGCCCAAGAGCAAATCTGTTTTTACTGTAGAATGAATGGGTCAAACCACTCTCCAGCAGAGGTCGTGTAGCAGTGTAAATTCTAGGTGGCTCTATGGATACGGTTTCCCTATAGGCAGTACAGCAATAGAAGTATCAGCTTGGTTTGAAATAAAGACTGGCTGGGGTTAGTCATGTAGACATATAGACAGATAGTTGTCTATAGCCATATAGACAACTGATTAAAGCTCTACTTCTTATGTGTAATAGCATTACCAAAGCCAAAATTGTGTAGATGCCAGATTGAGCTGGATAAGAGGAAGGAGTGGTTCTACACCTAAAACTTTAGTCAGTCTGTATTTGAGCACTTTGAGCACCATACTGGTGTTTAGCATGGAACCTAAACAGTAAAAAGCACCAATATCATATGCATTGGGGGGAATTAGCATACAATGACCTTGAACTCAAGTTCATACCTGAGGTAAAGTATCACCATGGCCCTCTGGTTAGAGGAGAAACTTACGGTGTTTAAATGATCTATGCCATTATTGCTTTCAGTCTACTTAATTTAGGCCCAATATATAGTTTTAACAGATATTCAGAGCACACACAAAAAATCCTAGCATTATATCCTCATAAAAATATTTTTTTAAATGCTAGCATGGTAGGAAGGCAAGGTAAACACTCTTGATGAAATGATCTTAAAGAATTACAGTCAATCATTTCAATCAGTGCCACTGTATACGTGGTCTGTTTCCTCTAGCAAACAGAGATCTCCTACCCTCTTGTGTAGTCGTTGATTTACAAATATTTCTTTTCTCTGTCTCATAAAAATTGTGAACCCAAAATGCAGAGGAGTCTTGGGCAAGGCTCATTGTCCTCTCTGATTCTAGGCTACAAATCAGTCTGCAATGGGTTTGACTCTTTTACCATCCTACAGGGCATCACTCTGCTCTGGCATGTTGGTATCAATAAGCTGATGAATACTGGGGATCAGGGAGTAGCAATCAACCCACATGATTTGATGACCGATGTCTGTACCTTGGTATGAGAGAGAAAGTCCCCACAAAAACAAGTACTCTGTTCCTTATGAAGTTTTTGGTGAGGTATAGGTTTTGAGATGTATCAGTATAACCTCTGCAAAATAAAGGCCATGCTATTATACCTTGCCATCACTCCTTGTAAGAAAAATGTGAAATGTTCCATGAGCATCATCAGAGAGTTAGGAAAACATAACAGATCTGGTTGTGCAACTCTGATCCCTTTATCAGACCTAACATTTTTAGCAGGCCTTGGAACAAAGGAAAATTTTTTTTTTCTAACTCATTCAAGCTTCAGTAGGAGTAATAACTTGGTCATCATGTGTGAGGGTTTCCAATGGATGTGAAAGTGTCTGTAACAGATTGTAACATTCAGTGGATCCATAAAGCTATGAATAGAGGGTCCTGTTTTTTTTTATTTTTTCCCCAAATAAAATCATATCTTTATGGCAATTTTGGATGGATTTCATGTACTGAGAATCAGACAGAAGACTCATAGTGGTTTCCAGAAACCTAGAGTATGACTCTTGTGATAGTGAAATTAAGTGGGAGCCCCTGAAGCTTCTCCCTCACTTCTAGTCAAGAAAGGAAATCAGAATCAGAAGCACCAGTACATCTATGAGGAACGCAGAGGTGAGCACCACAATTATACATTTGAAGAACAAGGTGGGGACGGTCTTACTTCATATGCTTTCAACTCACCGTGTCAGTCCTCTGCAGAAACCAGAAGGGACATGACTGAATGCAAAAGAAAGTGTACCGATATATATTAACCATATCTTTGCCCCAATTTCAGCCACTGTTCTCAATATAATCTTTCTAGGATTAGATTAACCCAGTCTTTTGTACTTGATACATACCAAGGATAACACAGATACTCTCTTCTCAACCTTTATCAATAAGGAAGATCAAAAGCATATCTTCTTTCTGTGAGAAAGTCAGTCATAGTTAAACATATTTTTCTGTTTTGCATGATCATTTGGTAAACTTTCCTGGACTCTGTCATGAGTTCACAGGGTAGGATAGTACCTTGACACATACGGATTAGACCTAATAATCAATCTATGGCAAGTGATCTAAATGTCTTCATAAAGCAAATGCATACCAGAGGGTGAGAGAAAACCTCCGTGAACCTTTTGGGTTCTGATATATAAGTGAAGATTGTAAAGGTCCACTGGTCTAAAGCATTCTGAGAGCATCTCACTGTTAGGTAAAGGGCATATTCGTGCATGTCAGACTTCTTCCACTTGTAAAAAGTGTTAACATGTTCCTTTGTGCTACATGAATTTTAGAAGCAGATCATAGAGCACTTAGGAAAATGACTTCACTATTAAACACCATATATCCTGATAGGCTGACAGCTCTGTATACCTCACAATGTGTGAGTGCTCTGAATCAGGGGAAGCCTGAAGTGGATACGCTCTGCCACTGGGTCATTTGACCCACTGGGTAAGATGGGGTAGAGGTAACAGTGACAGATAAAGATGTGTGTGGCGTCTCTAACAAGCCAGATTGGAACAAAGACCCCCTAAGGTTCTGATTCAAAACCATGACACTGGTATCAGAGAAATATACTCTGTGTGAGGAAAGAGAAAAAAAATACAGGCTTTTTATTGAAGCTTGGTAAAGACAGATATTTGTGAATGCTCCTCATGTGACTATGTGACATTTGAGCTCCCTGAGTCTAATGGTGAGGCTTACGCAACGCTAACCATTTTGTAATGGAACTATTACATTCAGGGTAGGTGTGAATAGGTCCAGAAGACATGAGAAAATTCATGAATACCTGCTCCAGGTACTTTCATATTGTTTACCTATTTTGCAAAACTCCCTCTGCCTCAATCCACATTTAGGGACTCACAGCATTTTCTAAAAGAAGACAAAACTTGATCCATAGTAGAATCAGTATGATAGATAAAACCAGTTTAAAATAAACTGCTGCCATTTCTAGCTTCCACTTGGTATATATAAACATAGGAAAATAGCACTGCTCCCTCATCACTGGGCTAATAATCTTCAAGGTCAAGCACTAGCAAAATACTGCTGAGACAATTAGAGCAACACTGAGAGAAACCCTGTTAGGTTTTAGTGCAAAAAAAAGACCCCAAACAGAAAGTGTATCAGACACTCATAAATCCCCTCTGGTAAGGAAGCCCCATCTTAAAAACAAGATTGGGAATTTGAAATCTGCCGTACACAAGGTAAACATAGCAACAACAAACCCCAAACAAATTCAACCACTGAACACATTGACTGTGATCTCTACATTCAAAACTTAGCGAGTGGAAAGATGTGCACAATTTCAGGTAGAGATCTACTTACGTCTTACCAATTTCAGGTAGAGATCTATCTACCATCTTTAAAAAGAAGTCAAATTGAGAGGCTTATAAAAAAACAGAGTAAAAGACAAATGCATTGCTAAGAGGCAAAATAATCAACATAAATAGAATAAGAAATGTTATAAAAATTATTCTATAAAGAGAAAGAGAGGTCAGAAATGAAGAACGCCTTTAATGGGTTAGGGGAGGGAACAACTTTGTTCCTCGCTAAGTTGTGTTCAGTTGCTAAGTTGTTTCCCACTCTTTGGGACTCTTTGTGTACTGCCACATGCCAGGCTTCCTGTCCTTCACTATCTCCTGGAGTTTCCCAAACTCATGTCCATTGAGTTGGTGACACTATCCAATCATCTCATTCTCTGCTGCACTCCACCCCTCTGTCTCCTGCTCTCAATCTCTCTGAGCATCAGGGTCTTTTCCAATAAGTCAGTTCTTCACATTAGGTGGCTAAAGTATTGGACTTCAGCTTCATTATCAGTCCCCCAATGAATACTCAGTGTTGATTTCCTTTAGGGTTGACTGGTTTGATCTCCTTGCCGTTCAAGGGACTCTCAAGAGTCTTCTCCAGCACCACAATTCAAAGGCATCAGTTCTTCACCACTCAGCCTTCTTTTCAGTACAACTCTCATATCTGTACATGACTACTGGAAAAAATACTATAGCTTTGACTATCCGAAACTTTGTCAGCAGTTTTGTCTCTGCTTTTTAATATGCTGTCTAGGTTTGTCATAGATTTTCTTCCAAGGAGCAAGTGTTTTTAATATCATGACTACAGTCATCACCTGCAGTGATTTGGAGCTCAAGAAAATAATTACAATGAGCAAACTTTAAAATAAAGTAATAGAAAGCACTCCATCTTTAGGAATTTTTTTTTAAAGTTAAAAAGATAGAACAAAGCACCCATGAGCTTAGCAGTGGGTAGAGGTTATGACCTGAACAGCAAACTGATTTACTATATATTTATGTATTATTTATCACAATATGCATATAATTGGAATCCCAGAAGAAGACAGAGTGAAAACAAAATCAACACTTAAAAGAATAAAGATTATCCAAAATAAATGACATACATTATTCTCAAAAGTTCAGAGAACAACAGAAAAAAATACACATATGTATACACATGAACATACATATATCATATTGAAAGTGCTGAAAACAATTTTTTTTTTAATTTGAAGGCAGCCAGAGGGAAAAATAAACATTATATACGTATATACATACAAACAAATAAAATAATCACATAAGAGTTTCATCAGAAACCATATAAGATATATTATCATGTAATATATTAGACAATGGAATAATACATATAAACTGATGGAAGAATTAACAAACACTATTTCAAGTGAAAATATCTATACACAGTGAAAATAACTTTAAAAAGTGAAAAAAAAATTAAAACCATCTCAGAAAATTAAAAATGAAAACAATTAATGGCCAACACGCACAACATATAAATGCTAATTTTTTAAGGTAGAAGGAATATGACACTTGACAAAATATGTATTTGAATAGAGATTATGTTTCCTTTATTTAATTAAAAAAATGCTGGCTTCCATGATATCCAATGACAATATGGTGAATAGGACAAGTTTAGATGTATTTAACATCATTATCCATGGTAACATAATGAATAATACCACCTGAAATCTGATTTTTAAAGACTTTCTTGTTAAAAACTATGGACGGGATAAGCAGTTAAACTGAAAAACACCTTTAACCACCTCTTTCACAAATCACTCACATCCCAACCTTAGTTACTGTTAAAAGGTGGTCTTGCTCCTTAGAAGAAAAATTATGATCAACCTAGATAGCATATTAAAAAGCAGAGATACTTTACCAACAAAGGTTCATCTTGTCAAAGCTATGGTTTTTCCAGTAGTCATGTATGGATGTGAGAGTTGGACTATAAAGAAAGCTGAAAAAATAAATAAATTAATTTAAAAAGAAAAGAAAAGAAAGTTGAATGCTGAAGAATTGATGCTTTTGAACTGTGGTGTTAAAGACTCTTGAGAGTCCCTTGGACAGCAAGGAGATCCAATCAGTCCAACTGAAAGGAAATCAGTCCTGAATATTCATTGGAAGGATTGATGCTGAAGCTGAAACTCCATTAGTTTGGCCACCTTATGTGAAGAACTGATTCATTTGAAAAAACCCTGATGCTGGGAAAGACTGAAGGCAGGAGGAGAAGGGGACAACAGAGGACAAGATGGTTGGATGGCATCACTGACTCAATGGACGTGAGTCTGAGTAAACTGTGAGTTGGAGATGGACAAGGGAAGCCTGGAGTGCTGCAATCCATGGAGTCGCAGAGTTGGACCCGACTAAGCGACTGAACTGAACTGACTGATATATATATATATGATATATATAAGCATATACATGAATTGTACATACATATTTATTTTAGGAAGAAACATTACTTTGCATACTGTAATTAATCTTTGTAGCAGTAAAAGTTGCTCAAAATATTGCAGAGTATATTGGCCCTTGAAGCGTTTATTTCCTCCATGCCTTCTTAAAGAATCTCATTTACCTTTTTTTAAGTAAAGTTAATCGAAAGCCCAGCTACTCTTCTGGTGTCCAAACAGGGCCCCTCTGCTCCCTTTTCAGAACCCATCTTGAAGTCCTTAAACGCTACTGACACTGCTATTTGTGCGGTTCAGATAATATTGTGTCTGTAATAACAGTGCACTGAAACTGGCTTTGCTTCGAGTGGCTGTGGGTGGCGAAGAAATTATGTACAATCTGTCAGTTTTCTAGGTTTTAAAAAATGTTGTTCATGCTTACTAAAAATTCTGCCAAAAACTCTCTGTTAAATAAATGATTTTGAGAAGAAAACTGTTAACATTAATTATCAAAAGCGTTGCTATGCCTTAATATTAAAAGATAATCCAATTTAGTGGGAAAATGGAAAAGGCTCAAAATATGTTTTTTTCCCTAGGTGTTTTGCAAAGGTGATGGTGTTGTGGCTTCAGAATTTGTACAGCTCCCATCCCCTGGTAGTACATCATTGTTTCAGTGTCCCGATAACCCCATATGATGAAGCTATCAACAGTCAAGGATGGGTAAGGGTATACCAGAGTATTTAAAGTATTTCTGGGGGACCTTCAGTCTGGATGTGGCTGCTCAATTTGCCTTTTTGTATTGCTCTCTGGTTCGTATTTTGAACCTGGATGTAGTTCAGGCAAAAAAGGCATGCCAGCCCCTGATTACTCAAGGACTTGACTATGACCAGCTGCCCAGAAACATCCAGACATTTTTAGCTTTTAGGCTCACAACTGAAGGGAAATAAATGTAAGTATTTCTGAAAAATAATTCAGAAGACTGGTAGAATAAGATACTGTGCTGTAAGAAATGTAAATCTGACTATATGGGGGTCATTCTAGATAGAAGGAAGAAAAAGAAAGACCTATTTAGTGAATATTTGATACATGTCCTGTTTATATGAGGGAAACTATAAATGCCTATATATCCCTGATTGTCATCCTGAAGGATGTGAAGGGAAAAAGTAATCTAATTAGATTCTCAAATTTCATTTTCAAGAAAAAAGTAATGAAAAACTTGAAACTTGTTAATTCTATAACAGATGACTTATTTATTTAGAGAACAGCCTTACTTCACTTGCAGAAATTTTTTGGTGAAAAACGCTGAAGAAACATGATGATTTCATTTCCTTTATACACTTAACTGACACTGGCTTTATTGAAATCTACAATTACATCACATTTCTTATAAATATTCTTATGTCTCATCAGTCTTACAAATTTGATTCAGAGTGGTAAAGGACCACTAATTTTAGTGCACTTTTCATCCATGTGTATTCTAGTATTTCTATTTCACATGCTCTCTTTGGACACAATGATATATATCTGTAAGGCTGACTCTCCTATGTGATGGGAGCATGATCTTGTGCAATTTGGAGTGGTGCTGTTCCCATCACAGCTGAGACAAAGAGACAGTAGTTCATGCGGCACACTGCAGGATGAGGGGACACCTAGGGCTAAATTTTTTGTTGAGAATCTATTTCTGTTGTTCATAGCAGAAAGAAGCTCTGCCTGCTCTGAAATTCCCCCAATTAATTTGAACAGGCAGTATAAAGTTCTAATATATGTGTAAGGTATTCTAGATTTTAAAATGCAATTATTTTTTATTCATTTTTCTAGTCATAGCAATAAGAACCTATTGCCATGGAGTTCAATGAACATAAGATGTCAACTATGCATTTTATCTTGCATGAATGCTAAAATGTTCATAAAGATTAGTGTGGTTTTGGTGTTCTGGCTTTTCTGAAGCATACATTCTAAAATGTGTCCTATGCTTACTTAGATGTAGTGAAGCATAATAGGACTCATTTTCTATCAACAACTTGTAGCCATCAAGTACCATAGTAGTCTATAGGAAATATAGGAAGGCTGTAGTTCAAGCAAACCCAAGCATAACAAACTAAAAACGAATGTCCAAAACCTCTGCAGCTTCTCTAAGTCTCATATTTTCATCTGCCATGATCACATTTGGATTACATTTTCCATTTTACTGAGTATCAGGAAGTCTTCATGTTAAGGATTTGTCCATTGTATTAATGGAACGATTTATCAAATTAAAAACACAGAAGGTTACAAGATGGTGTTCAATTGTGATAAATATGTTTTAAGTTTTATACAGTAATTAAAAATATAACATGTGAACAGTTGGAACATTTTAGAGTAATGTTACTAAAATGTAGTGTATTATTTTATTTTATCAAGTTGCAAAAATTTTTAGTGATGAGCAAGGAGGTGTGATACTGTATGAAAATATAAAACAATCTGATTTTTAATACCATGAGAGTAATTGTTTATGACATTTGATAAAAACCAGGTACAGAGCAAATCCACATCACACTATAGCTTTAGAAACTGTTCTAGTAAAATGTAGTTACTGTATGTTTCAGACTTCCCAGGTAACTCAGTGCTAAAGAACAGCCTGTTAATGCAGGAACCTCAGGAGATGCGGGTTCCATCCCTGGGTCTGCAAGATCCCCTGGAAGAGGTAATGGCAATCCATTCCAGTGTTCTTGCCTAGATAATCCCATGGACAGAGGAGCCGGGTGGGCTATGGTCCATGGGGTCTCAAAAGTCGAAAATGACTCTGTGACTGGGCACGCACTATATGTTTCAAAGAATAATTAAAAGAATACTATTGATTCTGGAAAGACAGTGAAGGCAGCAGCACAGAACCACACAAGCACAGAACCAGACAAAAATAGATGACGCCCATGGATAATATGATCACAAAGCTGAGCAACAAGAAATTCCCGAGGACCCATAATGTGATCAGATTGTGACAAATCCCCAACTACAATATATCATCTACAGTGTTAGCAAACAAATAAATTTGGTTCAAAATCAACCAGAATTTTCTTTGCTTTCTCTCTGTCTTCCTGCCTTCTTTCCTTACTTCTTTTACTTCCTTTTTTTAAAAAAATTAACTACAGAACAATTTTCAACTTACAAAAATTTTGTGAAGATTGTATTGAGAACTGCCATATGCCCCATACACAGTGTCCTTTATTGATGTCCTACATTATGGTACATTTAGTACAATTAATGAAACAGTACTGAAGTATTATTATTAATTAAAACTATAGTTTTTTTTTTTTTTTTTTCCCCAAGGTTTCTTTGTTTGCAACCAAATGTTCTTTTTCTATTTCAGGTTCCCATCCAGAATGCCACTTCAAATTTATTTACCATGCTTACTTAAACTCTTGGCCGTGAGACTTTTTCAGACTTTCATTGTTTTTGATGATCTAGACACTTATGAGGAGTACTGGGTAGATAAGAAATTCCTCTACTGGAATTTATGTGTGTATGTGTGTGTTTTCAAGATTAGATAGGGATATAGAGGTTTTGAAGGAAAATCGCAGAGGTAAAATGCCATTGTATCCCATCATATGAGAAATATGTTGTTGTTTTTAGCTTTTAGTCACTATTTCATGTCCAACTCTTTGTGTCCCCATGGACTGGAGTCTGCCAGGATCCTCCATCCATGGAAATTCCCAGACGAGAATACTGGAGTGGGTTGCCATTGCCTTCTCTAGGGGATCTTCCTGACCCAGAAATTGAACCCGAGTCTCCTCCTTGACAGGCATATTCTTTACCACTGAGTCATCTGGGAAGCCCATGTGAGAGATACAAGTGTCAATGTTACATCACTGATAACATTAGTTACCTGACTGAAGTAGTGTTCGTCTGCTTTCTCCGTGGTGGTTACTCCTATTTCTCCTTTCTCACTATGCTCTTCGGAAGGAAATCACTATGCACAGCCCACAGTTAAGGAGTGGGGAGTTAGGCCCCATCTCCTAGAGGTGAGGGCACCTACACAATTTAAATTAAATTCTTATGCACGAAAAATTTTTCTATTCTCTCCCATGTATGGCTTCACTCAATAATTTATTTATATCAGTATAAGCTCATGGATATTTACTTAAAGTCATATTTCAGTACTAGTTTCTTTACTTGGTTCAATTTGTTTCTTTTTTTGCCATTGAGAACTCTTTAAGTTGGTGACTTCCATGACTCTTTCATGTACATAAACAATTTTTAAGTTTTATTTTGAATTTTCTTAATGTGTGACACTACAACAGATTGCAGCCTCATCTTGTATATTTTCTGTTCCATTTGTAGAATCAGTCATTTCTCCGGAAACCAGAAGAAAATGGCAACCCCCTCCAACATTCTTGCCTGGAGAAACTCATAGACAGAGGAGCCTGGTGGGCCACAGTCCTTGGGGTCGCAAGGAGTCAGAAATGACTGAGCACATACGCAAACACACAGTATTAGATATCAAGCCCTGGGCGCTGGTTATGCTTGTTTCTATTGGAATGGTAATGTTTCTAGACCCTCTCAGCAGACCGAACAGAGAAATATATGTGATATTGTATTGTTACTATCATGGAGGAGAAGCTAAACATTTTGTGTGTAAACTGTTCTGTGCCTTTTGCTATTATCCTCAATAATTTCTTTGTTACTATCAGACTCCCCTTTCTCACTCTTTCAGAGGGAATTATAGCAATACAAAAGGAAGGAGAAAATAAACATAAAAGAAAAAATATATATATACAAACATAAAGTTATATATAATATACAAATATATATGACATAATATACATATATATGATATAATGCACATAAACTGAAAGTTAAGTTTGCTCAGTAGTGTTCGAGCCTTTGTGGCCCCATGGACTATACAGTCCATGGAGTTCTCCAGGCCAGAATACTAGAGTGGTTAGCCGTTCCCTTCTCCAGGAGTTCTTCCTAACCCAGGGATCGAACCTGGGTTTCTGCATTGCAGGAGGATTCTTTACCAGCTTAGCCACCAGGGAAGCCCATAATATACATATATACAAATATATATAATATGGGCTTCCCTTGTGGTTCAGATGGTAAAGAATCTGCCTGCAATGAAGGATACCAAGGTTCACTTCCTGGGTTGGGAAGATCCCATGGAACAGGAAACAGTTACCCACTCCGGTATTCTTGCCTGGAAAATTCCATGGACAGAGGAGCCTGGGGTTGCAGAGCCAGACACGACCGAGCAAGAGGCTGCTGCTCAATAATATACAAACATATATCATATACAAATCATATATATACATATGTGTATATTTATGTATATATATATAATTCTAAGTTTTTAGACAAAAAGACTCATTCTAGAAGAAACAGAGAAAGATTTGGCAACAGTTTACTGTTGAAAAAGTCATTTTGTTCTTGTGTGTTACTCCTTCAATCCCATATAAAATAAGATTCTTCCGATTGAAAGGAAAAAAGAGAAGACATTATGAAGTAGAAGCATAAGTGTTGATGATCTTTAGATAATTCCAACACACACTGAAATCCTGTATTTGCCATAGGACACCTTCATAGAGGAGGGACAAGCTGACAGAATTCAAAGAAAAATGTGACTTTGTTGTTGAGGGCACTTCACACTGAGATGTTCTATAAAACAGTCAAGCCAGGAGACATCTCTGACCTTGCCAAATAGGAGATAGTGATACTGGCTGAGTTAGAATAAGGTTCTGGTACTATGAGGGATACAGTATCTGAATTCATTAATGGGGTTTGTGGAATAGTGATTTCACAGGCTACAACTACTAGACACAAATACTGCCCATTTTGCAGAGGGAACATATAGCAAAATAAGGCAGAACATGAAAGGCTGAACCCCAAGAGAGCAGTGTGGGCCAGAACTCAGTGAATTGTAGGGTTGAAGGAAACCACTGGTGTGGACACAGAATTGTGAATTTCAGTGAAATGACCATAGCACCCAATATGCCCACTTGAGAGACATCTCTTCTGCCATTGCATCAAAGCTCAGGCTGAATTAATTAAACATCCTAGAATAGAGATCAATTTGAGAAAGTGTGAGATATATAGAGAAAATACAAGATCCTCAAATGTGCCGTGTTTAATACTTTAAACTAATTGAATTTGACAGAGTCTACATGGAAGTGATTAAATTAAAGTTTCTATTATCATGTAGAAATGAGGGCTTGTGATACAAATTAAGTCCAGTTATCTGGAAATAATGTTACATGTTTGCAATCTGAATTTGAGGTTTGTGAAAGTCATGCATGGACCCTGTACTCTGCCTTTGATAATGAAACAGTTTGATGTTTGCTTTATGTCTTGCTGTATAAATTCATTTTTATGGTGAGCTGGCTTTCACTCTGTATGCTTTGCTAAATGCTGATGGGATGTTTTTATATTTAACCTTAGAAAAGTGTATCTCTCCAACCTGAGTGTTCTCTGGGTGTCTCTGGGTTATGTAGTGATATTTCTCTGTCACACTGTAGTCAAGAGAAAGACTAAATCACATTACCTCTGACAGAAAAGCACTTCCTTATTGAGGTTATATTTAAAAATGGAGCTCTTATTGTGCAGCCAGGATTCCTCTCTAGAACAGGAAGAAATTGCTTTTTAACCATTTAGTACCCACTCCTGTGGCCACTGTAGGGAATGAAAAAACTCTTCTACCTGGTTGGTCTTAGAGTTAAACTGACATGAGACATATTAATAGGAAAAAATTAATTTTAGTTACATACATACAGAGGCTCCAGAGAATATGAGACCCCATCACGAAATTAGTCAATTGAGGCTTATATGCCATCTGAGAGGAGACTGGTTAGGGGCTTAGGACTTCATAGGGAAGAAAGGCAATTCATAGGAAAATTTTAAAAAAGGACAAAAGTTTGGGTAACAAATGTTTGTTGGGTCGTACAAAAACAGTGGACAGAGAGGGGAATTTTAGCAAACACACTCTGCTAGGCTCCTCCCTGTCTATACACCAAGTTCATATTATCAATATATAATAGTTATTTAACATGACAGCCTCCTTCCTGGAGGAGGTCCTCTGTCTAAATTCTTTTAGGCAGTTAGGGGGAAGGTCAAAGGTTCTCACTGAGTCTATTAGGCCTTGATTGTTTCAGTTTGAAATAACCTACATTCCTGATACATTTGGGACTGACAAATTTTACTCCATTGTGCCACTAGCATTCTAAGCTACCAAATAATTGAGCAAACTTTCTATTTGTCTTGATAATTAATATGATTTGTTTCCACACTGTAAGTTAAACTGAAAGCTATGGTTTAAGAGACGGAGACATTCAGATAAGCAGCTGCATATTTTATATTTATATGGTTTTCGTTGTTGCCATCATTAAGTTGCTGAGTTGTGTCCAATGCTTTTGCGACCCAATGGACTGTAGCCCCACCAGGCTCCTCTGTCCATGGATCTTCCCAGGCAGAAATACTGGAGTGGGTTGCCTTTCGTTTTTCAGGGGATCTTTTTGATGCTGGGATAGAATCCATGTCTCCCACATTGACAGGCAGATTCTTTACCGCTGAACCACCTGGGAAGCCCATATAATATATCCCCAGTTGCAAAAATAAGAAAAAAAAAAAAGTGACAGGAGAAAGTAGGTTCTAAGCATTTTAAATTTATAACATAAGAGCTCTAATGTGTGGAAGTTAAATAAATGTCTCCTCATGATTAAAAGTTGAGTTTGTAAATAGAAATCTAGAGAAATAAGTTAGACAAAGAATATCAATTTAAGAAGCCTTCATCTTACATAGATTAAGCTTATTAAAATGCTAATGGGAAAACATAAAACCTAGAAAAATAATTTACAATGTTTTTATCAGCTTGCAATATTGCTCCAAATAAAGACTACGTTAAATCTATCAAGTGGAGTGAAACTTCCTGTATTATTTAAATATATTTTTGTTAAATAATAATGAGTAATATATAAGCAGACCAGTGTGTGATCTTAATTCATACTTGAAAATAATGAGTCTTGACTGGCTTTATTGTTACAAATTTAGACCCACACATCCTCAGCTATTTCTTTGATATTAATAGGAACATATCTTCTATGTTCATCATAATATACTAGAGTCTTCTATTCATGCCACCAGCCTGTGGCCTCTTATGTCATTAAAAGTAATGTCTTAGGACAACCTCACAAAATGCCTATGAGAAAGGAGACACTGATCTTTGTTTGCCAGTGTGTTATAAAATGTGGTATGATCATTCAATTTATAATGAGAAAAATATTGGTAGTCTTTATGTGTGTCCCTTTTTCTGGCACAGAACTCCTGAAACCCTTGAAATTTCCTAAGTGACAGATCAATAAAAGTCTCTCTTATGTTAACAATGTTATGTTAATGAGGTGACCTTTGGACCTTGCCTAAGGATGGTGTCTGTTGCCTGAAGATCCAATTACTGATTGGAGGGTTGGAACTTTTCCCACCCCCTGTTGACCACTGGAGAAAAGAGGGGCTGGAGGTTGGGTTAATTGAGGTCAAATATTTAATCCATCATGTCTATATAACAAGGTTTCCATAAAACCCTAGAAGGATGAGGTTTAGAGAGCTTGCAGGTTGGTGAACTTATGGAGATTTGGGGACAGCAGCATGCCTGGAGGGACGTGGAAGCTCCCTGTCCCTGCTCCATATCTTACTCTTTGCATCTCATAGGATGTATCAGTGATATCCTTTTACAATAAACCAAGAGTCTAATGAGTAAATAGCTTCCCTGAGTTTTGTGAGCCTCTCTAGCAAATTAAATGAACCCAAGAAAAGGGCTATGGGAATCTCTGATTTATAGTCAGTTGGTCAGAAGTTCAGGTAACAACTTGGGTTTGCAACTGACATTGGAAGTCTGCAAGGTAGGGAAGCCTTCTTGTGGGACTGATCCCTCAACCCCTCAACCTGTGGAGTCTGACGCTGTCTCCGGGTAGATGGTGTCAGAGCTGAATTAAACTGTAGGATATCCCACTACTGCTTGTTTTGTGCTGTGAGGGAAACACCTACACCTACCTCTGCATCTACAAGGTGGAGCTGGGTACAGTTGAGTTCAGTTTACTCACTCAGGCACGTCCAACTCTCTGCGAACCAATGGACTGCAGCACACCAGGCTTCCCTGTCCATCACCAACTCCTGGACCTTCCTCAAACTCATGTCCATTGAGTCAGTGATGCCATCCAACCATCTCATCCTCTGTCAGCCTCGTCTCCTCCTGCCTCCCATCTTTCCCAGCATCAGGGTGTTTTCTAGTGAGTCAGTTATTTGCATCAGAGTTTCAACTTCAGCACTAGTCCTTCCAAAGAATATTCAGGACTGATTTTTTTTTAGGATAGACTGGTTGGTCTCCTTGCAGTCCAA
Source organism: Muntiacus reevesi (assembly GCF_963930625.1). Taxonomy (NCBI): domain Eukaryota; kingdom Metazoa; phylum Chordata; class Mammalia; order Artiodactyla; family Cervidae; genus Muntiacus; species Muntiacus reevesi. The sequence continues at coordinate 23,870,917 of NC_089262.1, read as the reverse complement.
GGGTCTTCTCCAACACCACAGTTCAAAAGCATCAATTCTTCGGTGCTCAGCTTCTTTATAGTCCAACTCTCACATCCATACATGACTACTGGAACAACCATAGCTTTGACCAAATGGACCTTTGTTGGCGAAGTGATGTCTCTGCTTTTTAATATGCTGTTTAGGTTGATCATAGCTTTCCTTCCAAGGAGCAAGCATCTTTTAATTGGGTACAGAAACAGCCAACTGTAGGATATTTCTTTCCAAAGAACCAAAATGAAGATTAGGCTAGATGATAAAGAACAAAGTGATAGGGAACAAAGTTCAATAAAAAGTAATTTTAAATCACCACAGAACTTACAAAATTTTGCAGCTTCTATTTAAGATACTTCGCTTTTAAATCTCACTTGCATTTAAAAGAGCAGAGACAGCTTAGCACCATTTGTTACCAGTGAAGGGGACAGAATATGCTACTCCAAATTATGAACTTTATGGTATCAATAATAATGGTTCCACTACAGTTTAATATCAGAACATTTTCCAAAACTGTAGTAATGAATCTGAAACACCACCAAGGTCCATCATCAAATGCTCAGTTCAATTAGGCCTGAACAAAGTTCAGTCCAGCTTTTCTTAGGTTTCATTATAAAGAAGCTCTGTTCAGAGTCTTTTAGCTCAGTCCAGTTTCTCAAAAATTGCTAAAAAGTTTTTGGTACTAAGCTTGACATATGGCTAGATTTGTGTATTGGGCAGATACCTGATATATACTTTCAGACAGACCAAAAAAGCAGAAGTTAATATGCAAAAAATAGACCAATAATTATTACTGAAATATTGACTACATTGCCTTAAAATACCCAAAACCCTACAAATGTATTCTCATTTTTTTTTTCAGAATTTATCATGGCTCATTTAGCCAAAAACAAAACAACACCAATAAATAATAGCAACAATCTGTAAAATTCCCCCAAATAGCAGAATATATTTTTAGTATGATGACTACCCAGAGAATTTGGCAGCTTGATCTTAGAATGCATTGGAAACTGAAGTCTCTGTGAAACAACTCAATAATTTATTAACTTGGTCTGTAGCTATGGTAAATGATAGCCCAGCTGACATTCCCTGAGGGCATTTTTAAGAGAAATATAGTGGGATAGAAGGAATCATTACTTTTCCTATAATTTTATTATAACATTCTCGTAATTTCTTTGGCAAACATAGCTTATTTGGTTACTGTGGATTTAAATTTTTCTTTTTGCTTTTTTCTAGCTCTCATAGATAACTCTTCTGAAAGATATACTAAGTCACTCTTTCTCATGTTAGCATGCACTGGTCTTTAGAAAAAGTATGATGAAGAAGCAAAGCAGAGACTATATTTTTTCAATTAAAATTTTGCCCAGTGACTTAATATTGACTCATAATTTGTCAACCTGCCCCTTTTTAAAAGCTGCCTTTTCCACTGTGCACAAAATTGGGTTTTGTCACACTTTCTTTTTTGATTCTGGAGAAGACTTTAATTTAACAGTATGTTGCTGAAAGTCAGGCCTGAATTAACTTCACTCTCCTGGACTGGCAATTAAAAATAAAATACACATCATCCTAATTTCCATTTGACTTTGGATATTAAGGCAGGAAATCTATTTTTTTAAGTATAAGATTCTTTTAGAGATCAAGTTTCTCCCTGTGCCTTTCCACTAAATGTAATTTCCATTTTTATTGCTCTGATAAAAAAATGCACTTTTGTCTTCCCTCCTCAGAACTTAAGCAGGCAATTATATCTACTACAACTACCCCAAATACAATCACAAGAAATTAGATCTTTTGTTTTGTTCTTTTTTGCCTGTTGAGCTTACATTTTTTCCAGTTGGTTTTCATTTTTGACAGCAAACGTCCTTAAAAACCAAATAACTCTGTTGGGTCTTACTCTTATTGATATTCAACTAAAGATGAAAGTTAGATTTCCATAGCTTAACACTGGAGATCTTATAATCAGTTTAAAAATCTAACTAAATTGAAATGTCATCTTATCTGTTATTTTAATATCACTTTTAAAACTGTAAAAAATATCTAGTCTGACCTCATCCTTTAATACTTGATGAACATTTACCACAGTCCACAGAACTAATGTTATTCTTTTATTTCACCTACTCTTCAATCATGGCATTTCCAGAATAAACTTACTATTTTACCTTCCATCAATTTCCACACAGTGTTAATTTCTTTTAAATGGCATTACTCACCAAATCACTCCAAGATTTTCCTGTATTCCTTATTTAACTAATGGTTCATTCTCAGTCCCAATCAGTTGCAACCTCTGGTTAAATTTTTCTTTTTAAGTGAATTTTACAGTGGATTTCAACATTTCTTATTTAGACTAACAGTGTAATTTATGCACATCTCTCTCCATTACTCCTTTCTTCAACTAAACATTACATTGGTGGAAGAATTGTCTCTTTCTCTCCTTCTCCTACACCATTCCCTTCTTCTCCAGTATAAATATGATCATATTGACACTACTTGAATTTCTTGGATGGATTCTGTTTACTACATATTGAATTTAAACTCTTTGCCATAGTCTTAAGATGGTCTTTTTAACTCACTGTACCTTTCTGGTTTCATCATGTCTGTCAACTTCTTCATGCTACATATAATTATAATGATCCAAAGCTTTGATTTATAGCCACTAATTCAGCCCTCTCTTTTAGAGGCTTTCTTGGACAAAAATCAATCACACACCTTTCACTTGCTTGGCTTAATTTTTTACTTTTTAGGAAGTCATTGCGTTATATTCATACCTGATGGCTCAGAAGGTTAAGAATCTGCCTGCAATGCAGGACACTTGGGTTCCATCTCTGGGTGGGGAAGATTCCCCTGAAGAAGAGAATGGCTACCCACCCCAATATTCTTGCCTGGAGAATTCCATGCACAGAGGAGTCTGACAGGCTACAGTCCATGGGGTCATTCATGACTGAGTAACTAACACTTTCATAAATCCAGGAGGCCTATATTGCCAAAATGTTTACAACAGAATTTCCTTTATTTTATTCTTAAATTAATATTAAGGATACTCTATTATTGTCATCTAAGTCTCAGCTCCTTCCTTGACTTTTTTCAAAAGTTTGAAATGCAGACTTGTCTTGTCAATTCACAATTCTTAGGCAAGATGAATCAAAATAAGTTAGGAATTCCCTTCAGCTTATATAATGGCTTTGACTCTTATTTTAAAATGTTTGGTAAGAAAGACTTTCATTTACAACTTTTTCTTCTTGATTGGACCCTGAGGGAAAGATAGTCTCTAATAATCGAGAATTATAATTTGCTACATTGGAATATATGGCTTTCAAATGTCAAGTTGTTCTTTTAAAATCTCATATTTTAATTTTGTGTTTTACTTTAGAAGTTATGTAAAATTTCTGAGGAATAAAATGGTCCAAACTATGTGGTACATTAGTCTCTTACTGTTTATATATCAAATATATCACTAGGAAGGCAGGGCAATTACACAGCAAATGAGCAGTAATTTAGATTTTTCTAGAGTTTTTAGGAGCACAGTTCTCATGGCCAGAATTTTGCCTCTTGTGATTTTCAGTCCTTGGTACTATGCTCATGAATTTGCTCATGAAGATGCCCCCTGGCAAAAGGAATATTGCAGATGTAATTGAAGTTTCTAAACCATTCACTTAAGTAGAAAAATTATCCTGGATTATCTAGGTACACCTAATGTGTTTTATTTGATAGAAAATTGTACTTAGAGACTGAGACTGTCTTTGTCCAATATTTTATTTAACATGTTTCACTGTGGGAATTATAATAACTTCACAAGCCTATAGCATTATAGGGTAATGTTTCTTAATAAGCCAATAAAGAAATCACATATTCTAAACCAATGATAGATTAATTACACTATTGTCCCAGGTAGAGGGAGATAAAAAGAATAAAGTTCAAATTTATTTGAGGTGTACCTTTCTGCAAGTAGGTTCTCAGAAGAGGCCATTTAACCAATCATGAGCTGACTTCCAGCTGCCAGAGAAAAGAAAAGCTCCTTGTTGCTGGAGCCGGTTGCTAGGGAACCAAGACACTGGTACTGGAGGGCAAGATTATCTCTTTCCGGGGGGCTGCAAGTCTTTCACCACTGCTGCTAAGAGTCACCTTGTCAACTGCTGAAGCTAAGGTCCCAAGTTCTTTGGAGAGCTGTTTAGATCAGCGAAGGGTAGCCTTGCTGAGACCAAACACTGATAATCCTCGCCGACTCTGTATAAGTGTCACTCGGTCATAGTTGCTTCTTCATCATTTCTTATTGTTAAACCCCCAACAGTGGCCTCTTAGCAGCTTATCAGCAACTGGATGACATCCTGACACAATTTCACTTTTATGTCAAAACGACAACTTCATTCTTAGATCAAAGCAACTTCATTCTTAGATCAAAACAACTTCACTCCTAAAAACAACTTAATTTTTTTGTCACTGACAAGTGTGTTTGAAATCTTATCAAACCACTACATAACACAGTGTAATCACTTGAGGTATTGAAAACAGCTTTTTCTGGCAGATGACAAAAGAGGAAGTCAAAGAGATTCCAAGTTGAAGAGGCACTTAACCTGACATTGCTTTAGGGAAGCCCCAGGGAAAGCTTGAGAAGGAATGAGGTCAGTGTCTAGTAGCAAAGACTGGCCCCCTGACTGAAAAGCAGGAAGAAATAATTCTATACCCAGGAGGATCTAGACTCGGCCAATAATCTGCATGAATTTGGGAGCAGACTTTTCCCCAGGCTTTCCACAGGGAACAAAAACCTTCTGACACTTTGATTTCAGCTTTGTGAGACCCTAAGCAAAGAACCAGCTGAGGTCACCAGACATTTGATCTACAGAAGCCTCTGTGAAATGACAAATTAGTTTTGTTTTGAAACAAAGTGCTAAGTATATGGCAACTTGTCAAGGCAGCAATAGAAAACTAGTACAGCATCTTCTCTTATTCCTTACATTGTTCTTCATCAGCCTATCCTCCTGCCAAAATATTATTCATTTTCCTATGGTCCAATTCAACTGTCAAATACTTGATCTTTCCATTCTAAGGAATCATTATTCCTATATAACTCTTAACTGAAATTTTAGCAAGATGATTGAAAAATGCTTATTCAGTTTGGCTAGGATCCCGGGAGATAAAGACTCAAGAAGTATTACAGAATGTAGAGGGGAGATAATAAAGTTAAAAAACGTAAGGTTACAGTTGGTTACATCATGTTTATCAAGAATTGTATTTGGAGTTGGCAAAAAGTAAGGGTGGTTACTAAAAGGCTGAAATTGATTATTTAAAGAAGTAAGGGTGAAATTAAGAGACACTTGCTCCTTGAAAGAAAAGCTATGACAAACCTAATCAGTGTATTAAAAAGCAGAGACATCATTTTGCCAATAAAGGTCCATATGGTCAAAGCTATGGTAGTCATGCATGGATGTAAGAGTTGGACTAGAAAGAATGATGGGTGCTAAAGAACTGAGACATTACTTTGCCAACAAATGTCCATCTAGTCAAGGCTATGGTTTTTCCAGTTGTCACGTGTGAATGTGAGGGTTGGACTATAAAGAAAGCTGAGTGCCGAAGAATTGATGTTTTTGAACTGTGGTGCTAGAGAAGACTTTTGAGAGTCCCTTGGACTGCAAGGAGATTCAAGCAGTCCATCCTAAAGGAGATCAGTCCTGGGTGTTTATTGGAAGGACTGAAATTGAAGCTGAAACTCCAACAATTTGGCCATCTGATGCAAAAATCTGACTCATTTGAAAAGACCCTGAAGTTGGGAAAGATTGAAAGCGGAAGAAGGGGACGACTGAGGATGAGATGGTTGGATGGCATTACTGACTCAATGAGCATGAGCTTGAGTAAACTGTGGGAATTGGTGATGGACAAGAAGGCCTGGTGCTGCAGTCCAAGTGGTTGCAAAGAGTCAGACACGACTGACATATTGAACTGAACAAACTAGTCAATCCTAAAGGCGATCAACTCTCAATATTTATTGGAAGGACTGATGCTGAAGCTGAAGCTCCAATACTTTGGCCATCTGATGCAAAGAGTCAGCTCATTGGAAAAAAAACCCTGATGCTGGGAAAGATTGAAGGCAGGAGGAGAAGCAACAACAGAGAATGAAATGGTTAGATGGCATCCCTGATTCAACAGACATGAGTTTAAGCAAACTCCCAGAGGTAGAGAAGGACAGGGAGGCCTGGTGTGCTACAGTCCATGGGGTTGCAGAGTCAGACACAACTGAGAGACTGACCAGCAAGAAGGACAGTTATTGAATAAGGATTGGGAAGGGTTTGAAATGATTGTATAGATGCAAGGGGAGACTTTGAGACTGTAAGTTTCCAGCTGCAGGTGTTGTACTGAATACCTCTGGTGATGTCCTTAGGTCTGGTACAATCAGTGAAAATTCAAGGTTTCAGTGTTGCAGAAACATATTTGAGACAAGATCATCAATGGCCCACCTGACTCCTTCTTTATTTTTATTTTTTTTCTTTTTTGCCTTAACTGTGATTTTGCATGTTCTCAGTTGCTCTCAATTCTTTTGTGACCTCGTGGACTATAACCTGCTAGGCTCTACAGTCCATGGAATTTTCCAGGCAAGAATATTGTAGTGGGTTGTCATTTTCTCCTCCAGGGAGTCTTCCTGACCCAGGGATTGAACCTGCCTCTCCTGTGTCTCCTGCATTGGGAGGCGAATTCATTACCACTGTGCCTTCTGGGAAGCCCGAACTGTGATTGCTCCATTACAATTTCAATTTGTCAGCATTACACACCTGTGTATTCATATAACAATTATGTGCATACTTGTTTTTATCAGTAACTTCTATGTTGAGAGATGGCTCTGTGATCACCTATCCATTTCATACATCTGTACCCTTAGATACCTAGCACTGTATCTGATACATCATAAACTATCTAAATATATAAAATGTTTAATTGATGTGAGCTCTTATATTTATCCATTCAGTTCTTTTTCTTCCAGATTTCCTAGATGTCTTCTTCTATTTCATTCACTAATATTTATTGAAGACATATTTTATACCAAAATATCTGTTCAATAAAGGAAGTCCATGAACAGCCTAAGTATCTCCTCTTCCTCGGTAGAATTCTCACAAGTTCCTTTTGAGGAGATCCAATTACCAAATAAATGAAAATGATAATCTCAGATAGTGATGCTCAGTTAGATGGTCAAATGATATGAGTGACCATTAGAGGGGAGACTGTGATTGAGAGTTGGATAGGCTTTTCCAAGGACATGACCTTGAAGCTGAGCCCAGGAGGGTTGCAAGGAGTCAATATATGGAGAATTGAGCAGAGAGTGTCCAGGCTCAGGGAATAATTGTAAAATGATGTTAAGAATAGACTTGAAATGCTTGAAGTAGAGAAACACTTGCATAGTAGCAAGCATGCCTGTGACAGAAAGGAAATATTTCAATACTTCTTAGTAGACTTTAAAGATAGTAAAATGGGGTGGGGGGAGAGTGGAAAGAAAGAAGCGAAGGAGATTAAGATGTACAAACTTCCAGTTGCAGAATAAATGAGTTACTGGTATGAAATGCATAATATGGGCAATATAGTCAGTAATTATATAATATCTTTGAATGGTGACAGACAGTAGCTAAATTTATCATGGTGATCACTTTGAAATGCATAGAAATATTGAATCATTATGTTATGCACCAGGTACTAACATAGTGTTATAGGTCAATTATGCTTCAAAAATAAACAACCTTATAGAAAAAAAGATAAGATTTTTGGTACCAGAAGAGGTAGAGGGAGGGAGTGAGAGGAAATTGAATGAAGGTAGCCAAAAGGTACAAATTTCCAGTTATAAGATAATTAAGTACTAGAGATATAATGAACAACATGACAAATATAATTAACACTATTGTGTGTTATAAATAAAAGTTAAGAGTAAATCATAAGAATTCTCATCAGAAGGAGAAAAATAGTTTTTTTCTTCTTCTATTTTTTAGGTTTTGTATCTATATGCAATGATTGATGTTCACTAAACTTGTGAGAAGTCAAATCATTTTATCTTAGACAATTCTGTATGTTAATTATGTCTCAATAAAGTTGGAAGGAAAGTGTCTCTGGTTAATCTCTGAGCCAACAAAGGCTAACAGAGATTGTGACCTTGATTACTTGAACTAATTAATTGGACTATAAAATATAAAAGAGCTAAATAGTGTATTATATCTATTTGAATATATCATGCCCCCATCAGATAGCTTTGTGATATGACCATAGAACTTGTATGGTTTTATTTTTACATATTAAAGAGTCTGTTGCATTTTTTTAGTTATCAAAAAAAAAAAAAAAAATCAGGCAATCCTCATGAATATATTCTCTCTAAATTTGTCCTATAATTTTTTTCTTAAAACATATGTCTCTATAATTGTAAAATATATATTTAAATGTAGTCTAAAGGAAATAAACACTGACTATTCACTGGAAGAACTGATGTTGAAGCTGATGCTCCAATACTTTGGCTACCTGATGTGAAGAGCTGACTCATCAGAAAAGACCCTGATGCTGGGAAAGACTGAAGGCAGCAGGAGAAGGGGAAGACAGTGGATTGACATGGTTGATTGTATCATTGACTCAAAGGACATGGCTTTGAGCAAACTCGGGAAGATAGTGAAGGACAGAGAAGCCTGGTATGCTACAGTCCATGGGGTTGCAAAGAGTCAGGCGTGACTGAGCCACTGAACAAAAACAACAACAAAATGATCGTACAGTTAAACTGAAAAAGTCTCGAATGTGACACTAAGTAATTTGTACTGACCATGGGCTTCAATTGCCTCATCTACAAATCACGAGATTTGCAGAAAGTACTCTTTAATCTTCTTTTAGCTCTACAAAAACAGTAAGACCTGTCTTGGCTGTATGCATAATCTACTGCATTCTTCCAGGAATCTTCTATAAAAAGGGCTACACTGGAGTGTTTAAAAGGTAATTGAGAATCACATATTTCAACTGCTCATCCACAGTGAGAATTTTAACATTTTTGAGCTGAGTATTCAAAATTATATCTCTATAAATACATGACAAAATAGATAATTTGACAGACTAGCCCATGTTTGATGATTCAAAAATTACAATAGTTCCACTGAAAAAATTATTGTATTAACTGCAAGTTCTGAAGGAGTAAATCATGAGAAATTGAGGTAGTAATTGCACTTTAGGGTGTCCATATATTTTCTCCCTTACCTATGTTGTCTTCCTGATAATTTATTCATATATTTTTCTTTAAAATATCATTTCTTAAAAATAAAACTTAAGTCTTGACTTAGGTGGCAGGAACCTCAGGGAACAGGAATACAATGTTTCAAAAACCTAAGGAGATGAATTTCCTACCCTGACTTGTGGCTGTCACATTTTTCTTTCAGAGCTAGACCATGTAATTTTTTATAAAATGAGTATTTTTGGATTCTTACTCTCCATCATCTCTCGGTCCTCTCTGATTTGAAATCCTTGGACTAGTTTAAAGGGTGAAAACACCCACAATCCAGTCCTTACTGCCTTACATTTGCTGTCATTCTGCAACTGTGAAAATCTTTGTCTAAGTTTCAAATTTCATCTCTTCAGTTTCCAGTGGGTTGATGTAGAACAGTCTGTGAACCTCATGCTGAATTCCAAGGCCTCACTTGGCATATTGGCTAACTGGAGACATATGGCATTTCACCCCTCTCCTGGGCTCACAGCTTCTAGCTTGTTCCTCACCCACTTTTTGCTTAAAGCCTTAAAAATTGCTCCAAATATGTGTATGATATGTATTTAGAATTACTAGAGCTCAACAGCAGTCCATTCATTTGTGTGTCTGTTCCTTTTCTTTCTGTTCTTTCTTCCTTTTTTGCCTTCCTTCCGTTCTCTTTCTTCCTATTCCCCACCCACTTTTCTTTCTTTCCTCCTGTCCTTGCTCCCTTCCTTTCTTCCTCCCTTCCTTTCTTTCTCTCTCTCTCTTTCTGCCTTTCTTTGTTTTCCACATTTTAGCTAACAAAACAAAGAGGCTTTATTTTTCATTTTCATAGAAAACATCTGCTACTTACTTTCTTGTTTCTTCACATCAAAACTTGTTACCATTTTTTAGTCTTAGTGTGAGAAAATTTTGTGCAATATCTTATTTTTCAATATTGCCTTTTAAAGCAGTCATAAGTGGACAGATCTATTAATGCATAACTACGAAACCCAAACGTTCGACTCCCAGGGAATGTCCATATGTGAAACTTGGCGGTCAAGAATAGGAAGAGCAGAGTAACCACGGTTAATATGTGGCCACAAATTTTTATTTATTTATTTACAAATGTTTAAAATATAAAATCTTAGGTGTTTTTGTCAATGTTAAAACCAAACCTGAAGCTTGGCTTTTCCTTTATGGCTAATTATATTTTCTGATATAAATTAAATCACACTAGTTATGCAGTTAGCAATTTACTTTAGTTGTCTAAGTAATAGTGCTGTGTTTATGAGCTAGGTCTTTAGAGTCAGACTCTCGTATTGAAATCCCTCAGGCCCTGAGAATATATTGTTGTTCAATTGCTTAGTCATGTCTGACTGTTTGCGACCCCATGGAGTGCAGCATGCCACACTTCCCTGTCTTTGACCAACACCAGGAGCTTGCTCAGACTCATGTCCATTTAGTCGGTGATGCCATCCAACTAACGCATCCTCTGTCATCCCCTTGTTCTCCTGCCTTCAATCTTTCCCAGCATCAGGGTCTTTTCTAATGAGTAAGTTATTTGCATGAGGTGACAAAGTATAGGAGTTTCAGTTTTAGCATCAGTCCTTCTAATGAATATTTAGGGCTGATTTCTTTAGGACTGACTGGTTTGATCTGCTTCCAGTCCAAGGGACTCTCAAGAGTCTTCTACAACACTGTAGTTCAAAAGCATCAGTTCTTTGGTGCTCAGCTTTCCTTACAGTCCAGCTCTCACATCAATATATGATTACTGGAAAAACCATAGCTTTGGCCGTATGGGCCTTTGTCAGCAAAGTAATGCCTCTGCTTTTTAATACGCTGTCCAGCTTTGTCATAGCTTTTCTTCCAAGGCACAAGCATCTTTTAATTTCATGACTGTAGTCACCATCTGCAGTGATTTTAGACCCCAAGAGAATAAAGTCTGTCACTGTTTCCAATGTTTCCGTGTCTATTTGCCATGAAGTGATGGGACTGGATGTTATGATCTTAGTTTTTTGAATGTTGAATTTTAAGGCAGCTTTTTCACTTTCCTCTTTCACCCACATCAAGAGCTCCTCTTCAGTTTCAGTATATATTGTTCAATTTAGTAAGTTTTCCACCATCTTAAAGTCTGTTTCTGATAACTAATTATAAAAATAACTATTATTATATAATTAAAAGTATACAAATACAGTGAATAGGAGATAAGCTGAATATATATGTATATATAAATATAAATATATATATATATATATTTTTTTTTTTTTCCTCATCAATACCAAGCAGATGAGATCACCAGCAGTTAATTAGCCACATGTATTCACAGCCTAGGGAAGAAGGACCCTGCTTCTTACAGGGCTACTCAAAGGTTGCATTTGGGAATAGAGTGAACAAGCAGGAGGTGTGAAGGGCAAGCTTTATGGTAACAAGAGTGTAAATAGGGCCCTGATCCCTGCAGAAGGATGTGATGACTTGTCTGAGTAATTTTGTGGGTTGGCTGGAGAATGAAACCTGCTAGGTTCAAAACCAAGTGAAAAACAGTTTGTCCCCCTGATAGGAGAAACAGCTGGGTGGGAGCATATGTTAAGAATTCTCATGTGCTGGGCGCTGCTGGGGATTAACATATGTGGCGGAGGGGAACAGAGAGAGATTAGGCAACAAGAGAAGTCACACTGTGCAGTGAGCCCCAAAAGTCTTGTCTAGCCCACCCAGATCTCTGCAGGACACATGGTCCCTCAGAGTTTTCCCATGGTGACTCAACACGGCGAAGGTTGTGCCCTTGACAAAGTCAGTTATTTGCAGCTGACACAGGTGCCAAAGGAGTGAATGGCAGTCTGCTTGACCATACTTAAAACACGGAGAGTGTTTCTTTCTTGCAGAGTGAACTGGATGGTACAACTCTGCAAGGAAATCAAACTAGCCAATCCTAAAGAAATCAGCATCCATTGTGTATTGGACTAGTCCTTCAGCAAGGACTGATGCCAAAGCTGAAACTCCAATATTTTGGCCACCTGATGCGAAGAGCTGACTCACTAGAAAATATCCTGATACTGGGGAAGATTGAAGGCAAAAGGAGAAGAAGGCAGCAAAGGATGAGATGGTTAGATGACATTGTCAACCCAATGGACATAGATTAGAGCACACTCCAGGAGATAGTGGAGGACAGGGAAGCCAGGCATGCTGCAGTTCATGAGCTCACAAGGAGTCAGACAGAACTTAGCAAATGAACAACAACAAGATTCATTTCCCATATTTGGGACCAGCTCCTTCAAGATTCCACTAGGCCTCTCTTCCTTAAGAAAACTTAAATGAGAGTTAGTAGCATAACTGAAGATCCTATCTTCTGTAGGTGTTCCTAGGGTCTTTTACTGATATTCATCATCATTCACCTTAGAGGCCCTTCACCTTCAGTGTCTACTTCTGAATGATCACTTACCTATGAATGTGACATAAGCTTTAATTATTGTTGCTTTCTTTACATAAAATCAAAATGTATGTAGATGAGAAAGAACATATTAAGATAATTGTTCTTCAAATATTTATACATATATTTGCTAGAATTCAAAACTTTATTCAAGCATTTAAGAAACGTGGGGAAATTAAGAAAATTATCTTTAAAGCAAGGAAGGAAGGATAGAAGGAAAGCTGGAAAGAGAAAAAGAAACCCATCAAATATGATATGCTTTCAGAGAATGAGTGCACTGATGCTTAAGATATTTTAGGCTTGCTGAATTTCTTTCCTACCACTAAAAACTGTCTGAACAGTATAATGTAGGCATTATGTCACATGCACATCAAAATGTTTGGCATATTTTATATATCCAACTTTTTTTTTTAATAGACTAAACATGAAAATAGAACTACAAAGCAACACTTAAGCCTTTTGATCTGGGCATTAAATTCTCAGGAAAAGTGATTTAGTTTTCTTAATAGAAGCCTGCTCATTACATAAGACCAAGCTGAGACGTGTTGGTGTATTTTTTCATCCTTAGTGCTATATTACAACATTCTACTGACAGTAAAGTATCTCCTGCTGTGACAAGTATTGATCTTATTTTTCCTTTGAGACTCCTAACAAGCCAAACTGTAGCTTCCTAAAATATTCAGCTGGAGTGGTAGTTTGTCACAGCTATAAGTTAACAAGAAATTTACTTTAACTCTCCATTGGAAAAATAAAGCACAATTCATATTCTCCAAGTATTAGCTGACTGCATAATTGCTTTATCAGCTAAATGACTGAATGATTCAAAAATTGAAGCCAAGAGTATTTTTCTTAAGTATACATGTGCTTTTGTCCAGTGAAAAGAGTAAGCAAAGTTTTCATATATGATAGCATAAAACTGAGGGATACATGTAAAACTGAGAAAATTAGAGCTGTAAATCTAACATGAATTGATGTTTTAAAGTTATGTCTATATACAAATGTATGTTAAATTAAACAATTTGTATGGAAATACAAAAAACCTCAAATAGCCAAAGCTATCTTGAGAAAGAAGAATGAAATTGGAGGAATCAACCTGCCTGACTTCAGGCTCTACTACAAAGCCACAGTCATCAAGACATTATGGTACTGGCACAAAAACAGAAATATACATCAATGGAACAAAATAGAAAGCCCAGAGATAAATACACGTACCTACGGACACCTTATCTTCGACAAAGGAGGCAAGAATATACAATGGAAAAAAGACAACCTCTTTAACAAGTGGTACTGGGAAAACTGGTCAACCACTTGTAAAAGAATGAAACTAGAACACTTTCTAACACCACACAAAAAAATAAACTCAAAATGGATTAAAGATCTAAATGTAAGACCAGAAACTATAAAACTCTTAGAGGAGAACATAGGCAAAACACTCTCTGACATAAATCACAGCAGGATCCTCTATGACCCACATCCCTGAATATTGGAAATAAAAGCAAAAATAAGCAAATGGCACCTAATGAAACGTAAAAGTTTTTGCACAACAAAGGAAACTATAAGCAAGGTGAAAAGACAGCCTTCAGAATGGGAGAAAATAATAGCGAATGAAGAAACAGACAAAGGATTAATCTCAAAACTATACAAGCAACTCCTGCAGCTCAATTCCAGAAAAATAAATGACCCAATCAAAAAATGGGCCAAAGATCTAAACTGACATTTCTCCAAAGAAGACATACAGATGGCTAACAAACACATGAAAAGATGCTCAACATCACTCATTATCAGAGAAATGCAAATCAAAACCACAATGAGGTACCACTACACGCCAGTCAGGATGGTTGCTATCCAAAAGTCTACAAGCAATAAATGCTGGAGAGGGTGTGGAGAAAAGGGAACCCTCTTACACTGTTGGTGGGAATGCAAACTAGTACAGCCACTGTGGAAAACAGTGTGGAGATTTCTTAAAAAAACTGGAAATAAAACTGCCATATGACCCAGCAATCCCACTTCTGGGCATACACACCAAGGAAACCAGATCTGAAAAAGACACGGGTACTCCAATGTTCGTTGCAGCACTGTTTATAATAGCCAGGACATGGAAGCAGCCTAGATGCCCATCAGCAGATGAATGGATAAGGAAGCTGTGGTACATATTATACACCATGGAATATTACTCAGCCATTAGAAAGAATTCATTTGAATCAGTTCTAATGAGATGGTTGAAACTGGAGCCCATTATACAGAATGAGGTAAGCCAGAAAGATAAAGACCAATACAGTATACTAACGCATATATATGGAATTTAGAAAGATGGCAATGATAACCCTATATGTAAAACAGAAAAAGAGACACAGATGTACAGAACAGACTTTGGGACTCTATGGGAGAAGGCGAGGGTGGGATGTTCTGAGAGAACAGCACTGAAACAAGTATACTATCAAGTGTGAAACAGATCACCAGCCCAGGTTGGATGCATGAGACAAGTGCTCGGCCTGGTGCACTGGGAAGACCCAGAGGGATCGGGTGGAGAGGGAGGTGGGAGGGGGATCAGGATGGGGAACACATGTAAGTCCATGGCTGATTCATGTCAATGTATGGCAAAACCCACTACAATATTGTAAAGTAATTAGTCTCCAACTAATAAAAATAAATAGAAAAAAAAATAGTCTGCCTAAATAATAAAAAAGCAAGAACATATATTTAATATGTCTTTCTTCCTCATACCATGGTTTTATAAAAATTGTAAATGAACATGGTGATTGAAACCGGAAATCTAGAGAATGTTGTTGATGAGATTTAATTAGCATATTAATAGAAATTTACAGATAATACTTTTCAAAAAATAAACTTACTAATGATATTTGGTTTAAAGGAATTTTTTGTTATAAAAATAAGAGTATGCATGTCTATAATACTAGAAATCACTACATTACCTAACAAGCAAATACATACATGATATATTTAAATAAAATTGCATATTTTGTGATGGAAATTCATTCTTCAAAGACATAGAAATGAAGTAATAGCAAATGGGTTATTTAATCCTTCCACTCAGACTTTAGGCATCAGCATTGTAAATCATACTATGTAGGGAGAAAATAGTCTACTTAAAAAAAATGACTCCATGTTCATAAATTATCACAATTAACATCTGAAATATATAGTGTGTCATTCAAGCTCTTACTTATTGTATTGTTGTTGTTCAATAGATAAGTTGTGTCCTACTCTTTGTGACCCCATGGACTGCAGCATGCCAGACTTTCTTGTCCTTCAGTATCTCTTCGACTTTGCTTAAACTCATGTTCATCCAGTCAGTGATGCCATCCAACCATCTCATCCTCTGTTGCCCCTTCAACCTCCTGTCCTCAAACTTTCCCAGCATCAGGATTCTTTCCAGTGAGTCAGCTCTTTGCATCAGGTGGCCAAAGTATTGGAGCTTTAGCTTCAGCATCAGTCATTCCAATGAACAATCAAGGCCGATTTTCTTTAGGACTGAATGGATTGTTCTCTTTCTATGTGAAAATGCTGTCTACCTTATACTGAAATTATCAATTACATTATTAGTTTTTCTTTTGTTGGAAATCACATATGGCACAATAACCTTATTTTCTTTGAAGAAAAACTTCTCATTATCTGTTACATACATGTAGAGACATGATAACATCACACATTGAACAGTCTTTGCCCATGGAGTAAAGTCTCAGGTCTGGTAAAAGTATATTAATGTATTAATAGCTAGGCACTAAACATGCCTCAAATATTTATGCATTGGAATAAACAATATTTTCTTTTAAACATAAGGGCTTGTAATTTCAAATTTGACCCCAAAAGAATGGAATAAAATTGTGTCCATCTCAACTAAAGAAGGAAAAATAAGAAAAAATTTCCACTCTGGAGAAAATTCTTTGCCAGTCACCTAAAAAAGATGTTTGGTATAAGTAATAGAGTGTACATCCATACAACTGGGATTCATTCAGAATTTCTCATGATTTTTTTTTTAACAAGTGAATATCAAAAATCAAACCGGAAACTAAATATCCTTTAATTAACTATAAAAATTCCAAATATCTTAAATCCCACAGAAGAAGGACAAAAAATTTATGAATCTGTTCATGAGTAAAACAGTAGCCCATGTTTCAGAGTAGATCAGAAAACTTCTGCAGAGTAGTACCATAAGTTGCATGAAATTATCACTAACACAAATCTAACACAATGTCTCATCCATACGGTCACATATAATGCTTTAGATATCTGACTTATTATATACAGGGAAGATGGAAACCCTATTTTCAACAGCTCTATGGCTGATTTTCTATTAATTCTTCATGGGTGTTCACATTTCTTATTTAATGGAATTCCTAAATACAGTTTCTTACTTTAGGACATTTACACTTTAATATAAAATTTTCCCATAAGATTTGCAAAATTTCAGCCTTTTCCAGATTAAAAAAATGAAAATATTACTATTTATTTAAGAAGAGAATCCTTTATAACAATATAACAGTATTAAGCTTTTGCAATGATTTTATCCATTTTATAGTAACTATACTGAAGATTATTTGATTTTTGCAAGTTGTGTTCCATTATATACATACATACATATATATATATATGTAATATATATACACATTCACCAGCAAATTCATATAGCATTTCATAGAAAAGAAATTCTCCAGTTAAAAACTAGAAAATGTCTAGTGCCATTTGGAAATAAAAGTAGGTGATGAAATACACTGAGTTTCTGTGTGTTTTTAAAACCTATAAAGTAAAAAAGTAACAGCATATGACATTATATTTATGTGATTGTACAGTATACAGATTATATAGTATACAGGTCATAACTTATTTTGTCTTAAAATTCACTTCCATTTAATGTACAAAGAGACATTGAATGTATTATTCTAAGTAAATAAATGAGGTATATTTCCTAATGTTGTCCATAGTTCAGTTCAAAATAATAAATCCTTCTAGATTTCATTACTAATTATGTATGTTGGGAATTAATGTTACTAACCACAAGCTAATACTGAATGTCTCATACTTGAAAGTTTTCCAAAGCAGGCTTATGCTGATCTAACTTCATTTTATTTTACAGTCTAAGAAATATGCAGATAATGGATTAAAAACATAGTTCAATAAATTGCTAATCATGTGGTGTTTATCATTCAATTACTTTACTTTTAACATAAAATCATAAAATTACACTTAATCATTGTTGCAGGTTATAGCTAGTTTTCTTTCAACTAAATTAAATGCTTTCAGATATACCAATTCTGATATGGAATGGAAAGTCCAAAGATAGTGTTATGTAGATATTCTTCTCCTTTAGCTTACTATAATTAAGCAATTAACTGCCTTCCACTCACACTGTTTTCTAAACTAATCCCAAATATTTCTGCCTGTTTGCTCTCCTTCAGGCTACTCTCCTGACAGTTATTCCTTCCCTGGAGGTGTTTGCAAAGAAATCTCTAAGAAACTCCATCTGAAAACAGATTTGACAACCCCTATTTACAGTAACCTGGTCATATTAGTCCACCTTTAGGAATATTTTAAAGGGACATCATTTGCGTTCTATATAAGCTAATATGAAACATAAAAGACGTTGAAACAGTTTGGTTTTACTTAATTGAGTAATATCAGCATGTGGATGTTGCGTGTGGACAAAAGCCCTGCACCAACTCTTGTAATAGGGCTAAAGTATTTCCATACTTTAAATAACAACTTAAGCTGCGGGGAGCGGCTTGAAAGAGCTGACTCTGGGAGCCGCCTTGATTATCGAGGGTTCCTTCAAGGACATAGCTCTCTGTCCCGCCACCCCTCTGAATTTACTATCCAAAGATAAACACAACACTAGTAAGCCTTGAATGCACACAAGACGCAGACAGACAGCTTTTTTACGATTACCCCTAATCTAAATCAGGATGCCATTCCTGTGCTCTGACGCCTAGTGAGAGTTCTAATTATTGTTATCTTAAGATGATGTACATGGGGAAGAATTTTCTTTGTGATGTCTCCTTCTTGGTTTAAGTATAAATGAAGCTTAGAGAAATAAAGGAGCATCGTTGACTGCAGCGATCCTCTCGACCCCATCTGTCCTGTCTCTTTATTTCTTAGCCTAAAGGAACGCGTCGTGTTGCTCGCTGAAATCTCCCGGCTGGTCCGGCAAGTGGCGCCCAAGCGTGTGGCTCGTCAAAAGTTCCTCTCGGCCGCTACCCGTTGGAAATTGTGCAGTAAGTAAGTAAAAGAATATTTGCTTGAATATTGTGGGGTAGGAAGGTTTATTGTCGAGAGTATAAACTATGGGGCAAGATCATAGTCGTCAGTTGTTTGTGCATATGTTACAGATAATGTTGAAGCATCGGGGAATGCAGGTTACTAAAACAAAATTGCAGACTTTTCTTAGTTTTGTTGAGGAAGTATGTCCCTGGTTTCCACAGGAAGGGACTATGAGTTTAGAGATATGGAAAAAGATAGGGAAACAGATTCAAACATATTATACTCTCCATGGACCTAATAAGGTTCCTGTGGAGACATTTTCATTATGGTCTTTAATAAGAGACTGCCTTGATTTTGAACATGAGGAAGGGAGTAAATTAAAAAACATGCTCTCACCTGAAGATCCAATTTATGCTACTCCTAAAGTTTATGCTACTCCTGAAGGGAAAAGACCCACAAACTTTGAATTAGAATTTGCCAAACCTTTGAAGGAAAATGAGGGAATGTTGACTCCAAAGGATGAGGAAAGTTTAGAGGAACAGGCGGCTGCTTACCATAAGGATGATCATTGGGAATTACTTGTAACTGATGATTCAAATGTGCAGGCAGCAGCTGCCCCTCCGACAAAGAGTCTGGAGGCACTCATGCAGCAATTATTAATAACAATAAAGGAAGACACTGGGCAAAAGATTGTAAATCAAAGGTTAATGAAACTATGGAAGTCATGGGAGCGTTACAACCTGGCTTACCTTCCCCCATGGCTATTCCAAGAAATGCTCATATAATAATCATAGACCTAAAGGATTGTTTTTATACTATTCCCTTAGCACCTCAAGACTGTCCTCGATTTGCCTTTAGCGTTCCATCTGTTAATTTCTCTCAACCAATGCGCCGCTATCAATGGAGTTTTGCCTCAAGGTATGGCTAATAGTCCGACTTTATGTCAAAAATTTGTTGCAGCAGCATTAGAAGAGACTCGAGTAAAATACTCTGATGTTTACATTTTGCATTACATGGATGATATACTGCTGGCACATTTTGATGAAAAACATCTGTTAGCAGCTTATGCCTTCATGGAACCAACTTTGAAGGCTGCAGGGCTTATAATAGCCAAAGAAAAGGTGCAAACTTTTCCTCCTTATTCCTATCTTGGTTTTCGTTTAGAAAGGGAGACATTTGGAGTTCAGCCCATTGCTTTGCGAAGAGATAATCTGAAAACACTTAATGATTTTCAAAAGTTGCTCGGGGACATTAATTGGATTAGGCCCTATTTACATCTTGCAACATATGAATTAAAGCCTCTTTTTGATATCTTAAAGGGAGATAATAATCCTACCTCCCCACGCAGCCTTACAGAAGCTGGGGAGCGAGCTCTTCAGAAAGTGGAAACTGCCTTATCACAGCAGCATTCCAGTTACTGTGACTATGAAAGGCCTTGGGGACTTTATATCCTTGCCTCAGAACATTCACCTACAGGTGTCCTGTTTCAAGATAACCCTCTAAGGTGGATTTACTTGCCAGTTTCTCCTTTACGGGTGTTAAGTCCTTATCATGTTCTTGTAGCTAAAGTAATAGCCAAAGGCAGACAGGAATCCGTTAATTATTTAGGAAGGGATCCCCACTTTATTTGTATTCCTTTTTCAACTGAACAACAGTTATGGCTTTCTCAATTTTCTGATGATTGGGCAATTGCGCTTGCACACTATGCAGGGGAGATTAAACAACATTATCCTGCTAATAAATTGTTACAATTTGCACAGCTGCATCAGTTTATTTTTCCAAAAGTCGTGCAGCAATGCCCTTTGGAAAAGGGGATAACTGTCTTTACTGATGGATCTTCCAATGGTATGGCCAGTTTGGTGATTGAAAATGAATCTTATTATTGTCAAACCTCATATTCATCAGCTCAAGAAGTAGAGCTTTTTGCAGTACTCCAAGCTCTGCAACGTGTTCCTCAAAGTTTTAATTTATACTCTGACAGTCATTATGTTGTCAGAGCTCTCTCAGTCATTGAAACAGTACCCCTCATTGGAGCTGCAAAGCCCTCTGTTCAAACCTTGTTTTTGAAAATTCAGAATCTCATTCGAGCCCGAACTCATCCTTGCTTTTTTGGGCACATACGTGCTCACACTGCCCTTCCTGGACCTTTAATGGCCGGGAATGCTCTGGCGGATGAAGTCACCCGTATGGTATGTTATTCTTCCTTAACCCCTATCTCTGCGGCACAGGCCTCTCATGCAATACACCATCAGAATAGCAATTCTTTACGGCTGCAATTTGGAATTTCTCGAGAGGCAGCTCGTCAAATTGTAAAAACTTGTCCTACCTGCCCGCAGTTTTTTGTTCTTCCCACTTATGGAGTCAATCCTCGGGGTTTACTCCCCAATGATTTGTGGCAAATGGATGTTACACATATTTCTGATTTTGGAAAATTGAAATATGTGCACGTTACTGTTGATACCTTTTCTGGTTTCCTCATGGCCACACTTCAACCTGGAGAGGCTAGTAAGCATTGTATTCAGCATTGCTTACGGAGCTTTTCTGCTATGGGCCTACCTAAATGCATCAAAACAGACAATGGCCCTGGATATACTGGTCGCAATTTTCAAGCCTTCTGTGCCCAGTTACAAATTGTGCATAAGACTGGTATTCCATATAATCCGCAGGGCCAAGGAATTGTTGAGCGAGCACATAAAACCCTTCAGCACCAATTAAAAAAATTAAAAAGGGGGAGTTTGTATACTATTACTCCTAACAATCTCCTCAGCCATGCCTTATTCATTTTGAATTTTCTAAGTCTTGACCGGGATGGCAAATCAGCAGCTCAACGTTTTTGGCACTATGACAATAAAAAAGCTCGGCCATTAGTCAGGTGGAAAGACCCGCTGGAAGGCAGATGGCATAGGCCGGATCCAGTTCTAACATGGGGGAGAGGTCATGTTTGTGTTTTCCCGCAGAATGCCGAAGCGCCGCGCTGGCTCCCGGAAAGGCTGGTACGCACAGCGGAGGAGATCACTGGTGGAGCGAATGAGACAGCTCACAATCCAGGAGACGGTCCCGCTGCCGACAGCTCAGCAGATACAGGCACTGTTACAGATGGCATGTGAGAATGCTCCAAACCCTTCCCCCGCCTCTCCTACTAGTATATTAATTTCTTTATTACTCCTTTTAAACCAGATAAGTTCCATGAACGCTGATGTCTTCTGGGCATATGTTCCTGATCCCCCTCTTTTGCAGCCTGTCGGATGGGAAATGAGTTCTGTTCCTGTGTATGTGAATGACACAGTACTTTTGGGGGGGTTTTCTGATAAACATATTTTTCCGCAGAATGCCAACATTTCTTATACTGGATCCTCTTCACAATTACCAATGTGCTTTTTCCGAAATCATAATGTTTCAGGTTGTCTCACTGTTACAGATGTTGGATATTCTGATTACAGCACTGGCTGGAGTGTGGATATTCCTGGTGTGACCAAGCTCACAGGGCATGCACAGCGACGCAACGGAACGGGACCCCAGGATATCCCATTCTGTGGCCTGGGGCAAAAAGGGAAACATATAGCGGTGCCATGGAAACTCTGCCGGAATGAGACTGCTACGGTGTATTCTATTCCTAACAGCACGCACTCACTGTGAGACTGGTCGCCAGACTCAGAGAGAAACCCCGGAAAGGAAAGTAACAGACAGTTTGCAGTGAGAATTTGGAATCTTGGTGGCACCCTTGTTTATCAAACTGAGGTCTGGAAGTTGCTGGCCGCTTTTGAAACAAGCGGATCCTTCCTGCAGACTGGAGAAAAGGTTAAAGGTGGACTTTTTTGGAATGCAACCTGGAGATATCCTCGGGCTTGTGTACCTTATCCATTTATGATTATTGCTGGTTCTGTAAATCTTACTAAGAAAAATAGTCAATATTATATTCATTGTTTTAATTGTACCCTGACTAATTGTATAAGAGGTATGGAAAATAATTCTGGGGCTTTGATAGTCAAACAACCGCCCTTCGTCATGATGCCTGTGAACCTTACTGAACCTTGGTATGAGGAGTCAGGGCTTGAACTATGGGAAAGAGTGCGTACAGCCCTTGCTAGGCCACGAAGGTGGATAGGATTAATAATTCTGGGAGTAGTAACTCTTATAACTTTGATTGCTTCTGCTGTTACTGCTTCTGTATCTTTAGCTCAATCTGTGCATGCTGCTAATATTGTAGATGATTTGGCAAAGAACACTTCAAAAGCTTTAGGAGTTCAAGAAGATATAGATAGAAAATTAGAGGATAGGCTAAATGCGCTTTATGATGCAGTAAGATTTTTGGGAGGAGAAGTGCAAGGGTTAAAGCTAAGAACAAAAATTAGATGTCATGCTAACTATCGTTGGAT
The DNA here is from genome assembly GCF_963930625.1 of Muntiacus reevesi. Lineage (NCBI taxonomy): Eukaryota > Metazoa > Chordata > Mammalia > Artiodactyla > Cervidae > Muntiacus > Muntiacus reevesi. Next base: position 23,847,726 of record NC_089262.1, on the reverse strand, counting down.
TTGTGTTACACCAAAAATTTATAATAATACTGAGACCCCTTGGAATAAGATAAAATTACATTTAGATGGTATTTGGTATAATGAAAACATTTCCTTGGATCTATTACAACTTCATCAGGAAATTCTTGATATAGAAAATGCTCCTCGGGCTAGTATGGATTTGGCAAAAAATGCTGAAGAGTTTGTTAACAGTTTGTTTTCCAATTTTCCTTCGATTACCTCACTTTGGCATCTTTTTTCAGGGGTCGTGGCTGTGCTCCTAGTGTTTGCGCTTTCTGTGTGCATTGCTCCTTGTATCATAAAGAAATTCATTACAGAGTTGTGGGACATCAAGGCTGTCCTACACAGTAATTACTTACGCCAAAAGAATCAGGCGTGCCCTTTTACTAAATAAAAGAGGGGGAGCTGCGGGGAGCGGCTTGAAAGAGCTGACTCTGGGAGCCGCCTTGATTATCGAGGGTTCCTTCAAGGACATAGCTCTCTGTCCCGCCACCCCTCTGAATTTACTATCCAAAGATAAACACAACACTAGTAAGCCTTGAATGCACACAAGACGCAGACAGACAGCTTTTTTACGATTACCCCTAATCTAAATCAGGATGCCATTCCTGTGCTCTGACGCCTAGTGAGAGTTCTAATTATTGTTATCTTAAGATGATGTACATGGGGAAGAATTTTCTTTGTGATGTCTCCTTCTTGGTTTAAGTATAAATGAAGCTTAGAGAAATAAAGGAGCATCGTTGACTGCAGCGATCCTCTCGACCCCATCTGTCCTGTCTCTTTATTTCTTAGCCTAAAGGAACGCGTCGTGTTGCTCGCTGAAATCTCCCGGCTGGTCCGGCATTAAGCTACTATTTTTGGTTAATAAGAGTGACTGTACTAACTTTTTAAAGAGATTACTAAATCTAGACAATGGGCTAAATATCTTACCTGAAGTATCTTGTTTATTTTAATTTATTTTTTATCACAATCCTATTGATAGTAAGATGAATGTCCTTCACTGGATCAGGAAGTGTAATGTCATATTTAACAGCATTATTTACAAAGTCCTAGGCAGTTATTGTATTTCCCTCAAACCTTAGTTGGTAAAGAATCTACCTGCAATGCACAAGACCTGGATTAGATCTCTGGGTCAGGAAGATTCCCTGGAGAAGGATATGGCAACCCACTCCAGTATTCTAGCCTGGAGAATCCTCATGGACAGAGGAGCCTGGCAAGCTACAGTCAATGGGGTTGCAAGACTGGACATGACTTAGCAACTAACCACCAGGCAGTTATTTTTTAATGTATATCATAAATGCCTTTTGTAAATACATATAGAATATTATGACCATTAATTTAGTTATACCTTCATGAGTGTGTATGTTTTATGATATTTCAGTTCTTTTAATTTCTATTTATACCTGGAGTTAAGATCAACATTATTAAACAAATCAAAAAGAGGAGAGAAGAGTGAGGTGGTGGGGGTAGTTGGACTGACAATGAGCAAGCGAGCCTAAGTAAAAGCGAGGGCAAGAGAAATGCAAAGAATAATTCTACCTTTTAATAACTTGTCACTTAATAAGCATAAATTGGGCTTTGCTGGTAGCTCAGAGGGTAAAAATCTGCCTGCAGTGTGTGAGAACCCAGGTTCTATCCCCGGGTGAGGAAGATCTCCTGGAAAAGAGAATGTCTACCCATTCCAGTATTCTTGCTTGGAGAATTCCACGGGCAAAGGAGCCTGGTGGGCTACAGCCCATGGGGTCACAAAGAATCGGGCATGACTGCGTGACTAACACACTTTCAAATGGTGCAACACTTTCTTTATGGCTGCCATTACTCAAGAGAAATCTGAAACTTTGCTACATGCCAAATTTGTCAAACGCATTTAATGTCTTTCTTGAACAATGTTACACAAAGATTGCATGTCAATTTTATTTTAGTTTTGTTAACTTCTCTAGCAATCTGTAAAGACATTTAAAATGTGTTCATGTGTAAATTGTAGGAAATAACCATTGCAGATCAGCTGAATAAATATTCATTTATTAGAAAGCTGTCACCATAACACATGCAAAGTGACCAAAATAAATATGTATGTACAAATGGATTTTGAAATCACTTACATTTACTTTTCACTAAAAAAAGTGGATAGAACTGACAAACTATAGGTCCAAACATATCTGATGATTGACATATATGGATTAGTGGTTGAACAACAAATTCTCCCATCTAGATTTGAATCTGGCTTCATCAATTGCTATCTTTGTGAACTTGGGCAGGTTACTAAACTTTGTGTTTAGTGACTGAGCGTGTGTGCTCAGTCACTCAGTTTTGTCAGACTTTTTGTGACCTCATGGCTCTGTTTGTCCATGGAATTTTCCAGGCAAGAATACTGCAGTGGGTTGCCATTTTCCTACTCCAGATCTTCCTGGCCCAGGGATCGAGCCCACATTTCCTGCATCTCCTGCATTGGCAGGCGGATTCTTTACCACTGTGCCATGTGGGAAACCCCTTACTAAACTTCTCTATGTCTTCTTTTCTTTTCAGTGTAGTTGAAATAACGTTTACCTCATAGGATTGTGCTGAGAATTAAATATCAAAATACATGGAAAGTATTTAGAATACATATTGACAAGAAGTGAGTGTTTGTTATTATTATGCAAATGACCATAAAAATAAAAATATCCACCCAAATATCAAATTTTGATTATAAAATTATTTGATTTCAATTCATAAAGGATATAAAATATATCTAAAATTCCAAGTAATACTGCTAATTTGTTAATTCAAATTTATACTACCACCACTGGCTTACATACTTCTCACCTATTTAGGGAGAGTATTTAACACATTGTAAAACCTAAAATGTAAACTGAAACTGATGCCATCAAATATGTTATATGATATTATGTTTTAAATTTTTATCCAAAAATATCATGCAAAGTCTTATGTTATTGTTGAAGTGTATGTAGGTTTTATTTTTAAACTTCACAAATTGCATCTTTCTGCACACTTGCACACATATAAATATAAATATGTATACATATCTATTTAAATACTCATATTCAAGTGTTGCAATTTTATGGATACAAAGTTCAGAATTGTTTTTATTCTTCTCAATATTTTCTAGACTACATTTTTTTATTAAAAAAGGTAACAAAAACCCAAAAAGTTTTCTTTGATATTAGTGCTTACGAAGGATTCCACTTTTAACTTTTTCTTACCACCAGGCTCCACTATCAGATATATATGTACATATATATATATACACATATATGTATGTTTATGGTTCATTCCTCATCCTCTCACTTGTTCTTTTTGACCTTATTAACCTATTCATTTTTGTCTAAACATTAGATTCTACTTTTGACCAAGTATTCTTGGCCACCTTGTAACTGAAATTTTCTTCTATGCAAATTTCCAAAACAACCTCAGACACAACAACCTTTTATTTTGTTAGCCTCATTACCTGTTAATGAAGCAAAAGAGTTTACCTATAGTTTCACTATGCTAACTTCACTTTTGTATTTATATTCCACAAATATTATGAATCTTGCTTCTACCCTATGCATATCACCCCAAATGATGGAGTCAGAAACTGCTGTAGGATTATGTATGGATTTGTATTCAAAATGTAAAGTCAGATTCCTCAGTTGTTCATTTTCTGTTTCATTTTTTTCCTTGAAAAGGACAGTTTCCTCTCCTCTATCTATTCTCATGGCTTTCCCAGGTGGCGCCAGTGGACCCCCATGGACAGAAGCCCCATGGACAGAAGGACCTGGTGGGCTACAGTTCATAGAATCACAAAGAATCAGACATGACTGAAGCATCCGTGGGATTCTCTGTCCGTGGGATTCTCCAGGCAAGAATAGTGGAGTGGGTTGTCATGTCCTCCTTCAGGGGATCTTCCCAGCACAGGGAACAAACCTGTGTGTCCTGCCTCTCCTACACTGGCAGGTGGGTTCTTTACCACTAGTACCACCCAGGAAGCCCAATATCAGTATTAATTTATTTAAAAATAATTTTACTTCCTTATCTCTGAATAAGACATACAGATGGCTAACAGGCACATGAAAATATGCTCAAAATCACTAATCATTAGAGAAATGCAAATAAAAACTGCAATGAGGTTTCACCTCACACTGGCCAAAATGCCCATTAGTAAAAAATCTATAAAAAATAAATGTTGGAGAGGGTGTGGAGAAAATCGAGCCGTCTTACACTGTTGGTGGGAAGGTAAACTGGTACAACCATTATGGAGAACAATATCAAGAACAAAAAAATAAAAATAGAGCCAACAATCCCACTCCTGGACGTAAATCCGGAGAAAACTATAATTAGAAGGTATGTCTGCACCATAATGTTCTCTGTTATTTATAATAGCCAGGATGTGAAAGCAACCTAAATGACAATTGACAGAGGAATGAATAAAGAAAATTGTGGTACATACATACAACTCAGCCATAAAAAAGAACAAAATAATGCCATTTGCAGCAACATGGTGGGACCTAGAGATTGTCATATTGAATGAAGTCAGACAAAGAAAGATAAATATCATACAATGTAGCTTATATGTGGAATCTAAAAAATGGTAAAAATGAACTTATTTGCAAAACAGAGTTACAGATGTAATAAACAAACTTATGGTTACCCAGAGGAGGACATGGGGGAAGGATAAATTGGGAAATTAGGATTGACATTTACATACTACTATATGTAAAATATATAACTAATAAAGACTTATTGTATTGCACAGGGAACTCTACTGAGTATTCTGTATGACCTACATGGGGAAAGAATCTTTAAAAAAGAGTGGATATATGTGTGTGTATAACCGACTCACCAAAGTGAGTCATACAGCTGAAACTAGCACAATGTTTCACAATTAAATACTTCAGTAAAAATTAAAATTAAAATAATTTGAAGTACTAAGTGATGACCCTCTTCTTCCAAGAGAAAAGTGAAAGTCACTTAGTCGTGTTCAACTCTGCAATCCCGTGGACTGTAGCCTACCAAACTCCTCTGTCCATGGAATTCTATAGGCAAAAATACTGGAATGGGTAGCCATTCCCTTCTCCAGGGGAATTTCTGACCCAGAAATCAAATCCATGTCTATTGCACTGCAGGCAGATTCTTCACCATCTGAGCCACCAGAAAAAAAAACACAAAAAAACAAAAAAACAACTGCACCATTTAATTTCTCAGTAACAGACAACCAGATTTAATGTGTCTACTACTTAGCTTCTGTGATACTTTTTTTTTTGGTATGATTTCAACATGCTCAGTCATTCTTTTTGTGTTTCTTTCTGTTTTTTCCCTTCCCTAAGTAAATAACTAATGCATTGTTTCCAAAGACGTTCATTATGGATTTTCTACTTTTCTGTCTCTACATGACTTCCTTAAATGATATGATTAAATAACACAATTTAAATAACATATTTTTCATTTAAAAATTGCTTATTTTTAGTTGGAGGATAATCACTTTACAAGGTCGTGTTGGTTTCTGCCATACAACAACATGAATCAACCATGGGTATATGTGTCCCCTCCCCCTTAGACCTTCCTTCCACCTCCTTCCCCATCTCACCCCTCTAGGTTGTCACAGAACACCGGTTTGAGCTCCCCAAGTCATAGAACAAATCCATACTGGCTATATATTTTACATATGCTATTGTATACATTGTCAAGCTACTCTCTCAATATGACCCACTGTCTCCTCCTCTGGGAGATAGTGAAGGACAGCAAAGCCTGGTGTACTGCAGTCCATGGGATCACAGAGAGTCAGACAGGACTTAGGGAGTGATCAACAGCAACAACCTGCTCCCCCACTGTGTCCACAAGTCTCTTCTCGATGCCTGAGTCTCCATTCCTGCCCTGCAAATAGGCTCATCAGAACCATCTTTCCAGGTTCCATATATATGTGTTAATATACCATTTTTGTTCTTCTCTCTGACTTACTTCATACTGTATAATAGGTTCCAAGTTCATCCACCTCACTAAAAATGACTCAAATGCATTCTTATGTCACAAAAATTATATGTACAACTCATTTTTTTTGCTCTTGAAAATTACTTATAGAGTATCTATGTATGTGACCTGCAACATAGTAATGTATTCAAAACAGAACTACTAAATTATTTTCTCAAATCTTCTTCTTTCCTAATGTTTTTGCTAAATCAGAGTAAATTATATCAGCAGCATTTTAGTTATTCATATTGAAAACATTCAAATGATCTTCACCATCCCACACATCAAGTCCATTTTATCTCCAAAATTAATTCTGTTTCTCCTACATCTTTCCACGTATCTTGATGTAACTGTAGCCCATATACTCTCATTTGTTTCCTTGATTATGTCAACAGTCTCTTAAAAGTCTCCTGTCTTATTTTGTTTTTTCAATTTTGTCTCCTTTCATCACTTTAAAAAAATAAATGTTTTAATTTGTAATAATGTTAGATTTACAGCAAAATTGTGAGGATAGTAGGGAGATCCCACTTTGGGATCCCAAATTAGGATCATTTATCACAATTATTGACATCTTACATTTAGTGTGGCACATTTATCAATATTAGTGAACCAGTATTGAAACATTGGTATTAACTGAAGTCCATGTGTTGTTTGTATTTCCTTATTTTTCTCCTAATAGTCTTTTTCTATTCCCAGATCTTACATAGGATATCATATTGCATGTAATGCAGGCTCTTCTTGGTTGTGACAGTTCCTCAGACTTGTTTTTGGTGACCTTGACAGTTGTGAGAAGTATTGGTCAGGTATTTTGTAGAATGCCCTTCAATTAGGATCATCTAGCATTTTTCTCATATGTACACTGGGATTATGTGTTTTGGATCTGGGACGACAGAAGTACTGTACCATTCTCGTCACATGATGTCAAGGGTACATACTTTCAATATGACTAATTAACTTGCAATCTAGAATTTGTCTTTTTATTTGTAAAACTATCCTTATATCATTACATATACTATATGTAAAGAAAATATAGCCTCAAATATGTTATAAATATGCTTATAAAGTATTTTGTACACAAGTTGAAGTCACCTGCTGAATTTTGAAATTTCCAATTGCTATATGTTTCTTTTTTTGCACATTGTTACCATGTAACCGTACACCTAGATAATTGAAAAGCATTTGAAGACTTTGATGGTCTTAAGCTTTCCTTCAAGGAAAAGTTAATTTTATTCTTTACTTGGTCCTAAGGAGCAATGGACCAGCAATGGACTAATAATCAGTGAGTGAAATTTTCTTAAAAATGATATTTCACATTGAAATTGTCAAAAGGTTTCATGAAGACTTTGTTTTCTAAGTTTATAGAACAAACATAAGAGAAATATCATCATTGAAATGAAATTCAATTTCCATACATAATATTTGCACTTACATAAAGTATCTAAATTTGTATCAGAAGGAAGCACAAGAAAAGACCTTGTATGTTGCAGCTGGGACACACAACAGCAAAAAATATCTGCCCTAAACTTTTATGAGTTTTAACTTTATTTTATGTAGAAAAGAGTGAAGGAGGAAACTGGTGCTTCTTTCTTCCTTCTCTCTCATTTCCTGTTTTGTCCTTCCTTCCTGCTTGTCTACCTTTTGCCTCTCTTTTTTCAAGAAAACCATTTCTACTGCAGATTTTGAATGACTTTTGAAGCCTAAATATTCAATTCCGACTGTATAAAAATGTTTTTTAAAAAAGAAAAAAATAGTTGAGGAAATTTATCTGATTTTCTGGCTTTCTTCTGAGCACCACATTAAGAAAATTTTAAATTATTTTAAAATGTCAAAACTAAAAACACTTCCTATGAATTCAGCATGAATGTAGAATGCCCTTGATTTATTGAAAATGGATAATTTATTTATTAAAGAAAGCATTAGAACCCTTTGCCAATCAAGATAAGTGTTTGAGGTTATGGCCTTCAGTATCTAAATTCAAGAGGGTTACAAGTATGTGTCCATGTGAAATCTAAACATATTCAAACTTGAAATACAGAGGTATTAATTATGCCTAAGAGAAAATAGAAAGCACTGTGAAAAATTGTGCGTGAAGCATCAGGCAGCAATTTATACAGCATCAAAATAAAAAAACTTCTCACAACCTCAGACTTAGGGTTATTCTGTTAGTGTCCCCATAACTCACAATATTTCAGAATACTAGATTCCAATGGTCTCTTTCTTAATCTGTGCTTACAAGAAATATCATAAAATTACACATGTACATATATTATTTCAAAGTAATTGAATTCTTCTTTTCTGTCTACTCCTTCTCTCTCTCTTGCTCTGTGTAGTTATTCATTGAGCATTCTTCATATTTTTAATGTTTTTATGACCTGTTATTTATTGCCATTTAAATTTGAAAAGCTAAGCTATAACTTGGCCAGGGAATCAGGGAGCAAAGGCATTGATGTCAGGAGAATACTATAGGATGTGGCAAAGACATGATGTAAAACAGAGTGAATCTAGTAGAACTTCTGTAATAATAGAGACTTTCATTGTAGGAGTGTAGGTAATTGACACAGGCTTTTGACTTCAGGGTATGGAAATAGTCAAAGCAATGATGTATGAACAGTACCTGTCGCTCAGCTGTGGGTTGAAGAGCAACCTAAAATGAGTTCTTTAGGTTGTATAAAGAGAAATGTCTTAATGATTCTTGAAGAACACTTATTTACATCTTAAAGCCAAGGGTATTTTTATTATTATTTATAATTTGAAATGATATGTCATTTCTAATAATTTTTTTAACAATAAAAATGATGCTGAAAAATTCATGTTTTATTTAACATATAATGTGCTATGCTCAATTGCTCAGTTGTGTCTGACTCTTTGCGACCCACGGACTGTAGCCCACCAGGCTCCTCCGTCTGTGGAATTTTCCAGGCAAGACACCTGGAGTGGGTTGCCATTTGCTGCTCCAGGGGATCTTCCCAATCCAGGGGATCTTCCCAATCCAGGGATCGAAACTACATCTCTGTGGTCTCCTGCATCTCCCGCATTGGCATGCAGATTTTTACCACTAGCACCACCTGGGAAGCCCATATAACATACAATATTTAGTAATAAATCTTCATCTAGTCTTCAGGAAAATAAGCCACACTGTACAAACTTGTGATATTGAGCATATTTTGTAATGATCTCTTGCCCTGCACTGTTACTATTACCTCACTTCATCTTCAGAATACTGTATCTTAATGTCATCATTTCATGAACATTTTGCAGATGAAGGATCTTTATTTAACTCAAAGGGTTAAAGAACAGCAAAAGATCACACAATTAGAAAGTGATTAAGCTAGTGTGCAAAACAATTCTAATTAAAATGCAACTGTGGAATTGGTGATTATTAATTTAATATACACTAAAAACATCTAAATTTTAATGGGACATTTTATTAAGGCAATTTTTAAGCAATAGATTAACAGGTAATGCCTGCTAAAGGACACAAAATAATTCTGACTTTAAAGTGATGATAGAGTATTCAATTTTCATAGTGAGAAGTAGGAAATAAATTTAAAATATATTTTGTAGGCATGCATCCACCTTTAGGAATATATTTTTAATTTTCAAATTTTAGCCAAGACTGACATTTAAGAAGTGTATATTTTAGTTAAGCTAGGCTATAGCATAATAAACTGTTGTTTAGAAGGAAAATCAGCAATCTTAAATACATATTGTACCCACAGATTAGGTGTCAACTGTCCTTCCACATATCGGAACAGAGTGAAATAAAATCAAGCAACAACAGAAACAAACAAAAAATAATAATTTTGTTATCCATCTGAAGAATACTGTTGACCAAGTAATTGAAAAGGATGTATGGAAAGTGTAAACAAAAAAGTAGAAAGGTACAAAGCTAGGGGATATTGCAGAAAAACAGATGGTAGCTCTTGCTGATTTTTGAATTACAAAATTATACCAGACATCACTTCTACACAGACCCTGACTTCCATTTGGCATGAGCTCTGCGTCCTCAACTTTTGCAGGCAGAAGATAGAAGTATACAGAAGTACATCTTTTTTACAAAATGCTTTCATGCAATTGTACTGTGAATGGTAGAATTCACAGGTTCCTAAATTTGACCAAGCATTGTTACAGCTTATTACAATCCAGAATTTAATGGAGGCATTCCTGCCTCTTGATATCTACTTAAGATTCACTGACCTGAAGAATTCCTTAAGCTACTGTGGGAATGCAAACCCGGATTTATGCAAACACGTCCAGTTCATGGTCTGATATTTTCATTGCCTCCTGGGTCTCCAGAGTTGCTGGTTTCATCCACCATTATACATGTCATTGACCTAAACTTTAAATCTCAGCTCCATTTCCAATTTCAACAAAAAGTAAAAATCACTCAAAGAAAGAATTTGTACATTTAGGAGATTTTAGTAGTTTGCCAAAGGAGCTCTAACTTTCCCCCATCAATCTTATTCAGAGCAGTTCAGTTCTCCCTATCTTCTTTCAGACTTCCTAGGGGGCACAGCAGTAGAGGAACCAGCGTGACATTGCAGGAGACGCAAGAGACACAGTTTCAATCCCTGGGTTGGGAAAATTCCCTGGAGAAGGAAATGACAAGCCACTCCAGTATTCTTCCTTGGAAAATTCCATGGGCCAAGGAGACTGGTGGGCTACACTCATGGGATTGCAAATAATCGGACACAACTATGTACAGACACAGGCAGAGCTTCAGCTCGAAGAAGAGGGTTATCTGTTTAAGAGGAAATATCTTCTGAAGAAGACCACTTTGATGATAGATGCTTATTCATTCAAGTTTGCTGAGGATAGTCTTATTGATTCCTAGGTAGAAAGGCTTATGTAAGAGAAGGAAAATATAGGTAGGTAGAGTATGCCATCGTACCACCCACAAAGGTGAAAGGTAGAGTATGCTAGTGTCCAACCCACAAAGGTCAAATGTCAAAGGTAATCACCTTTCAGATTCTAGCATGTCTGTATCTGGCACATCCAGAAAAGAGCCAGACCATGATGACTACCAGGATAGATTTATGCCAGGTACAGTACTGTTCAGCTTACTTCTTGTGCTTAGAATGACCAGTATTACATCTTGCAAATTTTAATAAACATCTCAGACCCTTGCTTGGGACTAATTAACTGCTAATAGAAGAGTTGGACATGATTTAGTGACTGAACAACAGCATATAAATTACTTTATTGCCTTCAGAAACATATTGGGGAGGAAACGCAAAGTTGTTATTAAAGGAATTGTTTATTGAAGATATATAGTGAATTGTAAGTAAATGTGAAGATTGTAAATGGATGTCCAGACAGTATTTTTAAGAGAAGGAGAAAATTGGAAAAATTAATGACTTTTAAAGTTAATTTTTATATTATTTAGAAATGTTTATTCACCAATGTATATTTTACAAATAGTAAGATACTGAATAAATAATTTTAAATTTAACTATTATTGTATGACACAAATTACAAAGAACCTGACTTGACTTCTGGTTTCCTAGGTGATGGTATGTTGACTAGAAAGTCACCAAAAGCCAATGAAAATCTCTTTAATGTTTTAATGATTCACAACAGATTGTTTAGAATGCTTTAGTCATGTACAGATATGAGTTGGACCATAAAGAAGGCTGAGCACTGAAGAATTGCTGCTTTTGAATTGTTATGCTGGAGAAGACTCTTGAGAACCCCTTGAACAGCAAGGAGATCAAATTAGTCAATCTTAGATGAAATTAACCCTGACTATTCATTGAAAGGACTGATACTGAAGCTTAAGCTCTAATGCTTTGGCCACCTGATGCAAAAAGTCAATTCACTGGAAAAGACCATGATGATGGGAAAGATTGAGGGCAGGGGGAGAAGGGGACAACAGAGGATGGCTGGATGTCATCATCAGCATAGTGGACATAAATTTGAGCAAACTCTGGGAGATAGCGAGGGAGAGGGAAGCTTGCTGTGCTGCAGTCCATGGGGTTGCAAAGAGTTGGATAGGACTTAACGACTCGACAACAGTGAACACAAGTGTATTTTCACAACAGTGAACACAAATGTATTTTGTGTTTAAAGTTGCTATTGACAGAGTGCAGGGACTCCAAGTTATGGTCAGGTGTTATAAGTACTTAACATCAAGTCAGAAAGTGCTAGAATATCAAGGGTCATGACTACTTCTTCATGCTCTGTTCCACAAATGGTTTGTATACACCATGGCCCGGATAAAGGTTTATTTATTTATTTATTTTTGCATGAAATACTCCTTGAATAACCTTAATCAGAATTTATTAACCTCTCCTCCACAATTCACTCTTTAGATACTTTGTGTTTATATTGTGCTGAATTATCCATCATAAAATTTCAGCAATTTACACAGGTTAAAACTGCCCATAGATGGGTTAACATTAGACTGGAGTTATTTTGTGCATGTAGCCAACATCTTACTTTTTTCTCAAATTATAAATAAATCTAAAGAGATTAACAGTGTGGGTTTAACTATTTTAAGAGAACTGTCTCACCTGCTTCATTATCTGATCCTCTGCTTCCAGAGATAAAAAGCTTGTCTGTTGGTACACAGATATGAATAAATGATCTATGTGTGCTGATTCTCAGATAGAAATAAGATAATGGCTTTGCCTACAGTGGGCTATACTAGATCTTCTTTATCAAGTCTAAGTACTCTGGACAGATTTAGAAACTATGGCTACAGGATTTTTGGAACTGGGTCACCTATTGCATCAGATTTTAGAGAAAACCTGTTCAACGGAAATATTTAGAAGCCTGGTACAAGGGATGCAGCTTCCTGAATTGTACCAGCTGTGCAAAATCAAAGGTCACAGTTACATAGGATGGTAGAGCTTTTCCAATGTAGTTTCTATAAGTCTCAAATTTGGCACATATACAACAAATTTTTAGTCTCAATATATATATTTGATTTACAAAATTATTATCCTATATCTGTAGATTGCAGGGCAAAGCTATAAAAGTTGCTATTGACAGTATACTGGGACTCCAAGTTATGGTGAGGTTTCATAAGTACTTAACATCAAGTCAGAAAGTGTTGGAGTATCAAAGGTCATGACTACTTCTTCATGGTCTGTTCCACACGTAGTTTTTATACAGCATCAACAAAGGTTCATTTATTTATTTATTTTTGCATGAAACACTCCTTGAATAACCTTAATAGTTTGTTAACCTCTCCTCTACAGCTCACTCTTTAGACACTGTGTGTTTATACTGCACCCATAGTTCTTATACTGGCACAAATGATTTGATATAGTGTCCTCCTGTAACTGAGCAAGACCCTATGAGGCCTCCCTAAAATAGACCCCCACTCATGTTCTCTGCCTGCCTTTACTAGGTAGAAAAACTTCAGTCAAAGAATACATTTAATCTGAGAAGTGATAAAATGCAGAAGTAAAATAATTAAGAAAGACAAATTAATAATACTTTAGCCATTAAACAAAGGCAAAGACCTTTTGATCTTCCTATATTCCGAGCCATGTCCTTTGAACAGTTTTTCAGACCCTGAAACCCCCACCAGGTGGAAGAAGTTAACCGTATGCTGCCCACAAGCACATAGCCCACAGGCCAGTTGGAACTAGAAGGTTGATGTTGCTGACTCCCAATGACCTCACCTCCAACCAGTTGAAAGAATGTCCATAAACTGATCATGTATCCTACAACAGGCCCAACCCCGCTCATCCTATCTTTATAAACCTGTCCTTGAAAACCTTCAGGAGTTCTGGTCTTTCATGCATTAGCTGCCCTGGGCTCCTTATTAGGTGCTTGCAATAAATGTAGTACTTTTTCCTTCACCACAACTCAGTGCCAGTAGACTGGCTTTAATGAGAATGAGCAATTGGACTCAAGTTATGTTTGGTAATATTATTTTTGCCTCCCCATTAGGCATCTAGCAGGGCTTTACTGAGTAATCAACAACCACAAAACTGTCACTTTCCAAGTTACAGTAATATTGCAATCTGGTTTCCAAACTTCCCAGTTCCAGTAATATTGCCATCTGGTTTCAAACTGTTCCTAATTTAAAAGGGCAAATTTATTGTTTGCATGTAATTCACATCTGAAAATATAATTTAGTGGTTATAGCTCTCTTGTAAAATGTGAACATGCCACAATTTCTATAGAACTATATTATATATTTAGGAGATGCTATTAAACAAAAATATTGGTAATCTTCAGGGTACATGTTAATACAAATTACTCTTGTTTTGGGGATTATTTGTCTTTGGATATAAATAATAGAAATGTTCAAATCCTAGTTGATACACATTAAACAAATTTTAAAGAGAAAAAAATAGACTTCCAAAAGTAATATCATGTCCAGGCATTACATAGATTTCTTCATAAGCAATAAAATGTGTAGACAATAAAAAGAATGCAATTATCTATATTCAAGCTATAGGGAAGATTCAAGCTTCACCTAACATTGTTTAAATGAGGAGAGGGAGAAAGAAGAAGAGACAGAAGAAATACACTCACTTGCAAATATTGTATAATTGCCATTTATATAACTTAAAAAAAATGAGAATATCCTGTGGTTTTACATGGGGTAAATTAAGATAGCATACTAATAAATCACACTTGCCTTACAGTCAAAGAACATGCTGCAATGTATATAAACTTTGATGTATATCTGAAACTAAAACAACATTGTTAATCAACTATACTCTGACATAATAAGTTTAAAAAAAATGCTGAAGTGTAAGTCATGTCTGTTCTGAGTGAGGAGCCCCATTAACAATACTGAGGGGTAAGAAAACAGCACATTCAAAATCATTTTTAGACCAGGTTAAATTGTGAGGTAGGTAAATAGAACTGTTACTTCTAAAACAATATCTATTGAAAGTTTAAAAATGCAATAAAAAAGAATTTCAGTCTGGAAAAATGCAAAGCAATGCATCTATGAAAAGTGGTCATTTAATAAAAATAAAATCTGAAACAGTGATTCTGGGGGTGATAATGAGCAGCAAACTCATGAAAAGTCTGCAGTGTTACATACAATGTTACTTTGGGCGGCATATACCAGCTTCTTTGAAAAGCTCCATGTGTGTTATTTCTATTTTAATATTACACTCTATAAGGCTTTTCTGTATTTTTTTAAGTGTGAAAAAATGTATGTGAATAATTATTTTAATAAAAACTGCATTAAAATTATAAATATATTTCATAAAATTTCCCATCTTTAATCAATGATTCAATCCCCAGCAATGTGGGAGACCTGGGTTTGATCCCGGGGTTGGGAAAATCCCCTGGAGGAGAGCATAGCAATCCACTCCAGCATTCTTCCTGGGAGAATCCTCATGGACTGAGGAGCCTGTCTAGCTACAATGAGTTGGACACAACTGAGCAACTAAGCACATATGTCATAATATTAAAATGTTTATTAAATGTGTTGCTAAATTTATTATTTTCTGCATGTTTTAGGTTTATTGATATGAAAGTCTGACTATCACCATGTCTGTACACAGAAGGTAATATGTAAGGATAACGAGTAAACAGACAAATGTCACAGCTACTTTGTATTGCTACTTTAAAATAAAATATTTTTTTTTTACAGTTGGTGTCAAAATTTAATCCAATGGGAAATTTAACAAATATAAATGAAAACCAGGTATAAAGTAAAAGGTTCATCTAAATGTTCATAGACTGATATGAAAAATAAAGAAAAAGATCTTAGCAAAAGTAAACCCTTGCAAATTCCTTCTGTGTGTTTGAATGAACATTCCTTTTTGTTTTATACCTTAGTGTTGTATATCTATTTTGGATTGTATATTGTATTTGTGTACTTATGCTACGATTCATAGTAACTTCTCATCCTCTGGAACTGATTAACACTAAACATGAATTATATTAAAAAATAAAACTACATAGTTATCACAACAATTGATAAATAGTAAATTTTATTCAGACAGAAATTGAGAGAGAGTCCTAAACTCATAATACCATTGCCTGCATTTATTTGCCTAGTATCATATAACTGAATCTCAAATTACTCTAATAGCTTCACTACAACTTATAACATTGTGTTATGTGATAAGGATGGGCCTTCTTTTCAGATGGGCCTTCTTTTCAGGGAATATGGCAGACAAAAGTAGAAAACACTTGCTAAAGAGAACTTGCATGTGAAGTGTGATATGTATAAATATCATTTTAAATGCACTGTAGAGCCTGCAAAATCATAAATAAAATCACTAGGCACCATAATAACATTTTTTAAATGGAAGTATGGTATGCTTTTGGAAAGTTTGTGAAACTGGATACTGGTGAAGAAAGGGTTTTAACTGACAGGCTGGGAAATAATGCCAGTTAGGATGCTGGACTTCTGAAATGGGCATGAAGATGGAATTCTCAAAGCAATAAACCATCAGTAAAGGTAGGGACTAGAAAAATATATATAATACTGTCTCCTAGGGCCAGACAATTGGGAAAATCAGCCAAGTATTCTTCATTAATAATTACTAATCTGTGGCCTGCCTTCAGATGGAAAACGGAACGCAAATTTTCTTTGTTGGATGGGTCTAGTAAATGTTAAGCCACTCGATTATTATTTAAAAAAAAAAATTGTCCCTGAGAGGTCAGACCTTGTGGCACCAGGAAGGTACAAACAGAAATACCTTCTAAAGCAACTAAAACCTTAACTAAAAATTCAGGGTTTCCCCCAAAGAAATCCTTACACGGAAAAATGAGCTGAAAACCCCAAATTCAGCATATGATTAAAAAGCCACCGTAGGCTATCATGTTCAGAAAAAATGAGTGCCTCAATCATGTGCAGGGCCCAACAAGAAGTCTTACATGGTTATGTAGTTGGAATTAACAGAAAATATATTTGAAGATACTCATTTCGAAATATCCCTAATTTCATAAGCTCAAGCCTAGGAATCTCTGGCATACAAATCTAAACACACACACACACACATATGTGGGCAACTCATAGGTAAAGAGTCATAACAAAAGATAGAGAAGACCCATGTTGAAGGTCATGCTATTTAAAATAAGGAAATATATTAAAATTAACCAGAAGCAGTTGGTTAGCTGAGAAAATGTGTTACCAGAAGACCTGCACTATAAGAAAAGCTAAAGGAATTTCTTCAGGTTGAAGAAGATACCAGATAAAAGCTTAGATCTACGTAAGGAAACACGAGTATAATAGAAGTGGTAAATATATGGGTTCATATAAAAGATTATTATTGTGTTTTCTCCCAATTTCTTTCAACATAACTCTTTAAGCAAAAATTAAAATGTAGCCTATAACTATGTAGAAGTAAAATACAATAGGAATATTACAATAAAATGCTACAAGATATGGAAAGATAATTATACTGTTGTGAATAATAACATTTTATATAAAGTGGAGCAATATCCATCTAAGTAGACAATAATAATATAATGGCACATATATAACCACCAGAATTATCACTAAATAACAAATCATACAACTAAGTGTCAATATGCAAGAGAGGAAGTTCAGTTCAGTCACTCAATCCTGTCTGACTTTTTGCAAGTCAATGGGTGGCAGAATACCAGGCTTCCCTGTCCATTACCAGCACCTGGAGCTTGTTCAAACTCATGTTCATCGAGTCAGTGATGCCATCCAACAATCTCATCCTCATTTGTCCCCTTCCCCTCCTGCCTTCAGTCTTTCCCAGCTTCAGGGTCTTTTCTAATGAGTCAGCTCATCTAGTAAGGAGGCCAAAGTATTGGTCTTGGCCAAAGTATTGGCCAAAGCATCAGTCCCTCCAATGAATATTCAAGATTGTTTTCTTTTAGGAATGACTGGTTTGATCTCCTTGCAGACCAAGGGACTCTCAAGTGTCTTCTCCAACACCACAGTTCAAAGGCATCAATTCTTCGGTGCTCAGCTTTCTTTATGGTTCAGCTCTCATATCCATACATGACTACTGGAAAAACCATAGCTTTGACTAGACTGAACTTTGTCAGCAAAGTAATGCCTCTGCTTTTTAATATGCTGTCTAGGTTAGTCATAACTTTTCTTCCAAGGAACTAGCTAGTGGCTTTCAATTTCATGACTGCAGTCACCTTCTATAGTGATTCTAGAGTCCAAGAAAATAAAATCTGTCACGTTTCCATTGTTTTCCCAATTGCTATGAAGTGATGGGACCAATGCCATGATCTTCATTTTTGAATGTTGAGATTTATGTCAGCTTTTTCACTCTCCCCTTTCACTTTCATTAAGAGGCTCTTCAGTTTCTTTTCACTTTCTGCCATAAGGGTGGTAGTATCTGTGTATCTGAGGTTTTTTATATTTTTCTCAGCAGTCTTGATTCCAGCTTGTGCTTCATCAAGCCAGGCATGTCACATGATGTATTTGGCATGTAAGTTAAATAAGCATGGTGACAATATATAACCTTGATGTACTCCTTTTCCAATTTGGAACCAGTTCTATGTCCTATTCTACCTGTTGCTTCTTGAGCTGCATACAGAATTCTTGGGAGGCCTGTCAGGTGGTCTGGTATTCCCATTTCTTTAAGAATTTTCCACAGTTTGTAGTGATCCACAGAGTCAAAGGCTTTGGCATGGTCAATATCACAGAAGAAGATGTTGTTTTGGAACTTTCTTGCTTTTTGATGATGCAATCGATGTTGGCAATTTGATCTCTGGTTCCTCTGACTTTTCTAAATCCAGCTTGAACATCTGGAGGTTCATGGTTTACTTACTGTTGAAGCCTTGCTTGGAGAATTTTGAGCATTGCTTTGCTGGCCTGTGAGATGAGTACAATTGTGCGGTAGTTTGAACTTTCTTTGGCATTGCCTTCCTTTGTGACTGGAATGAAAGCTGAACTTTTCCAGTTCTTTGGCCACTGCTGAGTTTTCCAAATTTGCTGGCATATTGAGTGCAGCACTTTCACAGCATCATCTGTTAGGATTTGAAATAGCTCAACTGGAATTCCATCACCTCCATTAGCTTTGTTCATAGTGATGCTTTCAAAGGCCCATTTGAATTTGTATTCCAGGATGTCTGGCTCTAGGTGAGTGATCACAGCATACTGCTT
The DNA here is from genome assembly GCF_963930625.1 of Muntiacus reevesi. Lineage (NCBI taxonomy): Eukaryota > Metazoa > Chordata > Mammalia > Artiodactyla > Cervidae > Muntiacus > Muntiacus reevesi. The sequence goes on along the minus strand of NC_089262.1, from coordinate 23,828,756 downwards.
ATCTGGCTCATTAAGGTCATTTTTCCTTCTGTGTATTCTTGCCACCTCTTCTTAATATCGTCTGCTTCTCTTGGATTACATATCTTTTCTGTTGTTTATTGTGCCCATCTTTGCATAAAATATTCCCTTGAGATCTCTAATTTTCTAGAAGTGGTCTCCAGTTTTTTCCATTCTATTGTTTTCCTCTATTTCTTTGCAAGATCTAGGCATTTAAGTGCATCTGTAACAATTGCTCTGGCATCTGATATTTGAGCAATAGAGAAAACAAAATATTAAATATATTTTATGATTTTTCCAAAAATGATTGGAAAAAAATACAGAAACAAAGTCAAACAAAAAAAAGAGGTGATAAGAAAATAAATGGCTTGATGGTTGGCCTAAACCCAATTATTTTAGTAAATATAATACTTTTGATTAAGTATAAAATATTCTAATATGTTCATACTTTTAATTTCACACATATATAACCTATATTCTATTTCATAATTCTATTTAATAATATTAAAAATGAAACAGTCTGGTACTATTTCAGAGAAAAGCAAAGACAATAAATCTATAGCTAAAGTAGTAATTAAACTTCTAAAATACAAGTGAAATTAAAAGTATTAAAATTACACTTGTAATAAATTAAAACTACATATGATAAACATTGTGAATTCTGAGAATTAAATCCTTCCTGGAAATTAATCATAATATTTTCTAAAAGCTGATGATTAAATATTAGTGATCTCTAAAGCAGAAACATATAGTTTCAGGGAACCTTTGAGCTGGAATTATCATTGCCACAAGTTAGTGATTGAAAAACTTCACCTTTAGCCCTGTGATTCTGTTCAGCTTTGCTCAGCTTTGCTGATTCTTTACCACTGTTCTCAGTATGATGCTCTTATCAGGTTCACCTCTCTGACCTTCTTTTCTTGATTTTTTAACATCATAAATCATAATTGGCTTGGTAACATCCTAAAGCTTTCTATCACATTTCTAACTTCTACTTACCCTTTGTTTCTGTATATCACAAGACAATAATGCCTTATCTTCAATTTAAGAAGCAGAACCTAAACTGATTTTGTTTGGAAAAAGAAAAATATAGAAGGGGATTCAATTGAATTTAATTTGTAAGCAAGAGGAAGGAGGTTTTCCTTTTAAATATTAAAGTCCAATTTTTCCATTTCACTGATAATTATAGAGTTTCAAAATTTTAAAATGATTTTAAAATTTTAAATAATGTTATACGGTGGAAGAAATCTTGGGCAGAGTCATTGCGGGTTAAAGTACTTTTCATTTCAAACAAAAATTATATTTTATGTATTTACAAAATGTATTAGCATATACTTTGTTTGAAAACCAGAGATGTTAGTTTCAGGTATTCTCCATTTCCCATGGTATAATCATAGCTGACCAAAATGAAAAAACATGACAAAACACTACAAAAGAAGTAATCAAAATGTCAGCTACTGTGGAGAGTTAGTAAAATCAATGCTCAAAGGAAATAATTACATATAATAGATGTAACTACTTCTTAGATAATATTTCTATTATAAATACAATGATGTGATGGCAAATTATGCTAGCTTTTTAAACTAAAAATTGTCCACAAAATACTCGACATCCATGTTTTTGATTCATTGCAAATTATTCATTAATTTCTTTATAGTTTCAACTCCCTGTCAGGGCAAGTTAAAAACAACAGTAATTATTATGACAACAACAAGAACATGTAAATAGAGTTTCCTTGTATCAACAAACTGCTTTTCGTTTTGCTGTCTACAAATTAGAATTGGAAAAGAGGAAGTAATTCATGTTCAGTTATTTATTTACCAAATTTTGCTGATGAAAAATTCAAGAGATTTTGCAAGACAAAGGCAAAGATCTTCTTAACTGATTCCTGCTATAAAACTGTAGTGCTTATCATATTCATCTTACCAGAAATTCATTACTAAAAATGGAGAAGAAAACTCATTCATCAAATTAAAGCTGACTTTTGTAGTCAGAAGAGTTAGAAATTGGCAGTTCAGAATCTTCAGATCCATTTCATGATTTTAGAACCCAACTTTCCTTTTGCCATGGAGTCTTGCCTTAGAGATTATATCTAATATTAATCTCTGCTTTTTAAAAAATCATCTTCCTGAAAAAATTATTTTGCTTTTAATTCATTCCTATTGATCTTATATAGTTTTCTCTTTTTTATACAATTTAACTTCCAGAATTTTATTCCTTCTAATTTTTAGCTTTATTTTCAATGTTTTCATTTTATTTTTTCTTTTAATATTGATAAATGTATTCACTTTCTATCATTTTTGATGTGAACATTTTACTTGGCAAGCAAGTGACCAAGTTTAGGAAGAGTAAGAATGAATAGATTTCATACTTTAAGCAAGAGTGAATGATGGCCTTTCCATTCAAAGCCACTTGATAAACATCCACATGTTGACAGGTGTTGGATGCTTCAGAAATTCAAAAAGGTGGCATGGGTTCAAAATCTCTACCATACGAGGAGCAGTGCTTTGTTCACATTTCCTATAACCCAAATTTTCTGTCAGGTACTACATGTCTTAAAATGCATAGTGTTTAATATAATCCTTCTCCTCCCAATTCAAGTGGCCCACTTGAACAATCTATATAACAAGAAATTTAGGTAAGCATAATTATAAATTCAGGATAGTTTCCAAACATAATACCGTATGTCTAATTTATAAGAAAATGAGCATACATAATTGTCAGGTATCTATAATTATTAGTTCTGCCTTTTTCTGTGCTTATGTGTTAATAGTTTAATAAAATGCTGAATGGTTTATCCATAAATATCTAATGCTCTTAACCATTTTCTATAAAACAAAGTTGCAATCAATGCAATCACTCAAGTAATGAATTATATACATTACCTTTATATTTATATATATTATATAATTTTTATTTTATAATTATTCCATTAATTTATAAATATTTATAACCATAACTTTATGTACTTATAATTTCATAAGTATATAATATATTACAGTATATAATAATATATATATAATAAGTCAGAATTATATTTATTTATGACTAATCACTTGATCTCCAACTTTGGGGGGCTTGTAGTCCAGTGGTGAGTACAGACATATGATTAATATACAGTGGTACATAATAAAGAGATTTCAATTCATAAAATATAGTTTTATTTTTTAAGAATCTAATAGAGTATCAAGGTTTCAAGGGTATATCAGACTGATATTAAAATTTACACTGCATACAGCTAGTTAAATCAGCTTATTCCAAAGGTTCTGTTAATCTGATTTTTCATAAACACACACATTACACTGACATAATCCATATAAGTCAGAAATATATCTGTACCAAGACTTGCTAGGGAATTTACAAAAACAAAATCTAAAATTGAGAAATACGGAAAAGCTAAAATAATAAACTAAACAAACACACACACACAAAACAAAACAAAACCTAACTAGACATCACTAGCATCAACAACAATAACAAAAGCATTAAAAAAAAAAATCTGTGTTTGAGACTTAAACACTACTAATAGTCCAAGCATACAATATTCCAGTGTTCATGGCAGCTTCAATTTTCTTCAATATATTATCTGAAATTCTGGCTTTCCTTGTGTAATTCTGTAAAATCCTTTCAATTCTAATTCTTAATGTATCTTCCATATAATATAATAAGGCATTTATTTTGCCCTTTCTGGGTGATGGAGAATTCTAGGAAAGGTCACCCTTTGCCTGAGATCCAGGTTTGGAAACAATTTTCCCCTTGCAGAGCTCCAGGTCCACTAAGAATCAAAAGTTTTCTGGTTGCAATAGTATATGTGAGCCACTGTAGAAAATTTCAATGATCTCACTTAAACTCAGAGTACTAATATTCTGTATGATTAATTTGGAAGATCCTGCTGGTGAGGAGTAAAACACTCAGCGTTTGTCTTGCTTTGTTAGTATATACTGTGTGAAGATTTATTTGGATGACACATTCTTGGTCTCCAAAGAAAAACATTTGAAGAGATGAGTTGTAGTGTAGGATCTTTGTTGTTGAGTAAGCAGGAGACCCAGATTCAATCCCTGAGTTTGGAAGATCCCCAGGAGAAGGGAATGGCAACCCCCTCCAGTATTCCTGCCTGGGAAATCCCACGGACAGAGTAGACTAGCAGGCTGTGGTCCATGGGGTCACAGAGAGTTGGATACAATTGAGCGGCTGATCACACATATAGATGGTATTTACATAATACATACATATATATTCACACATACACATATTATACATAAGACATAAATGAAATATAGATGTATTTCCCAGAAAAGTTATGTGTAACATCACTTAAATATCACTTTCCCTTCAGAGCTGTGATAAGAACAGTGCTTCTACTATTACTAAATATGCAACTTTATGAAAGTCCTATCAATGATTCAAGCTAAAATTTCTATACATGCAAGATGAAAGCCATAAATTTCTTCCCTAATTTTGAACATTAAATAAATGAATGCTTATTTATTATTTAGCACACCTTGCTAATTGTAAGTTTTCTATGAAAGTGAAAGTGCTACTTGCTTAGTCGTGTCTGACTCTTTATGACTCCATGGTCTGCCCATGAAATTCTTCAGGCAAGAATACTGGAGTGGGTAGCCATTCTCTACTCCAGGGGATCTTCCTGACCCAGGGATCAAATCTGGGTCTCCTGCATTGCAAGCAGGTTCTTTACCACCTGAGCTAACAAGGAAGTCCAAGTATTCCATACATGATCATTAATAATAATAATAATAATAATGGAAACACAGAAAATCCCCTGGAGTCTAGGCCATATTATCACCTTAGATATCCAGCTAAGTTGTAACTTAAAAGAATTTGAATGTTACTTTAACTAAAGAATTACATACTAGGTTCAAATATTTTTCTAGTTTACTTTCTCAGTTATCTGACATGGCAAGTCTCCACAGTCACTCCTACCTGATCCTTTCTTCCTTTTATTTTTCTCAAGGATAAAATAATCCACAGAGTAGCCACTTATGGAAACTGAACTGACCTTTTATATTAACAACTTTTAATGAAACAGATGGGTTAGCTTTCCTTCAAATCATTTACAATGACTCTTAAGCCTCATTGAATTTTGATGGGTTTTTTTTTTTATTTTGCCAACGAAAACTATCATTTTATTCCTCACCTCATTTTACTTGATCTTCTTTCTGCCTGGCCTATTGACTTTCTGACAGGAATTCATTTTCAAAGTGGCATAGAAAGGCCTTTTGGTTTAAACATGTGTGACTATGGCAGGATAGTGTATAGAAGTCTTTGGAAAGATTTTTAGACAAATAATTCACTGTTGATAGAAAAATTGACTATAAAGCACAAGGCATTCGCTATTCTGTATTGCTGTGCCAAAGGCATTTCCTTTGGGAAATATGGAAGTGTTAAGGCTGAGCAGTATAAGTACTGTATATGATCTTCTCCTATACCAAGAGTTCTAGTATTTTCTCAGTGACCTGATTTTCCTTTAGTACTGTAATTCTTCCTACCCAAATCACATAGCTAAAATGTACCTAGTACTTCTTTATTTTGGCTATCCCTTTTATTGGACATTCAAATTTTGGCATTATTGTTAAGGTACAATCTTCTATCATTATACTTTCTAAACTTGCCCTATTACCTTGAATTCTGTGATACCAATTATGCTCAATTACTCTCTCAATATTAGTAAGTCTATTTAAAGAGTCTGAATGACTTCTTCGTATTTTGCTTTGATTGAATCTAGTGACTAATCCACATTCTTATTTTTGCCTGGATTTTATATAATTATATGCTTGAGTACTCTGAAGATACATTAAAATACAAATGCAAATATCTTAGAAACAGCAGTACAAATGTTTCGTTAACTATATGTTCATGCTATCCAATTCTATTTCCACTCCCACAAAGCTTCTTTTAGTATACTTTATCTGTATTAAAAAATTATGCTTTTTTTTTCCAGTTTTTAGCTATCAATAACATATAGTATTTATTGGGTACATACACAGTAGGAGCCGTTTATTAAAATTGTTCTAAGCATATTCTTCAAAATGTCTTCTTAATGACCTTATGAGAATGTGCAACCTTGTTTTACAAATAAGGTGAGGCTGAACTACAGTAGGAAGTTAAGCAACTGTTTAAAAACTCCTTAAAAATTAAAATAAGATTCAAGTTTAGAAAATATGAAGCCTGAATACATATTTTAAAGCACTATACTTAGAATTTCCTTGATAATACTACTGTGGAATATGCACTCTAAGCCTAGAATGAGGTGAGTAAAGTACATGTCTCAGGACTAAAATATACAGTTGTTGTTATTTAGTCACTCAGTCACGTCTGACTCTTTGTGACCCCATGGCCGCTGAGAAGCTCAGCGGGCTATAGGCCATGGGATTCTCCAGGCAAGAATACTGGAGTGGGTTGTTGTGCCCTGGATCTTCCCAACCCTGGGATCAAACCTGCATCTCTTACATCTCCTGCATAGATAGGAGGGTTCTTTTCCACTGAGCCACCTGGAAAACCCTTTGTTAGAATATGGGTCTTTAAAAAGCATATGTTTGTTATCTATTTTTTCCAAGATTTACAGTGGTGTCACAAGTCTCCATCATGAAAATTAAAAAATATTTAACTCATTATTGTAGATAAATGATATCAATATGAAATTTTTATGATGAATGAATTATCACTATTTTAAATAGAAACTATTGTTTATCTCTTCTTTTGCCTCAGGTTCTAATACGGCTCTACATAGAACGGTATACTTATCCCATCTTTATTTAAAAGGTGTGTATTTGCTCATCATGGATTTTTGCATTAATTTTGAGGTTTTTTGAAAATATTATTTTTTAAAAATATTATTAGTGTAATTTTCAGTGCCTCCCCACATTTTGCACTTGAGATGATTGTCTTACTCTCCTCGTCTCAGTCCTGACCCTGGGTGTGAGGCTGAACTGCTCCTTCTTAGTGATGGTCATCAGGGCACAGATGGATTTTTCCCACCAAACATATGGGAGGGTTGTACGTTTCTGCTTCGTTGCGGTTTATCTTGTCCACGTGACTTGCTTCAGCCAATAAAATGGGAACAAGAATACCATATGTCATCTTTTGTTGGAAGAGTTTACAAGTCAGCGCACGATTTGCCATGTTTCCGTATTTTTACGTTCCAGATTACAGAGGCGTTGTCAGGCTGTGTTCTGACAAGACTGAAGCAAAAAAGAGCCGCAGGTCATTCTGCAATAGGTGTCAAATGAGACCTTAATCTTTCTGGTTTAAACCTGTGAAATTTGGCTCCTTATTACTGAAGAATAGTCTAACCTATTTTTACCTTTTTAGCAATTTCAAATCTTTGATAAATGTCATTTTCTCAGTGACATTCATCCTGACTCCATGTCAGAAATTGCAACCTACACAAATGTATATACCTCTATACTTGTGACTTTTCATTACTTAACTCAATCAAAAGCATGTATCGGATTTTGACATGCTGTATTAGTTACATATGTGTTATATTTTATGGCTACATACCATTCAGTACTAAGTTTATAAATTCTTATGTAATATGAATTACATAATTCTTATATAATTACATAATTATTACATATTACATATTATAAATATTACATAAAATACATATTATGTAATTCATGATATGAATTACATAATTCTTATGTAATAAATTATTATTCTTATGCAAAACTGTAATCTCCAAAGTCAGTTGATACAACAGCTAAGAACTGCAGTTACCATTTTGGATTCACTGAGCAGTCAAATAGGAAAGAACACAGAGCACTGTTTATTCAGGATCTTCTTATTAAAATATAAACCTGGGTTTCAATAGTCATTAATGAAAAGCCTAGAATCTTGGGTAGCTAGATATTTTCCAAAGTGGGTGATTTATTGTAAAATTTCAAAACATTTGTTGGTGATATCATTTTAAGGTTTGATATTGGTTGAATATTTCACTTTATATCAGCATAAATACAACCGAGGCCCCTAATGTGTATGCTTCATATATTTTCCTGAATTATAAAATTGCTAAAGTCATGCTAACTTTTGCTTTGAAACTTGAAACTTTGGAAATTTAAGTTAGCAGAAATACTATTAACTCATATAGCTGATTTATTGGATTAAATTATTCAGACTTAAGAACACAATATATTGAAATTATGCATCTAGATGGTTATAAGATTCTGGGGTCATAAGATTGCTAAAGCTGTGTTACTTTTGCTTTGAAACTCACTTGAAGTTTTGGAAGCTTAAGAAAGCACAAACTCTTTAGCTAACACTAATAATACAGATTTATGGGATTAAATTATTTAGAGTAAAGAATATAGTATATTGAAATTATACATCTAGGTGGTAACTCTTGAAACTACCCACAAGCCCACTGCCTCTTCATCAAGAGTCAGTAGAGAGAGGCATAGATGTGTTTTCTTAGTTGTATCTGGTACTTAGTTAAATTAATTATATTATCTGAGTATATAAAGTAATGAAATATACAAAAATAAATTGTTTTGTTCATATTTTAGCTATGTCAACAGGACTGACATAAGCAAGAAGTCACAAGATGCTTTTCAATTAATTATTGGAAATACATTTGATAAATATTAGAAGAAATATAAAATCAGAAAGGATTCTTCAGTGAAATTACTTCATCAGTGTCTTCATTTTTTTAAAGGTATACAGCATGTTTATATGATAAAATTATGTATTAAAATATGATTGCCATTATAGCAATAATTAGCACCTCTATCAACAGGGTCTTTAAATTGTCTTTTAACTTTAATTCCAAAAGTGCGGGTGTGGTTTATTAAATAAAGACAATAAGGCAGCCCACACTCAAACGTTCTTTGAAACACACAAGAATTTTGAATTAAAATACATACATTTGGTTTTAAACAAACTATATAGGCTGTGAATGTATCATTTTTATACATCATTTTAACCAAACTTTTCAGTTAACTTCTTCACTACATGTCCCAATGGCATCAGATAAGAGGTTTTCTAGTGTATAATTCTTTTGATTTGCAGACAATTTTAGAGATCATCTATTCTTACTGTCCTCACTTCTGAACTTTATTTTATTTTAAGCTCAAGATGTATATTACCAAAACCTTTTAATGGCTTGGAAAAAAAATTGCATAGCTAGTTAGGACCAAAAAATAGCTATACAATATTTCTTAAGATTTCTAGTTTAGATAAAATTTTTTACATATTGTAGCTGAAACACACACACGCACACACACACAAAACTTCTCCTTTAGTATATAAACCCTACTTCCTTAGTTTAGGTTTTCCCAAAAGCAATCATAAGACAAATATTTGTGTGCAGGTAGTTTGTTTAGGAAACCAACCCTGAATATTCACTGGAAGGACTGATGCTGAAGCTGAAGCTCCAATATTTTGGCTACCTGATGCAAAGAGCCGATTCATTGGAAAGGATCCTGATGCTGGGAAGGACTGAGGGCAGGAGGAGAAGGTGGTGACCAAGAATGAGATGGCTGGATGGCAACAGCAAATCAGCAGATACAAATTTAACCGAAATCCAGGTGAAGGACAGGGAAACCTGGCATGCTGCAGTCCGTGGGGGTAGCAAAGAGTTGGACACAATGCGGCACTGAAATACAGTTTGCTTTCAGGAAGAGCAGGAGAAGGAGGGAGTGAGAGAAAGAAACTCTATGAGTTACCAGCAGAGTGTGTCAATGAATGAGTTACTATTGAGAGTAACTGGGCACAGTCTTGTTTGGGTTAGCCTGAAAATCACATGGGTCACACTTTAGAACAGTCTCTTTTTAAGATGAGAGGATTGGAAGATGTATCCTCGTATCTTTCTCTGGCTAAGAGTTGCCCCTGAACATCATTTTCGTGACACTTCATTGAAGTTATACTTGCCTACCTACAAGCTGCTCTGTGGCCAAAGAAAGCTCGCAAAAAGAAAATCAGAGGAGTGTGGTAATGGAACTTGTGCTGTCTGCCTTCCAGAAAGGGTATGACACCTGTAGGTGAATGTAAGAGGTGGAATGAAATGATGCAGAGCATCCCATCAGCAATATCTGCTGCAACCATTTTAGACCCATGCATAAGCAGATCTTCTTGCTAAAGGATAGTATCTAAGACTCTTCCTACTATACGACTTATCTCATTTCCCCCAATGTGACATCCATATTCTTAAAATCAACTGAACTATTTCAGTTCCAGTATGAAATTTTGTTTAAAATTGTCAAATTATACAAATGATAATCTTTAAGATAACTGTTACAAGGATACATTGTGTAGGGAATATAGGCAATCTTTTACAACTTTAAATGGAGTGCAACCTAAAAAGTATTGAATTATTATGTTGTATATCTGAAGCTAATATAATATTGTAAATAATACTACAATAAATATATAATCGCCCAAATAATTGACTCATTAATTTTTTTAGACAATTTCATCTAACAGTCAATGTTTTACAAGTTATGTGTCCATTCCAGGTACTCACACAGTTTGTTAAAGTAGTTAATAAGCATCTATCATAGAATTATAAAACTCACTTGGATCTTTCTCAAGAATACCTTAAGTCCTATCATTTTACCTTTAAACCATTGTTAATATTATTTATTTATAGATTACTCTGTATAAAACAAATTCATGATTGATAAATGGTTTTAGTGATCAGTTCTTTTACATGTAGTTTCATATATCAAAATTTTTGTCTTTTCTTGTTTTATTTTTGAAGACTCTATCACCATCATGACTTAAATCTTTTAGAAACCATCCTTGACCTGTATTCAACTAGGGCTGATAAGCGTAAGCAGAGAAAACAAGTAGCGAACTTTCAAGAAGACACACATCTAATATTTAAAACAAAAGTCTATAAATTGGAAAGTCAAATATATCTATAATGCTTCTGAAATTGCTATAATATTCTTGCTGTTGCTGTTGTTTGTTTATCTTTCTCCTTCCCTCTGAGGCTTAAATTTCATCTAAAGCTGCTGTGTTTCAGAATAATTAATACATAATAGACATTCTCCTTTACCTAGTCTCCAGTTTATCAAAGTAGAAGTGATGTCACCTTGAGGCATCAGATCAAAATAAATGCTATTCTCAAATTAAAAACTAGTCTAAAATTTTGTCCAACTTAGGGGTTAAAAGCAACAGTATTACTCAGAGCTTGATATCCAAAGTCACAGTAGTTGACAGATGAATGACTTCTAACTTTCCTTTTTTAGAGGTAGAAATTTTCAGGAGTTATTGGGTTTTTTGATTGATAGTTTATATCTTACAAGTCTTACTAGTTTTTTTTTTTTAAATTTTCATTACTGTTGAGTATACATTAGTAGTTATTTTATGGAAGCATTGAGGTTTCTCTTTTATTACTTTCGGTACCAGCTATAATCCTAATTTAATTCAGAAAGCAGGAAGTCATCACAGCAATGACAAGCTTGGTGTGTAATATTCCTTCATTTTAGACAATATTATAGACAATATGAAACTCCAAATGCTGTAATTTGTCCCCAGGCAACATCTCAGCACAGTAGCAGTTGTCAGAATACAAAATAAAATTCTGAGTTTGGTAAACTTAGTTTATCCAAAGTTAATGCACTATATGGATATTATACAATCACTTATGTAGCTAATTATAGATGATACAAATAGTCATCAAAAGGATAATTTATTTTTCTTCTTTTTTATAGTTAGTGGCTCACTTTGTTTTATAACATATTTTGCAAAGTTGAATTGAAGCATTAAATGTTCAATTTCATCACAGTAAACATCTGAATTATAAGTGAATATAAAATACAATATCAAGCAAGTTGCTGAGGAGGCAGAAAGCATCACATGATTTGCCTCATAGTAATAAAATTTTATAGCTAGACAGAAGTCTCTTGTATTACAGATAAAAAAATTTTGGCTCAGATCTATTAAGTTACTTACTCAAGGACACAGAAAGATTGTTCAACTGGGCCTAGGATTCTTGTTTCAGCAAAGGAACTCACTGTTCATTTTAATGTTTTCAAAAATAAAATGGGTAACTAGATGCCTATAAATATAGCATAACTGGCTATAAAAATGCTTTGAGTAAAGGACTATAAGCAAATTATATCCACAAATATATAAATCATCTTTTACTTCAAACTCCTACAGACAAATATAGAAATGATGGGCTCTTCAGTAGAAGAAGCCCTGAAGCTCTTCATTAATAACAGGTGAAATTTCCTGAATCAAAAGATTTTCTTAGTTTTGTTGTTTTTCAGTTAACTTCAAAAGATCTCAGCTGGTATCCTGGGTTCCAATTTTCACATGTTCAATGGAAAAGCTTTACATGTCTTACAGTTATATAAGGGATTACTCTAATAAATATGACTATAACTCACTTCACTTTAAATTATGACTTTATTAAATCCACATAATTTCACATTTGATCCATCTTTATTTACCCAATAATGTTGTAGAATTGAAATGGATTTATTATCATCTGGTTATTATAATGATGCGATAAGGAATGGATTCACAATGAACTGCCTTAAACTTAAGTATTAAAATATATTAGTATGTTTGCAGACAGTTATATTAGTATGTTTTTGTGGTGTGTTATAGAGAAAAATAAGGGGGGGAAGTGAGTGTAAAGAGCTTAAAACCACATAAGCATGTGATTAATGCAGGTTTTCCTGATCATTTTGTTTAATGGAATGTTTGCATTAGAAAACATCTAAACTATAGGAATGGGATATCTATTGGAGAAAAATGTATAAACACCTAATTCCATTAATACAGAATAATTTAGTGTTTAATATACAAATCTTAAAAATTTTCCTTCCAAAATATTTTCAAAACTGTGATATGAAGTATCTATTTAGATGTGCTTAAATGAATATTAAGATTTGGGGGGTGGGTATTGTTTTGGCCATAGTCTGCAGCATGTAAGAATTTTAGTTCCCTGATTAAGGACTGAACGTGTGCCCTCTGTAGTGGAAGTGTGGAGTCTTAACCACGAGACTGTCAGGAAAATCTCAATTCTGGTTTCTAATTTTAATTAGTAATTTTTGTCTTTATTTCCAAAATTATCATTGTTTATTTTTCTAGTCTTTTACTCATATTTTATACATTAAAAAAATTTTTGGACGTAACAATCACACATACTTGTTCTAATCTATCATCTAATTTTCTCCAAGTTATAGGCCAAACATTAAACTTTTATTTATCAAATTGTTATCATTTTGGGTAACAAATTATAATGATAATTCTTAAAGCTTGATTTTATTTTTATTGACATAGAACTGATTTGCAATATTATGTGAGTTTCAGGTATACCACATAATTGTTCAATATTTTTACATATAAAAATGATCACCAAAACAATATGGTGTCTAATTGCCATCTTTCACCAAAGTTATTAAAATACTATTGACTATATTTCCTATGCTGTACATTACATTCTTTTGACTTATTTATTTTATAGTTAAAAATGTTTACCTTTTAATCTCCTTAGAATATTTTGGCTATCTTCCCATGCCCCTTTCATCTGTCAATTCTCAGCTCATAATCTGTTTTTATGAGGCTGCTTCTGTTTTGTTTCCTTTGTTCATTTGCTTTGCTTTTCAGATTTCTTGTATAAGTGAAATCATATGACGTTTACCTTTCTGTTTGACTCTTTTTTAAGTTTTTTTTTTCCCCTTAACTGGGAAGGCAGATCCAAAGAAATATTACTAAGAACAATGTCAAAGAGTATATTTCCCATGTTTTCTTCTAAGAGATATCTGAATATAGTCTTGTGTTTAAGTCTTTAATACACTTTGAGTTTATTTTGTTTATGGTGTAAGAAAGGAGTCCAGTTTGGTCATTTTGCACATAGCTATCCAGTTTCCCCAACACCATTTATTGAAGATTCTGTTTTTCCTCATTATATACTCTTGCTTCCTTGTCATAGATTAATTTCCATATGTACATTTTTTTTTCTGGACTGCCCATTTTCTTTCATTTATGTGTGACTGTTTTTTAATAATGCCACACTATTTTGATCACATAGCTTTGTAGTATAGTTTGAAATCAGGGCATTTATCTTCATTTCATTAAGGTTTTTTTTCTTGGAGTTTTATCTTGTTCATTCATTTGGAGCATATTCCTCTTTTTCCTCATTTTTAAAAATGTTCTGTGTCCATTGCTATGAATTAAACAAAACTACTGCTCCTGGTCTTGAAGGCATAGCCTTATGCAGGATTGTCCTTGATGTAGACTCATGTGCTGGTTGCCTCTGGCAGCCTGACTGAAGCTAGAGAAGTAATGGACCAGGAGTCCCTCAGCTCTGTCCCTGGCCCACAGTGGCAGAAATCTGGAGCTGGTATGGGCCAGGGACCTGGGGTGTGCTAGAATAGCCCTGGAAGACCTATAAGAGTGTCTAGACATTTTTTTCTTTTTTTCTGTCCATTCTATCAAGGTAGTGGGCAGGCAAAAAATGGTACTCTCCCATGCCTCCAACTCTGGAGTGAGTCCCAGCAGTTTCCTGCTCATTTAGCAGACCTTTTTAGACTTAATAAGTAGATTTCCTCACATATACTGTAGGTGCCTTTTAAATTGCTGTGTTTTTTTTGACTGTACCTATGGCAGGTGAGTCTGTGTGCAAGCCCCTCAGTGATATTCCTCCCTGTTGCAGGTCCTGAGATGGTTTCTGTCTCTCCTACCCATCTCTCTGGTTCTGCTATCATTCGTTGTGGAGAAGCAATTCAATCAACCCTAAGTTCTCCCTCAGGAGAAATTGTTTATTTAAAAGTTAGATTCCCCGTGTTCCCAGGAGGAAGTGAGTTCAGGCTATTCTTATATGACCATCTTAGACCCAGCCTTCCAAAAAAATCCTCTGCTTCATGAGAGAAAGTGTCATTTATGTCTAGCAGTAAAGCTATGAGCAGGTCATATTAATGCGAAGATAGCATGAACTGATTTAAGTCTTGTTGCTAACTCTTTGTGTACCTATGTAACTGGCTCTCAAAACCAACAGAATTTGTTTTTACCAGGGTCCCTTTATTTTTGTAGCCCAGAACTTCAATTTTTGTACTTAACTCAGAGAAATTTAATTTCTCAAGTTCTCCTTCAAGTTTAAATATGGTGATTTTGTTAAGGAGAACGTAGGCACCAAATGTTGGCCTCCCATTTCTAGACTTTCCTTTTTTCTGGTATTGTAGCCTTTCAAACCTTCTGACGTTTTTAAGCAGATTAAAAAATACATATATAATTTTTTCCCTCTGCGTTGTCTAGGTTTTCTGGAGGAAGCTTGGTTTGACCAAATGGTCCACAATTACAAAAGACAAAATGTCTTAAAGAGTTTTAATTGTTTGATAGCTTCAACATGAGTGCATATTATCTTGAAGCCTAGGATTAACCTCCAAATTTCTTTTTAGTCTTTGAAATATGTGAGTGCTAAGTATAAAAAGTTATCAGCTTATATCTGTTTGAATTATACCTTAAATTTCCATAGAGGTGTTCATTTAAGATGTGTATTTCATAGCAGTTCACTGTGTCAGAAGATGAGATATAAACATTAAATACAATTCTCAATAAAACTGAGCATCATTTTTTGGAAATGATGGCATTTGATATTATTATACATCATGTGCATATGAAAACAGAAATTATGTAAAGTGAAATAGGGATAGTAGTCTTGCAAATAAAGCCATAACAGTTTTTTGATGCACAGCAAAATGTCAACATATTAGATGAGTAATAATCATTTTAAAATACCAAGAATCATGAAAGAGGTTTCACTCTTTAGTATAGTTGCCTATTGCCACGGTGAAAACTGAACATTCATTGATATGCAAAAATCTATATCATTTAAGAAAACAACATCCACACTCAAATGCTTATATTCAATAGAACCGCAGAACTAACTAGATTAGTCCACCAAGCTCCTCTATCCATGGAGTTTTCTAGGCAAGAATACTGGAGTGGGTTGCCATTTCCTTCTCCAGGGGATCTTCCCAACCCGGGGATTGAACCCCAGTCTCCCTCATTGAGGGGAGGACACTTTACCATCTGAGCCACCAGGGAACCCATATAAACAGAGCTTAATACAAACCTAAATAACGTACCTCCCTTGTAGGATTATTTGAAGGTCTTGCAATTACCCTTCTTAAGTTTCTCATCATTTAATTCTATTGCAGTATTTTGTTCTCTGGAAGAAGTAAACTTTTGCAAGTTATTATTGTTGGAAGAATACTTATCTAATCAACAACATTGCTATTCATTTTTAGGCAGTAATAGAAACAAAAGTTTCTACCATTTGTCAAATGTTTGCTTCGTGCCAGGGATGATATACAATGTGCCAGAGACTATAGACATACACATGCCCACTAGATATAATCGTCTGTGTGTGTTTATATTCGGTTTTCTCTGGGATTAAATGTTTTCAGGTTTACATTCACTTTTTAATTATATATATATGTGTGTGTGTATATATATATATATATATATATATATATATATATATAATGTTATATATATGTGTGTGTGTATATATATATAATGTTATATATTATGTTTATATACATATAATGGTAAGAAACTCATATGCTATAACAGAGGAGGAAATGGCAGAGTAGAATCCACACCAAGTTTTGATTGGTGTTTAGGATAGTTCATTGTGTCTCACATTAAGCCACCCACCACCAGTTGGCAGAAGACAGCACTTCAGATTGAGATATCTATGAGTCAAGTGAATTTTTTCAATTATGTTCATTTCAGTGCAATCCAAAAGCAATAGAATTATTCTAGTTTATCTGTGTCACAACCTGTAACCTGTAACAACAGGTTCCTGTTGTAACCAATTAAATAGATATTTTATGCTAAGTTGTACTACATTACATGAGTTAATGGGAAAATAAAACCAGAGTATTCTTAATAAATAGATTTTAAGAAATATAACTAAAAATTTTGGAAAAGTGTCATTGATATAGTCTGTATATGAATGCCGGACTCAATGAACTTTCTGCATAAATCAATAGTGCATTGATATTAAGACAAGCAATTAATCTCAGAAATTTTCAGAAATCAGTTCTATACATAAAATCGATATTAATTGGAATTATATTGATTTGCAATTCTTTGCAATTAAATATCTTTTAAAATATTTTGTTGGTACAATCTCCCAATACTGAACCAAGAAGAAATAGAAAATATGAACAGACTGATCACAAGCCTTGTAATTGAGACTGTGATTTAAAAACTCCCAGCAAACAAAAGTCCTGGATCTGATGACTTTATGGGTGAATTTTGTCAAACATTTTATCTTTCTGAAGCTGTTCCAAAAACTTGCAGAGTAGGAAAAACTCCCAAACTCATTCTATGTGGGCAGTGGGCACCATCACCCTGGTTCTCAAACCACACAACGATACCACAAAAAAAGAAAAATCACAGGCTAATTTCACTGGTGAATGTATACAAAAATCCTCACCAAAGTACTAGGCATTGAAATCTAACAATACATTAAAAGGATCATTTGCCATGATCAAGTGGCGTTTATCCCAGGGATGCAAGGATTCTTTGATATATGTAAATCAATCAATGTGATATACCACATCAATGAATTGAAGAATAAATAGCCAATGTGTCTTAATATCATTAAAATAAACAGCTCAATGAAAAAATGGGCAGAATACCTAAATAGACATTTCTCCAAAGAAAACATGCAGATGGCCAAGAGGCACATGAAAAGATGTTCAACATCATTAATTATTAGAGAAGTATAAATCTAAACTATAATATTACAGCACCTCTTACCAGTCAAAAGAGTTATCATTCAAAAATCCACAGACAATAAATGCCAGAGAGGGTGTGAAGAGCAGGGAACCTTCCTATACTGTTGGTGAGAATGTAAATTGGTGCAGCCACTATGTAGAACAGTATGAAGTTTCCTTAGACTCTAAAAATAGAGCCACCGTATGAACCTGGAATCCCACTCAGGCATATACCTGAAGAAAATCATGATCTGAAAGGATACATGCACCCCAGTATTCATTGCAGCACTGTTTACAATAGCCAGACATGGAAGCAACCAAAATGTCCATCAGCAGAGGAATGGATTATGAAGATATGGCACATGTAAACAATGGAATATTCCTAACACATTAAAAAAAGAATGAAATAATGCCATTTGCAGTAAAATAGACAGGCTGAGAGATTGTCATACTGAGTGAGATAAGTCAGACAGAGAAAGAGAAATATCATATCACTTATAAGTGAAATCCAAAAAGAAACAATACATATGAATTACTTAAAAGACAGAAACAGACTCACAGACTTAGAAAATGAACTTCTAGTTAGCATGAGGGATGGGTGGGGGTAGAGATATTTAGGGAGCTTGGGACTAACATTCACACACTGCTGCATTTAAAATGGATAACCAAAAGGGACCTATAGCATAACACAGGGCACTCTGCTTAACATTATATAGCAATCTAAATGGGAAAATAATTTGAAAAAGAACAGATACAAGTGTAACTGAATTACTTTCCTGTATACCTGAAATCATTACAATATTGTTAATCAACAATAGTGCAATATAACATAAGATGTTTTAAAAATTTGTAGGAATATCACCATAGTATATATTTAGTTTTAAATTTGTATAGATTCAATATCATTGAAATGAAAACCATTTAAGCCAGTTTCAGGGCCAAAATTATTTTCTTATAAGATGAATCTATATATTACTTTTGGTTCAGAAACAGTGTTATGAGAATAGTTAAGTTTTGATGAAGTAGGAACAAAAAGTATAAGGCACTCAGTTGAGAAATCAGTTAAATGAGAAAGTATGTTTTTTTATGCACTTATCATAAGAGCCCTTAGGATAATTCAGGATTAAATATGAAGGTTGGGAAATATAGCATACGAAGTTACCACGTTCTTATTTTTTCTTTAAGGTCCAGTCTGAGCAACAGACTCCTCCATAGTGTGATGATAAAGCAGAATAAGCCAAAATTCTATTCATCTTTAAAGCTGTTTTATGCAACATTATGTATTACAGAAACTCATGCTGAATTTTGAAATCACTTTCTTATAAATGTAGTGAGAAAATTGACCTACAAGTATACTTTAATCTGAAAAATATAAATACATATTCATAAAAATAGAAAAATATACTGTAATCAAATAGAAACAAATATAGTTGCCAAGGTAATACATTCATTTTTCTATTCAGCACAAATTACTATAAATTTAAAATATTGAATTCTAAAGAAGCATCAAAGAGGTCACTTTGCAAGTCATTTTGCATTTATGGTACATAGAAATAAAATTTTAATGTTTGAAATATATCATCTTCTTTTTAACTGCCTTCTAAGTGGCAATCCCTTCATCATTTTAAGTAGACATTCAACTTGAAATATAAAATTCACATGTTATTGATCAAGATAATCAAGAAAACTACTTTTTATTTATTGTATTTGAGAAATTAGCATTAAATTACTAATATTTCTGCCAGTTTAATGAGAAAAACTTATTTCTTTTTTTAATATCATGCTTCATAGAGATCTGTATTTCAAAAGATGAGATAAACTTTGTCTCAACCTATGAATAAAGAATTCTCCTGTTGAGGCCATGGTGAAATTGACTTGCCTGGAAAATGCCTGCTTAACTTGTGTCAGATGGGCTGGCACTTCTGGATCAGAAAGTCTTTTGCTAATTGAATGACTTGAATTTTATTAACCTACCAAAACTAAAAATTTATGTAATTGATATTTGATGCAATAAACAGTACCTGTTTCCTGAAGTAACACAAATAATGTAAAATTTGTAAACAAGTAAAGAAATAGCATTAGAACAAAGCAATTTTACTAACCCCATAAAATGAGGGAAGAAAATAGAGTCAACAGTTTTGCATCCTTGTTGAGAGAGAGAATTCAGTAAATGTCATCATTATATCAATAAATACAATCATTGTGAGTAAGCTAAATCCAGCATTAAAAAGGGACTCAGATTTATTCTAAACTGAAAAAATAAAATTGAATTCTAAAAATTCTAAATTTATTCTAAATTCTAATTTATTTTCTAAAAATTGAAAAAATAAATACAACTTTAGTAATTATATGTTTTTGAGTGTGCATATGGCAAACATCTAAAACAACATGATCATACAAAACAGCGTGTTTGTAAGGGTTGCTTTATCTGTGTTAAACTTACTTAATTATATTACCCTCTGAGATAGGTGATATATGATCCATACTTTAAAGATGAGAAAATTGATATACAAAAAGTCATTTGGCCAAGTCACTTTACTAATTAACAGTGAAGCTAAAATTCAAGTCTATGTATTTTTATCTTCAGAATTATCATTTTCAATGGAGAAAATTAAGTAATGAGAAATATATATGAGTAGCATCTAACAAAAAGAAATATGTTTAACAATGAGTAGTTTAAATATAACAATGAAAACAGAAAAAGGGAAAATTTTATGTGGCTCAATTATATGAAATAGTGTGTTATTGTGTAAATTTTCATTCTCATAAACTTCAAAGGATATAGGATAAAATTTTGTAATCCTGATAGTGGATTCCTTTAACATTAATTTCTTAGAAATAATCTTGTCTTAAAAATAAAAATGACTCAAATAGTTTGATTAATAAGCTCAGATGTAATAAATATGTATTCATTGTTATGTAATTTCCTGATGCAATTGAAACTGATAACTAAGAGCCAAGCTTTCTATTTCTTTACAAATTATTTATAACTCTTGAAGGTATGCTGAAGAATGACCTTGGATTCAAAGATACCCATGCCCTAATCCTTAATACCTGTAATTATGTTACCCAAAGGGATTTTCCAGATCACACTAAGATTAGTACTTTAAAACAGGGAGATTATCCTGATTTATCTGGGTAAGTCAATCTAATTATATCAACCCTTAGAAGCAGAGTACATTCTTCACCTGGAGACATAAGAGATTCAGGAGAAGTGGGAATCACAGGGCTTCAAAGCTTGAGAAGAACTCCACCCAGCTTTGCTGGCTTTGAAGATAAAGGTGTAACCTGACAAGGAATTTAGGTGACCTTAGGAAGCTAACAGGCTTCTGCGGACCATCTGTAAGGAAACAAGAAATTCAGTATTGCAACTACAAGCAACTTAATGCAGCCTACGGCTTTAATAAACGTGAATACAGATTCTCCTAGCAAACTTCAAGAAACTCAACCTTGCTGACAACTCCTTCCCAGCTTTCCAAAACTCTAAGCAGAGGACTTAACACTTCTGACGTAGAGGATTTTGAGAAAATAAATGTGTTCTGTTTTTAGCCAATTGCATTTGTGGCTCTGTATTAAGTTAGCACTAGAAAACTAAAACAATTATTTAATATTTTAAAAACTAAAACAATTATTTAATATTTTTGAAAAAAAAAAGAAAATGGTATGTTTAAATGAAGATAAAGTAAAACACTTCATATATTCAATTCTCATCCAAGCTAAATGCTGGGGAAGATTGAAGGCAGGGGAGAAGCAGAGGACAGAGGACAAAATGGTTGGATGCCATCACTGACTCAATAGACATGAGGAGTTTAAGCAAACTCCGAGAGATGCTGAAGGACAGGGAAGCCTGGTGTGATGCAGTCCATGGAGTCACAAAGAATCAGACATCACTGAGCAACTGAACAATAACAAATAATTCATATATCAAAAATTCATCATTTATACAGCTTGTGAGTTTTAGTGTATTCACAAAGTTATGAAACTATCACCGCTATCTAGTTCCAGAATATTTTCACCACCTCCAAAGAAACCACCTCCTCATCTTGGTACTCTCAGCCCCTGGCAACCACCAATCAACTTCCTGTCTCTATGGATATTACTGCTGGACACATTTCACACAAATATGTAGCCATTGTTTCTGGCTTCTCTCACTTAGCATCATGTTTCCAAGCTTCATCTATGTTGTAGAATGCATCAGGTAGAGAAATAGATGGGTCAAATACTAATGTTACAGCTTAAGGTGTTGTTCAAATGTTTTGTTTCCATGTTGATCTTCTGCCTAGTCTATTTATTAAGTGTAGGATATTAAAGTCTCGCATTATTATTGTGAAATTATTTCTCTTATCAATTTGTACTTCTTGTTAAGTACATATATTTTTATGTGTTTTGTCTCTAGTAAAAATTTTGTCTGAAACTATGTCTTTTCTGATGTTACTTTAGTCATTCCAGTATTCTTTCATTACTATTTTCATTGTATAATTTTATATCCTTCCTATACTTTTTTGGTACAATTTTTCTATTTTCAGCCTATGTTTGTATTTAAATTCAAGTTCAAATCAAACATTTGTCTGTTGTACCTAGTGTATAATTGGCTAAATTTAAAATTTAAATTCATCCTTGCAATATTTGCCATCTAATTGGAGTGTTCAGTATGTTGACATTTAATGTAATCACTAATGAGGTAGGATTTATATTGGCCATTTTGCTTTTTTCTGACATATATTTTCATTCTTTTCTTCCTTCATTACTGTCACTTTTTATGTTCAATAGTATGTTTTGCACACAACTTGGGGTCTGAACAACAATAACATAAAAGTGAAAGTCACTCAGTCATGTCCGACTCTTTGCCATCCCACGGACTATACAGTCCATGGAAGTCTCCAGGCCAGAATACTGGAGTCGGTAGCCTTTCCCTTCTCCAGGGAAACTCCCCAACTCAGGGATACCAACCCAGACCTCCCTCACTGCAGGTGGATTCCTTACCAGCTGAGCCACAAGGGAAGCCCAAGAATACTGGAGTGGGTAGCCTATCCCTTCTCCAGGGATCTTCCCGACCCAGGAACTGAACCAGGGTCTCCTGAATTGCAGGCAGATTCTTTATCAACTGAGCTATTACAGAAGCCCATATGTTTATATATTTTAAAATAATAGACATGTTTTTAGAAAAATTCAGTGATTTCCTTGGGGATTACAATTAACAAATTTTTAAAAATCTATTGTATTCTACAGTTGATTTACTATGCTGTGTTAATTTCTGCCATACAGCAAAATGATACAGTTATACATATATACACACATATATATATGTATTCTTCTTGATAGTCCTTTCATTATGGTTTATTGCAGGATATTGAATATTGTTCCCTGTTCTATACAGTAAGACTTTGCTGTTTATCCATTCTATAAGTAATAGT
This sequence comes from Muntiacus reevesi, assembly GCF_963930625.1. Taxonomy (NCBI): domain Eukaryota; kingdom Metazoa; phylum Chordata; class Mammalia; order Artiodactyla; family Cervidae; genus Muntiacus; species Muntiacus reevesi. Next base: position 23,805,640 of record NC_089262.1, on the reverse strand, counting down.
TTGTATCTGCTAATATTAAACCCCCAAACCATCCCTCCTACCCTTGCCTCCTCCTTGGGCAATTACAATATTAATTTATAAGAATTAAGGTTGATGTAAACTTATTTTATATATTTTATAAAAACTTTGCTACTATATAGCTCATTCCTTCCCATTATTTGGTACAAATTGTAAGTTTTATCTTGCATGAACATCGGCACTGATGTGTAATAACTATTTCATGTAGTTGTCTTTTAAGTAATATAGGAGAAAGAAGTGTTTCAAACAAAATCCCTGTATACTGACTTTATACATACCTTCATAGTTATCTTTACCAGTACTCTTTATGCTTTCATGTGGATTTGATTTACATCTATTTTATTTTCATTTTAGCCTGAATAACTCCCTTTATTATTTCTCAGAAGACAGATCTGCTAATGAAGAATTCTCTTGGTTTTGCTTATCTGAGGATAATTTCTTTTTTAGTTTTGAATAATTATTTTGCCAGATATAGAATTATTGGTTTTTCAGCACTTACAATGTGCATTCTGTATTCTTCTAGACTCTTGGGTTGCTAATTAGAAGCAGTTAATAATCATATTGAGGATCCCTCAGCCTTTATTTCTTCATATATTCTTTCTGTCTGTCTTCCTCACTCTTGAGACTTTCAACATGTATGTGTTATCTCTGATAGCCTGCAGAGACTTCTGACACTCTGCTGATTTTTCTTTTTCTTGTTTCTTTTTGTCCCTCATACTGAGCAATCTCAGTCAACCCATCCTTAAGTTTGATAATACTTTCTTCCACCAGCTCAAATCTGCTGCTGTCTTTTTTTTTTTTTAACAGTGTCAATGACTGTGTTTTTAACTCCAGAATTTATATTTTGTTCTTTTTTATAATTTCTATAATATCAATTTATACTATCAATATCAATATAATAGCAATATTATAATTTCTATAATTATATAATATAATCATATAATTATATAATTATAGAATTATATAATATTATAATTTCTAGTAATATCAATATTATTGATATTCTCTATTTGGAGAGATATCATTCTCCTAATTTCCTTCAGTTCTTTAGACATAGTTTCTTTTAGCTCTCTGAACATATTTAAAAGATCTTACTTAATTATCTCTGACAGTGAGTTAAATGTTTGGCTTTCTTTATGAATGGTTCCGGCTGACTGCTTTTATTTTCGCCCTATGCGTGGATCATCATTTCTTATTTCTTTGCATGCTTTATAATATTTCATTGAAAATTGCACATTTTAAATAGTATCATGTGATAATTTTGGAATTCAGAATCTACTTCCTTGTGTTCATTGTTATTTATTTCCGTTGTTGATAATGTGTATTTAGTGATTTTTCTGATCTAATTCTGTATTTTGTTGCACATGGCAACTGAAGTCTCCACTCAGTTTACTTTATGGTAATTTACTTAATGTAAATTCAAAATGCTTTCAAAACTGCATTGCCTTTTGATTGACAGATATCTCCTCAAATCCTTGGAACCAATGTCTCCTTACCTTTGAGAACAGCTCCGTGGGCAAAAGTCGCAGCACATCTTCAAAGCCGAGGCATCTTACCGTGTTGACTTAGTCTTTCCTTCCTGCTTAGATTTTTCTTAATGTCATCCAGAATTGGAAATTTGTTTTTTTTTTTTTAATCTTTCCTGGACACGCCCACAGTTCTGCTCACAAGCCATAGGCTTATATGTGGGCAATCCAGAATTATTTCAAAGGTTTCCAAAACAGGAATAATACAGAGATTTTCAAAGCCTCCTATGGAGAGAACATTCCTAAGGTTTCAACTGAACTTTTTGATCAGTTTGTTGACTGACCCAACTGTCATTATTGTCTCAGGCATCTGTTATGTCAAATAACTGCTGTTGGTTACTTTTAACAAACAAGGGGAAATGTTGTCTAGACTGGACAAGCTTTAACTCTGGTCAAATAAAGAGAAGACTTGTCAGTTTTTATTTTCAAGGACTTCCAAGCAGATTAAATAATGTCAGTTATCTGGGAACTGGGATTTCCAAGGCTCCCTTCCCCTGGTGCAGATGGTGACTGCAGCCAGGAAGTTAAAAGACACTTGTTTCTTGGAAGAAAAGCTATGACCAACATAGATAGCATATTAGAAAGCAGAGACATTACCTTGCCAACAAACATCCATCTAGTCAAAGCTATGGCTTTTCCAGTGGTCAGATATGGATGTGAGAGTTGAACTATAAAGAACGCTGAGTGCCAAAGAATTGGTGCCTTTGAACTGTGGTGTTGGAGAAGACTCTTGAAAGTCCCTTGGACTGCAAGGAGATCTAACCAGTACATCCTAAAAGAAATCAGTCCTGAATATTCATTTGAAGAACTGATGCTGAAGCTGAAACTCCAATACTTTGGCCACCTGATGCAAAGAACTGACTCATTTGAAAAGACTCTGATGCTGGGAAAGATTGAAGGCAGGAGGAGAAGAGGATGACAGAGAATGAGGTGGTTGGATGGCATCACCAACTAGGTGGACATGAATTAGAGTAAGCTCTGGTAGTTGGTGATGGACAAGGAAGCCTGGCTTGCTGCAGTCCATGGAGTCACACAGTCGGACATGACTGAGCAACTGAACTGAACTGAACTGAGCTTCCTCCGATGGCTCAGTGGTAAAGAATCCAACTGCCAATGTAGGAGACATGAGTTTGATTCCTGGGTCGGGAAGATCCCCTGGAGAAGGAAATGGCAACCCACACCAATATTCTTGCCTGAAAATCCTCACGAACAGAGGAGCCTGGTGGGCTCAAGTCTATGTGGACCCAATAGAGGTGGAAATGACTGAGCAACTGAATAACTGCCTCTCCAGTATCTACTAGGTCTCTGGATTTCACTGTAATTATGGCCCTTGGTTTTCAATGCTGCTATGGAGGTGAGTAGGAGGAGATAGGAACTGGGTAAGGTAAAACACCACACAACTCACTATTTACATATTATGTGATTCAGCTTTTTTTGAATAAAACTCCCTGGCTTGATACAAGTTTTAGTTAGCTTCCAGAATTCTGAAAAAGTTGTTAGACAATCTTTTCTTGGGTTTTTATTGGTTTTATCAAGGAGAGGATTTTCAGAGATACTTCTCCATTCACATGCTCAGGGCATATTTTAAATATCTATATCCTTAAAGAAAATGTATTTAGTAAAGAGAAAATAAATTATAAAAACTTACCTTCAAATATTAAAATGAGTAAGTGAACTAAATGTTAAGAAAGAAGAAGAAACAGATTAAGGTAAAAATACAATTAAATAAACAGAACATAAAAATACACTCTCATTTAAATCTTATAATAGTAGAAAATTTTTTAATGTAAATGCAGAATGCTGTCAAATCTCCATTACCTGTTAGGGTGGCAAGCTGAGTACTAGCTTTTCCCTGATGAAAGTGTTTTAAAATATCTACTTTTTGTCATCACCACTTTCACACACATAACACTCACCCTATATGGTATATGGTTAGAGAGAAAGTACAGATTCTTTCCAAACCAATTTCAAAGAAAGACTAATGCCAATTAGTTTCTGACCTTTGCATAAAAATTTGTGCTTTTTTTTTTTTTTCCTATCCAGTCATTATCCAAAAACTTACAGCAAGTGACAGGATAATGATGAAATTGATTAAAGTCTAAGTAAATTGTCCCTCAGGATAATAGCCAAATGCATTCAATTTTGAGATTAAATTCTTAACAAATTTAAAGCCAGAAATATTTAGAATACAATTATTAGCTTACATTAAAGTATAGCCCATAGCTTCCAAATTTTAAATGTCAAGTACTTGTGTCTCTCAGTGACTAAAAAAAAAAAAAAAAAAAAAAAAAAAAACTCAGAGGAGTTATCATTTAATAATTTCATAGTTCTTTTGTGAACTCTATTTTAATTACAAACTCTCCTGTGCTTCATAACATTCCATAATATTGACCAAAACCAAGAGTGCTGTCAGATATTTCTCCTGCAAAAATGGGTTTAGTTGAAATCAGCCAAGAATTGCAATTCAAGTTCTGTACCATGGTGAGCCACATGCAAGTTCCCAACAAAATAGAAGAAATTTTCAATAAAAATAAAGGAAGTCAAGAGACGCATACTAACAGGAGTCCACGGCTTTTCATTGGATGATTCCTTGCCAGGAAGAAAGAGGAGACTCTTTTCTTTCTGTTGGATTCTACTATTGCTGCAGAGTGAGGAGCTCCCACTTTGGGTCTGAACAATTCTATTTCATTGATGTTTCTGTTTAGTTTACATTTCCCCTCTTTGATCAAGGTCCTTATCTGAAAACATCACTGATAGGGGCTCTGTGACCACTTAGAGGTGTGGGATGGGGAAGGAGATGGGAAGGGACATATGTATATCTATGGCTGATTCATCTTGATGTTTGGCAGAAACCAACATAATTCTATTAAACAATTATCCTTCAACTAAATTTTAAATAATTATAAAAAAAAGAGTCTGGTTTTCTACTTTCAGAGGATTTTTATTCCTCAGTGCCAGGAAGAACGTTTCCTTGAGTGTAGTGTCTCATGATGGAAAGAAAGTGCACAGATTGAAAACTTATTAAGATCACATTAAAGTAATAGGGAGAAGTAGGAGAGAGAATGTTTAAGCACTTTTTATCTGAAATCCATATGTTATCTACACCACTGGCATTGGAGGTCATCTAATTTCGATATCATCCTCAAATTTGGCAATAAATTTCCAGCAATTTTCATCTGGATATCTTGGGAAAGCTCTTTCAAAAGATTTCCTGGAATCAAAGATTTCACAACATTCCAAAAGCATGCACTATTCTGAAAGCATATCTAATATCAATGTAACTATTGACAGTTTTGCCCTTGGCTAAAGTACAAACTTATATAAGAACACATAATTCATCCTGTTGAAACAAAATAGTTATAGGCAAAGATGCTGCCTCAACAAAACCAAGTGAAATTGTAGTAGAACACCCAACACAATATTTGCTGCCATCCCCTTTTAAATACAAATCATTCATAAACTATGAGAAGTCAGCATTGCTGCTGCTATTCAATCACTGTCATGTCCAACCCAGTGACCCCATGAACTGTGGCATGCCAGGCTTCCCTATCCTTCACTGTCTCCTGGAGTTTGCTCAGATTCATGTCCATTGAGTCAGTGATGCTATCTAATCATCTTATCCTTTGCCATCCCTTCTCCTTCTGCCTTCAATCTTTCCCAGCATCAGGTTCTTTTCTAATCAGTTGTCTCTTTGCATCAGGTGGCCAAAGTATTGGAATTCAGCTTCAGCATCAGTCCTTACAATAAATATTCTGGGTTGATTTCCTTTAAGATTGAGTAGTTTGATCACCAAGAAATTCTCAAAAGTCTTATCCAAAACTGCAAAGCATGAGTTCTTCTGCACTCAGCCTTCTTTAAGGTCCAATTCTCACATCTGTGCATGACTACTGGAAAAATCATAGTTTTGACTATATGGACCTTTGCTGGAAAAGGTCTCTGCTTTTTAATGCGCTATCTAAGTTTGACATAGCTTTTCTTCCAAGGAGCAATAGTTTTTAATTCCATGGCAGCACTCACCATCTGTAGTGATTTTAGAACCCCAGAAAAGAAAATCTGTCATGGTTTCTACTTTTGCCCATCTATCTGTCAGGAAGTGATGGGACCAGATGCCATCTTTGATTTGTGAGTGTTGAGTTTTAAGCCAGCTTTTCCGCCCCCAACCCTGGAATTCTCTCTCTCTCTCTTTTTTTTTTTTTTTAAAATCCAATCAATGTTGGCAATTTGATCTCTTTTTCCTCTGCTTTTTCTAAATCCAGCTTGTACATCTGGAAGTTCTCAGTTCACATACTACTGAAGCTTATCTGGAAGGATTTTTAGCTTTACCTTGCTAGCATGTGAAATGAGTATAGTTGCATTGTAGTTTGAAAATTCTTTGACATTGCCTTTCTTTGACATTGGAATGAAAACCGACCTTTTCCAGCCCTGTGGCCACTGCTGAATTTTCCAAATTTACTGACATTATTCAATAGAATTTGCTTTAGAGTATAAAGCAGAGCCAGGAAGTAACCAGTCAGTATTAAGTAATTGTGAGGGGCTTTGTCCATGACAGAGGGGAAAACAATGATTGGGTTAAGGTTATTGCAACATAAAAAGTTATGTGAGAAGCAAACAGTAACAGAAGGACTACACTGGTGGTGAGAAAGCTGAAAAGAAATGTTGAGTGTGATGATACTTCAGGAAATCTTCTATTGTATTAGGTAAAAGAATAATTAGAGGAGATCTCATAATAATTTTCTTAATAGCCTTAACCAAAATATGAGTCCATAAAAACTCTAATCAAAGAGTGAATATTCCTCTGTCACAGGGTCTAGTTCCTAGCTATAACACCCTATGCGTCCACGGTGGCCCTAGATTATTTGGGGAACTACTTCAAGGGCATTTAATTCCTTTCCATATGCAAAAAAGGAAGAAGGGAATTCATAACTTGGATGTCCAGAGGAGGTGAGTACTTCAAGCTTTCTTTCAGACCTTGAAGGCTATGTCATCCAGATCTTTGTAAAATTGGACTGGAGTTGCTATTATTTAGTTTAAGATATAGAGATCTGTCAATAAGAGAGAAATGTTAAATCCAGTTTTGGCAGTAACAAACCAGCCTGAGTACATGACAGTGGCATTTATGTGTGTGTCCTGAATCTAGGTGTAACTCTTATCTTGATATTAGATGCCCCGAAGGTTGAACCTGAGTTAGGGCAAGCTGCAGTTTTTCTCTGATGACTTTATATCCCTTTATGGCTAATGTCTCTTCACAACTGTTTTCTCATGAAGATGTCTGAGGAGAACAAAGCAGATGATCCACATTTGGCAACAACATCGTGCCTCTGGGGAAATTTATATCATCCATATCAGCCTTCAAGATTTGATAGAAATAAGGGCTTACAGCAAAACCCTGAAGCATTGCTATCTAAGTGAAGTCAAAAGGCACTGGCTAGCTTCATCAACTGGATTACTAACGAATGTAATGCATAAATCAATTATACTTGGAAAATTTACTTTAGTGGGAATAGGTGTTAGTAACATCTATTATAACATAGATGTTAGTAACTACTGTAGGATTAGTAACAACAGAGTGTCAAGAGAGATGTTATTTATTGCTTGGATATCCTGGACAAGCCTCCTCCTTTGAATCTTTGGTTTTCTCCTGGCTAAAGGATAGTATTATGGGGATTAGTGTAAGGGAAAATGAAGCCTTGAGCCTTGTAATATTTTATTAAGAGATTTATACTTTGAAGGATGTTCAAAATGTAATACTTAGAGGATATCAGTTCATTCCAGGGTGAGGTCTTAGTGGGCCTATTTGAATCTTGAAGGGAGTTGCACTGTAAATTTTGCCAATATCTGTTGGAGATTTTGCCCATGAGAAAGGTGATAGCTGACTCAATACAGACAAAGAATTCGTATTTTCAGAATCAGTTTTAGCACTGTCATTGATGGAACAAGTAAAGAGCACCAAAAGTCATTTATTTCACCTGGTTGGTGACTTGGTTGACTACCATCAAGTTCTAGAACTTTTTTCTTTATTTGGGAGTATTTCTATCATAACACTGCTATAAGAAGTCTTAGCGAATTAAGTGGTTAGGGGCAGAGGAATTAAGGAGCAAAGAGTGTGTATCTCTTGAAGGGCATAAATAAAAAGTATTGTTTCTGAGAAACCTCTTTAGTCCATTAAAGATCCTCACTACTTTGACTGTTTCGGTACTTTGAAGCAGGGGCTGTTTTATAATGGTGGGCTGAGCACCAAGACTTTCTTGTTCTTTGCTTATTTATCTCAGTGAATTTTAAAATCCTATTTTATAGAAAGACAATCTTAGACTCCTCAAAATATCAATTGATATAAGTGCTTCACTCAGTTCTGGAAATTTTTGAGCTATTGTAATCCAGTTGAAAAGAAAATTAAATTTGGGGATTTCAAAAGTTCCTCATGATGGCCATTGATAGTCTAAATTGCTTTTGGTCAGATTGGTTAGTTACAAATACCTATGAGGAAGGATGGTGGTTTTTAAATATAAAACTGATCAGACACTCTGTAGAGGGACATGCTAAATATATTTAGAATACTGGAATCTTATTTCTCAGAGGTTTTTCTCTAGAGGAAAGCACCATTTTCTAATAGATGAAACAATTTTCAGCACAAACAGCTCAGTTCAAACAGGTTGTAAACCTGAGTACCAGAAAGTTCAAAACAAAACAAAAAATAGCTTGGTCCTAGAAGAGAAAGGTTGAAGGCATTTTCAGCCATTTTCCAGAGAATGCACCTTCAAAGGATTAGGTCAAGATCTGAAACAACACAGTTTCATTTAAAGCAGTCCCTTCCAGAGTTATTGGACCAAAGGCATTTCCAGACAGCTTCAGTTGAAACAGTTTGACCTCAAGATTGGACCAAATCGCCAAATGAGAACTTATATACAAAATAAGGCCTTAACCAGAAAGATAAAAGTTTTAGACAATTCCAAAGAAAGTCTGTGTGTGTTCTCAGTCTTCCAACTTTCTGTGACCCCAGGAACTGTAGACGGTCAGGCTCTTCGTCCATGGGATTCTCCAGGCAAGAATACTGGATTGGGTAGCCATTCCCTTCTCCAGGGGATCTCCCCCCATCCAGGGGTTGAACATGGGTCTTTCACATTGTGGACAGATTCTTTCTCATCTGAGCCACTAGGGAAATAAAGCCTGGAGAGGTTCAAATGCAAAAAGGCTATGAGCTCAGGTCCAGGAGAAAGAAGAACCTTTAAACCCCAAGAGTGACAAAAAATTAGTGAATGACGCTGGGGTCTATTATGAGCATCAGACCCTTACTCACCAGCTCTGGAGACTTAATGAGTATTCTCTGCTCTCTGTACAGGCCACCGTATGTTGACCTCAAACAAACAGACTGCAAGATATTTCTCCAGCAAAGATGATTTATTGGGAATCAGCAGAGAATTTCAACTTGGGGTCTGCAAACATGAGAAGCCATGTGCAAGTTCCCACATGTCAAGTGAAGGACACATTCGTAGAGGAGAAATAAAGTTGGGAGGGCTATAGTAAATAGACAGTTCATGGCTTTTCACTGGATGAGTTCAACCAGCAAAGAAGGGGAGTCTTCTTCCTGTTCGGCTGTTTTTGTCTCAGGGTATGAGGGCTTGCCCTTCTGGTCTCCCAACTCAATTTGCTTGAGCTTCCTCTTTACAAATTGTACAAAGTGATATTTAATATAGTGTTTTCATGATGGTCAAAATAAAGGACAAATATTTAAATATCTTCAATTTCATTTTGCTTTCAAGTCCTTATACTTCTGTACCCTCTATTTCTGAGCATACTAACAAAGAGATTTGTTTATTTATGCTTTACATTGTTCCAGCATCAATAAGTAGGATGTTGTAAAAGTGTTCTTTGTGCAAGTTAATTTCACTTAATGAAATGTCCTATGAAGTGTATTCTAGCTATTCTGATTGGCAGACCTACTTTAAATACTTAATCTGCATTTTATTAGACATAAATTATATTTGAACTCGTTGATATACAGTCTTTTCCTCTGTATAATGTCAATGATTCTACCTCTCTTCCTGTTACTGTGGGAATTGAAAAGTTACCTCTTCTCTATGAGAGCATCTTCTCTACTCCCTCATACTTGTCAAAAATTTTTATCAGAATTATCTTTTTTCCCTAACTCTCTAAACTAAGCTGCTTATTTGAATTTTATTTCATGTTTTCTATCAGCGATTTTTACTGGTGTAGCCTAACATAGATGAATACTCAAGAAATTTTAGCAGCAACTCTGTCATTAGTTATTATTACTATCCTGACTTTAGAGGTATGAAACCTGAAGTACAGAGAAGCTTGGTAACTTGCTCTAAGAGGCACACCTTTTAAGTAGTGGAGGCTGGATTTCACCCAAGGCAATTTAAACAAATATGATTTATTTTCCTATTATATATATGCTACATATATATATATTAAAAAAACACTCCAGCTTTCTTTCAGAGATCAATGTTAGATGAATAATAAATGTAGGTGTTGGGGATTAAGTACAAACCTAGGGATCCAGCAAAAGGACTGAAAACACCCAGGGAAACAGACTCTTGGAAGACACAAACAAAACCTTGTGCACAACAGGACCCAAGAGAAAGGAGCCTTGATCCCACAGAAGACTGAACTAGACTTGCGGGTGAGTGCCAGGAGTCTCCAGCAGAGGCGGGGGTCAACAGTGGCCTGTCACGGGGTTAGGGGCACTGACCACAGCAGTCCTGAACGCCATGGTGTGCTGGCATAAGTCGTTTTGAAGGAGGTTGTGGTTACCTCTATTACTCCTACCATGGTTTGACCTCAGGCCAAACTACAGGGAGGGGACACAGCCCCACCCATCAGCAGAAAATCGGATTAAAGATGTATTGACCATGGCCTTGCCCACCAGGGCAAGACCCAGTTTTACTCACAGTCAGTCACTCCCACAAGGAAGTTTCCACAAGCCTCTTACTCTGATCCATCAGAGGGTAGACAGAATGAAAACCACAATCACAGGAAACTAACCGAACTGAAAAGATGTATCACAGCCTTGTCTAACTGAATGAAATTATGAGCCATGCTGTGTAGGGCCACCCAAGACAGATGGGGAATGGTGGAGACTTCAGACAAAACGTGGTCCACTGGAGAAGGGAATGGCAAACTGCGTCAGCATTCTTGCATTTGAGAACCCCATGAACAGTATGAAGAAGCAAAAAGATATGACACCGAAAAATTAACTCTCCAGGTCGATAGATGCCCAATATGCTACCAGAGAAGAATAGAAAAAGAGCTCCAGAAAGCATGAAGAGGCTGAGCCAAAGAGAAAACAGCGTCCAATTGTGGGTGTGTCCAGTGGTGAAAGCAAAGTCCAATGCTGTAAAGAACAGTATTTCACAGGAACCCGAAATGTTCGGTCCATGAATCAAGGTACATTGGAAGTGGTCAAACAAGGGATGGCAAGAGTGAATATAGACATTTTAGGAATCAGCGAACTAAAATGGACTCGAATGGGTGAATTTAATTCAGTTGGCCATTATATCTACTACTGTGGACAAGAATCCATTAGAAGAAATGGAGAAGCCATTAGTCAGGAAGAGTCCGAAGTGCAGTAGTTAGGTGCTATCTTAAAAATGACAGAATGATATCTGTTCATTTCTAAGGCAAATTATTCAATATCACAGTAATCCAAGTCTATGCCCCAACCTCTAAAGCTGAAGAATCTGAAGTTGAATGGTTCTATGCAGACCTATAAGACCTTCTGGAAATAACACCAAAAAAAAAAAAAAAAAAAAAAAAAAGATGTCCTTTTAATCACAGGGAAATGGAATGCAAAAGTAGGAAGTCAAGAGATACCTTGAGTAACAGGCAAGCTTGGACTTGAAGTACAAAATGAGGCATGGCAAAAAGGCTAACAAAATTTTGCCAAGCGTACTCACCAGTCATAACAAACACCCTCTTCCAACAACACAAGAGACAACTCTACACATTGATATCACTGGATGGCCAATAATGGAGATCATATTGATTATATTCTCTGTAGCCAAAGGTGGAAAAGCTTTATACAGACAACAGAAACAAGACTGGGAGCTTACTGTGGGTCAGATAATGAACTCCTAATTGCAAAATTCAGACTTATGTTGAAGAACGTAGGGAAAACCACTTAGACCATTCAGATATGGACTAAATCAAATTCTTTATGATTATTCAGTGGAAGTGACAAATAGATTCAAGGGATTAGACCTGATAGACAGAGTGCCTGAACAAATATGCACAAAGGTTCATAACATTGTACATGAGGCCATGATCAAATCCATCCCCAAGAAAAATAATAAATGCAAAAAAGGCAAAATGGTTGCCTGAAGAGGCCTTACAAATAGCTGAGAAAAGAAGAGAAGCAAAAGGCAAGGGCAAAAAGGGAAGTTATATCCATCTGAATGTAGAGTTCCAAAGAATAGCAAGGGAATAGAAGAAAGCCTTTCTCAGTGATCAATGCAAAAAAATAGAGGAAAACAATAGAATGGGAAAGACTAGAGATCTCTTCAAGAAAATTAGAGATATCAAGGGAGCATTTCATACAAAGAGGCACAATAAAGGACAGAAAAGATATGGACCTAACAGAAGCAGAATATATTAAGAAAAGGTGCAAGAATACACAGAAGAGCTATACAGAAAAGATCTTAATGACCCAGTTAACCACGATGGTGTGATCACTCACCAAAAGCCAGATATCTCGGAGTGTGAAGTCAAGTGGGTCTCATTACAAACAAAGCTAGTGGAGGTGATAAAATTCCAGTTGAGCTATTTCAATCCTAAAAGATGATGCTGTAAAAGTGTTGCATTCAATATGCCAGCAAATCTGGAAAACTCATCAGTGGCCACAGGGCTGGAAAAAGTCAGTTTTCATTCCAATCGCAAATAAGGGCAATGCCAAAGAATGTTCAAACTACTGCACAATTTCACTCATCTCACATGTTAGCAAAGTAATACTAAAAACTCTCTATGCCAGGCTTCAATAGTATGTGAACTGAGAACTTCCAAATGTACAACCTGGATTAGAAAAGGCAGAGGAACTAGAGATCAAATTGTCAAAATCTGTTGAATCATAGAAAAAGCAAGAGAGTTCCAGAAAAAACATCTATTTCTACTTCATTGACTACACTAAAGTCTTTGAGTGTGTGGATCACAACAAACTATGGAAAATTCTTCAAGAGATAGGAATACCAGACCACCTGACCTGTCTCCTAAGAAAATTGTATACAGCCCAAGAAGCAACAGTTAGAAGCAAACATGGAACAACATACTTCTTCCAAGTTGGGAAAAACGTACGTCAAGTTTGTATATTGTCACCCTGCTCTTTTAACTTATATGCAGAGTACCTCAGTCTTCCCTGATAGTTCAGTTGGTAAAGAATCCACCTGCAATGCTGGAGACCCCAGTTCAATTCCTAGTTTGGGAAGACCCACTGGAGAAGGGATAGGCTACCCTTTTCAGTATTCTTGGGTTTCTCTTGTGGCTCAGCTCATAAAGAATCCACCTGCAATGCGGGAGACCTAGGTTTAATCCCTGGGTTGGGAAGATGCCCTGGAGAACGGAAAGGCTATGGAATGTCACACTGGATGAAGCACAAGCTGGAATCAAGATTTCTGGGCAAAATATCAATAACCTCAAATATGCAGATGACAACAACCCTTACGGCAGAAAGCAAAGAGGAACTAAAGAGTCTTTTGGTGAAAGTGAAAGAGGAGAGTCAAAAACTGGCTTAAAACTCATTAAAAAAACTAAGATCATGGCATCCGGTCCCATCACTTCATGGCAAATAGTTTGGAAAACAATGAAAAAGTGACAGACTTATTTTCCTGTGCTCCAACATCACTGCAAATGGTGACTGCAGCCATGAAATTAAAAGATGCTTACTCCTTGGAAGAAAAACTATGACAAGCCTGTTTAACAGACAGCATATTAAAAAGCAGAGACACGACTTTGCTGACAAAGGTCTATCTAATCTAAGCTATGATTTCTCCAGTAATTATGTATGAATGTGAGAGTTGGACCATAAAGAAGGCTGAGCACCAAAGAATTGATGGTTTTGAGCTGTGGTGTTGGAGAAGACTCTTGAGAGTCCTTTGGACTGCAAGGAAACCAAACTAGTCAATCCTAAAGGAAATCAGTCCTGAATATTCACTGGATGGACTGATAGTGAAGTTGTAACTCGAATACTTTGGCCACCTGATGCAAAGAGCTGACTATTATAAAAGACCCCGATGCTGGGAAAGACTGAAGGAAAGAGGAGAAGGGGACGACAGAGGACCAGATGGTTGGATGGCATCACTGACCTAATGAACATGAGTTTGAGCAAGCTCCAGGAGATGGTGAAGCACAGAGAAGCCTGGCGTGCTGCAGTCAATGGGGTTACAAACAGTGGAACATGTCTGAGTGACTGAACAACAATATGCAGTCAAGGCAGAGAAGACATTACTGAATAAGTGGGGTAAATGTCTGAAGAAAGTACAGATATCTGAAGGAATAAGTTTCTTTCAGGCACAAAGATTCTATGCAGACTGAAAATTCTAAAGGAATGAGGGCAGTGTTGGTGAAGCCAGGTTAGCCCTAGAGACTTTAATATGGTCCCGCTTGACATTGCCAACATGGAAATCCTTATTACATGTTAAAACCTTCTCTACCTCCTCCTCGTCATCTTGATACTTCATCTCTCCTATTGCTCCAACCAATAAGATTGTTTATTGTCACTTCCCTTCTTTTCCTTATAAACACAGACATTGCATCAGGAAATCTTGTTTACCTTTAAAATACTCCAGGAATCCCCTAATTCTCCCACTTCTTCCACCACTACTTCACCTCCCACCAGTTCAGTGATTCTATATAGTTGTCCCAAAACATAGTACAAGGTGGTCCTATAAATATATATGGAATCTGATGCTACAGTTCTCAAAACCTGCAATGGCTCTTTACTGAATTCAGAGATAGATCTGAGAATTTGCTCTTATTGGCACTGTTGTGTTCTGCTAGTGATTATTTGCTCTCTATCCTTAGTATCATGAGCACAAATTCACATGTGAATCAAATTATCTACAGGGTTCTTTAGCCCCAATATCAAAAACCTTAGACAAAAGCTCACTAATCCATATTAGTGCTAGCTAGTATCCTTGTTCCAATCAAGTATGGGTCATGAGAGTTGGAACACATAAAACACTACAACTCCTAAATGAACTTAATGAAGAGACATAAATAAGCCAGAAATTAGAAGAGTGGTTACCTGTGCAGAAAATCCAGAATATGTCTACTCTAACCTAATATTAATTATAGTCAACTATCTCATTCATCCATTTTTAAAGAAAAAATCTATTTATATTCTCATCAGTGTTACCCACAACCTATTTTGCTTTCCACTGTGGACTGACTTACTATAGTTAAATTACATTTGGACTCAGAAATGTTTATCACCTATCAAGTTTTTCTTTTGGAGCCTATCACTTTAACTGAATTAGTTATAATATTGACAGAATAAATGATTACATTTTATTTCTTTTTCTAACATGGCAAACATTATGTTTTATTGATATCTATTTGCAATGCTTAATAAACACTAAATAACACTTGAACTTTGCATATCTTTCAAAGTTTAACAATCATATTTTTTAATAAAATTATATGTAATAGTCATGGTTATAATATTATTCATCATCCCATAAATCCCAAATTCAATAGACTTTACATGTAAATTATAAATATATAAAAATGCATATTTTAAATGAACTGTTACTTTTTCATTCTTTGTACACTCATTTTTTGACTTATATACAGATTGAAAGCATTCCGGAGATTCTTCTTTTCTCCTTATTCATTCTGTCCGTTTTCTCTCTATGCGTCTCAGCTCCACACAGTATCCCTTACTGTCTGATTACTGAATGACTATATACATATATTCTTTAAGGTTCATTTAAAATAATTAAGCATACAACTTTCTGACAGCTGCTCTTCTCTGCTTTTCTATCTTTAATACCTTCTTAACTTTTTTGTACTTTTGTCCTTCCTCAGGATTTTCATTTACAACTGAGACAGACTCTTCATAATTTTGACTAATCATAGGGAGGAGAAAATTCAGGTCATATCATATTCACAGTCTTCAAGTCTTTTTGGCCTGGTCTTTTTATTTCTGCTTTTCTGTCTTTCTAGATTCCGCGTGGCTGATCCTCTCCCAAGCCTATGGACTGTTTGAATTGCTATTATGTTTCCTGGAGGCATTCACTCTTCTCCAGCCAGTCTCATTTGTTTCTTTCAACTATCCTCCAAGGTAGACAAAGTAGGCAGTATTAATCACAAGTGAGTTCTGAAGTAGTGGTTGAAGAGATTGAGGCCCTGAAAGTTCATGTAGAATAGGCAGAAGAAATGATGCAATCATGTTTTAAGCCTTCTTCTTAAATGACAATGAATGGCATGCTAGAAATAATATCTGATAAGATCTGGCAACCAACAACCAAAGGGGTTTACTTGAGAAAGAAGACTGAACAGCCTGTTAGTGTAAGGATGCAAATCCAGCTCATTTCAAATCCAAAACACATGCTCTTTTCGCTACATGACAGTTTTTACAGTTAGATGCTCTTGGCAGACATAGAAATAAATATATCTTGACACACACTAATCATGATTTTATAGAGGAGGGGTAGATGCAGTGAGGACTCATGGTTCATTAAAGTCTTGAAATCATCCAGAAAATCTCACAAGCACTGCCAAAACATTTTTTTGTTGTTCCACCCTGCCCTGGTGAAAATGAAAAATTGTTAAACTCTATCTCACTCAGTAGTTTAGGTGATTGTCAATTTTATTGGATTTTGAAAACAAATGCTCAAGTTACAAATATTATCCAGAGTTTTGTGTTTGTGTATGCTTATATGTTTGAATATGACTAAAACCAGGTAGGGTGCCTATAGTACCAACTTCCCTGCTGTATCTATTTAATATTAAAGTCTTTTCTTGATCAAAATAGAGACTTTGTTTTGTGAATGAGACATTAACTTTAGGAGTATGCTAGAGTAAGGGTCAGAAAAATGAATGTTGACGTTTGATCAAGATCATCTCCTCCTTAATATTGTTTATCCCCTACATTATATTTTGTGTGTAGTATGTTTGTTTTGTCAGTATGTATTAAAACTCTCCTTTGTCATTTGGAAACCGCAATGTATATAAAATATGTAGTTCACTGGCAATCTTTAAGTTCTCCAATACATCTGTAACTAATTTCTTATGGCCTTAGCTTGAGATACACTGGCACGAGGCTGAATAAAAGGTCAGCTTCACACTGGATTTTTAGCATTCACCATCAGTGTCTCTCCAGGAGTCTGAGTCTGTGATACACAGAAAGTAACACAGAGGTCAGAGTACACAAAACTGTACAAACACACGAAGAAGTACTGAGAGAAAATAATAAGCAGTAGATGTAGTCATGAGGCAAAGTAGTCTTGAGCAAATAGTAACCACATTACAAGTAGATGAAATTACTCAGTTTAAAAAGACTTCACATGAGCATGCATGAGATGTGTATGCAAAAATAAAATGACTGAATATCATGAAGGCAGAGCTAGAGTAAAGAACAAAGTGTATCTACTGGCAAGAGACAAGTTAAACATGAAAAGGGTGTTGTATATCAAAGAGGGACATAGGCTCCTTGACTTTGAACCCTACAGCCTCAAGCTTCCTGTTTTTCCTCATTTCCATGAGACTTAATAATCTGGCACTAACTGAGATGATCAGAGCCCTCTTTCTTCACAGTAGTCTTCATGAACTCAAGTAGCACAATAAAATACCTAAGAAAGTATATTTGCATGAGGAAGCCAGAGTTATGCCAAATAGCATTTCAATATGCAGAGCCGTAGAGATTACATTGTCTAAAGGAAGAAAATCAGGCTACCCTGGTGGCTCAGTGGTAAAGAATTTGCCTGCCAATGCAAGAGACACAGGTGTCATCCTTGATCCAGGAAGATCTCCTAGAGAAGGAAATGACAACCCACTCCAGAATTCTTGCTGGAACTCCCTATGGACAGAAGAGCCTGGCGTGCAACAGTCCATGTGGTTGCAAAGAGTCGGACATGATTTAGTGACCAAATAACGACAAAAGTAGAAATATAAAATACCATGATGGTAATGGATTTTACTCTATCTGAGAGGTTTCAGGTGATTTTGCTTTTCTTCAGAGTATTAATACAGTATAAAAAGAAACTGTAATGTTGAAGGAACTCCCAATGAAATGTACATTTGCAATGTTATAATTATTACTTTTAGCAATATGGATCTGGTCAAAATTAGTCAAAGTCCTAGCTAAATACACATGCTCACAGGACTCTTTATTTTTTAAATAATAATCACAAGAAAAATATTAGTCCGTGAGAAGAGGTTTACCTCTTGTGTTAATGTTCTCTAAGAGATGTTCGATTGATATAGTTAGCATCTGCTTTCTGAGATAGTTATTCTTCAACCTCTAAATAGGTTAAAAAAAAAGTGTATACAAATGCTTTGTACAAATGCGTATAGAGCTATGGACAAAGTTTTATCTTTAGAAAGAAATACATTAACATAATTACAGTTTGCCACATGTAACTCATCAGAAGTATATCAGAGTATTGTATGAGCTACATTTGTCCTACTTTACAATTAAAATGCATTGGTTTTCAAATCAGTATCTGAAACACATTATTCTATTTACTCCATTATGGAAAGGAATAAATACTTGAATCCAAAAAAAATGGGGAAATTCAATCATTTTATTGTATGTTACAGGTAGCATAAATATGAACTAATCTCCATTGATATGTGGTTAGTTAATATAAAAAATATACAGAGAAATAACTTTCCACATGGAAGAAATCAGCTCTCTGCTTTATATTTATGAATCAAAAACTAGACTATCAAAAAGCTTTTTCTAGTTATTAGAATATCTATTGATATTAGAATTTCTGTATTTTGATGCAAGAATATCTGACTAAATTGCTGCTCTTCATGGTCACTTGAAAATCATCAGTTCATGGGTAAATTTAGAAGTTATCTATACTATAAATTTAAGCCATTGAAACATCAGTTATAGATTTTTTTCAGAAACTTTATGTTCATCTGTAGAATATTTACAGTCTGGTCAGCAAGAAGACTAACTTATCTAAAATATTTCAGTAAACAATAAGAAAAAAAAATTTCCCAGCCTTATCAGGGCTGAGTTTGGCACTTTATCAGGGCTGAGTTTGTTCTGAGTTTGGCACTTTATCACTCCATTCAAATGGAAAAGCCCTAGGTCCTTCATCATAAGTCTTTATCACAAGTGTTACTTCAATTGTTATGCAGACAATTTTAAACTCCTTAGTATTGCCTGAGCATTGTTTTCCCTATTTGCTTCTAAGTCTCACTGGCATAATTCTACAAATACACATTTTTTAAATTGTTGTTGCTGTTTTTGTTACTAAGTGTAAGACCTACACTTGTTCTTTTATGTATCATTCAACAAACCTAAGTCCTCAGTGAATCTGAATTCTATAAACCTGTGATACCAAAACTCTAGAATCAGAATCCTTTCAAAAGCTTCTTATAAGATTATTGTGCCTGCCCCCAGAGTTTCAAATTCAGTAGGGGCCCAAGAATTCATGTGTCTAAGAAGATCCCATCTGATGCTATCCCTGTTGGTCTGGAAATATGTACTAAAATGTTCAAAAAGTTAAAGTAAAAGCTACCCAAATGTTTAATACTTTGGTTCAGCTGGTGAATTTGTTTCTAATCCACATAGATGCTCTTGTATCTAAGCAACATAACCTATTCCAAAATAACATGAATACATTTCATACGATTTCTTGAAAATCTGAATAGAATGCCTTATCCAAACCTCTTTTTAACTGTGCACTTTTAGCTATTTCTGATTGGTAAATATAGAAATATCATTATTACTTACTTATTGCATTATTTTACAAATTTAAAGTATCATCAATATTTTGATGTTCGTAATTCAGATGTGAAATGAGTTAAAAATTTTTTTTTCATGTCCATATTCACTAAGAAATGTGTAAAAATGAACAGAAGTAAAATCATGTCCAAATTACAACTTTTTAGCATTTTTATATTTGTCCAGTTATAAAAAGCAGGAATAAAAATATGTGTTGAAATAACGTGGCCTAGCTTTAACTTCATGCAACAATTTCAGTATCTGTGCCCAAACCATTACCTAACTATATCCTTTCATATGATTTCTAGTGGCCAACTATGATAAATATAATAGGTCTTCAAGTCTTAAAACACTACATTGTAACTTATCCCAAGTATAAAACCTTTGTTGACTTTAGTTTTCCCAAATATGCCAAAGTTAGCTTTGCTGTTGAAGTTAAAATGTACATTATTCAATATTAAATTTAACTTCCTTTACCTGCTACAAAATTATCTTAGGTGAAACTAGCTGTCACAAATCAAAGGAATATTTGTTTAAGGTTAAATCTTTCTCCTGGAGAAACGTTACTTACATTTGAGTGAAAGAAATGAGCATCTTTTTCCTAATCCCAAAAGTCAGATCTCACTGTACTATTGTTTGACATAAATTATGTGTGTGTGTATGTGTGTGTGTGTGTCTACTTTAGAGTGTGACATTTTATATGGTGAATGTTAAATTCAGATGTTCATTGCCTTATTCAATTAAGGCAGCTGTTGAGTGAATTTTCAAAAAGGTTGTTGCTATGCCAATATCAGTTCCTACATTTAGAATGCAATGCTAATTTTATCATGCAGTGATATCAATTTTAAACAGACATCGTTCCACCATTTGCTGCTCCATTTATTAGATGTGTATTCAATACTCAGCCTATGGCAGGTACTGTGTTAGGGATGCATGGATGAACAAAAGGTTCTTTCTGGCATAATCTATAGATTTGGGGAAAAATGTTCTTTTTAAAATATGTATTCAAGAAATTGGTGAATCCTTACTATAACTAATTATAAATCTTCAGAGGCCTTTTATTTATCTGAATAAAGCTGTAACACTTAAAATAATTTTGGAAGCTATTTTCTGGAAATGTTTTCAAAGCTGTGATACTTTATTCTGGATATTCTGAAAATTTAGGGAAAAAAATCTCAGTTTATGTGGATATTTAGATTTATAGTAGACTTTTGTTTTTTTTAGTGGACACCCTTTCTCATTCACACCACCTACTTAACAATGAATATCTCGGCACACTTGAATTTGATTTCATTAGGCTGGACACTCAACCTAAGTAAATCAATCAAAGCTTCCTCCTCTGGAATTTTGACTCAAGAAACTGGTGAGAAATAGAAAATAAGGATCACCTGAAGTTTAAGTTTAAAAGTACATAACATCAGAGATGATATTACTTAGGGGAGTAATAGAGGACAATTGGTCTTTCTTACCAAATGAAGAGGGGAATATATAGATGCACATGAGGGAGGAAGTAACTCCCTACGGAATTAGGAAATCCTAGGATATGATAATGACATTCCAATTCTAGAAACTCTCTCTTGATTTGAGCCAGTTTATGTTTTACTTGAAATTACAAGCTTATTGAATACAACAAAAAATATTTTGCCTCCTGAAAACAATTGCAGATAATATGAAGCAAGTCTGCTGAAGAAAAATTCAGTAATCAAACTGCTTATGTTCCAAATAATCCATGAAGTTATAAATAAAGGGATCTCTTATACTCCCAGGTACAATATTTTGAAAGTTAGTTAGATTATAAAGTATTTTGACAATTCTTTTTGAAATTTCTAAGCAGAAAGAGCAGTTGCACCATAGTTTTGGAAATGGCTTTACTATTAAATAACTACAAATTTCCCTCAAAGTTAGAATAATGCATTCTCATATTTGGCAATGCTTTTTAAGTGAAACAAAATGCACTGGTTTAAAGATCTTTTTTGTTATATGCAGCCTCACAATTTCATAATTTCAGCTCTAATTGTGGTCGTCCAAAATTAAGAAGAGACGCATTATGCTCTAGAATGTATAGGTAAAACCTTATTTTGAATCAAACATTATTCACCATGAAGTTTTTCATGGAAAGAAATGTTTATAATCTTTTTCAAAAGAATATATTAAAAGTTGCTGAGTTTCCACCACCTGTTCCTGACAGCTATTTCAGTGTAAGTAATACATCACAGGGGTGATGGCAATCTGATGATGTATTGGAACTATACATCATTGTGGTGACGGCAGTTTAATGACAGATGAGTAATACATCTTCAGGTAAAGCTCTCAAATTTAGACCTGCCTGGAAAATAGAGTTTCTGGAAGGAGAAAACATCTTATCAACTTTATAAAAGAATGCAGGTAATAAAACATAGTTTGTTAAATCAGAAGGTTATAAGTTTGGGTGCACAAATTAGTCTATTTTAATATCCATATTTATTTCTTTCAACAAGTCCAAATGCATTTTGTATTAAAAGGTGTTCCTATTTTTTTGGTCTTCTTTATACTTCATTTATTCATCATTTCAACATGTATCACTGTGTATTTCTGATTCATTTTTTTCCTTGGAGATGGAAGAAATTCCTTTTTAGATAAGAATATTTAGAACCAGAACCAGTCATACTCCTCTTGCTAATAAAATCTCCTTTACTCTGTAATGGTAGAGATTTTATATGACACTTATTTCTCCTTTTTCTGCCTTTAATAAGCTGTTCAAAAATGCATTTTGGAGGGTATAATTTCTTTAAGGGCTTAAGTTATTTTTGTCTCTACATGAATATAAAGAACCATAACCTTTGATTTCTTATACTTATTAAGGGGAAAATAAAGAAAGAAATCTTTGTCAAAGACTATTAATATTACATGTTTTTAAGAAAGATTATTTACCTCTATCTACATTAAAAAGTAAAAGTACATTTACATTACACAATCTTTAACATTTTTAAACTGTTAGAGACTACTGAAGTATGTATTTAATTTTGAAATTTAGGGGCAAAATCCTAAAAGATGCATTTTATTCATAGAATTAAAGTCATAATAGCAGAAGTCATCGACAATAATTAACAGAACTTGATAAAGGTAATAATGTGTTTTTTAAACTAAAGCATTATAACAGATTGCCTATAAGAGGTAAAACGACAGCTATGAGGTCAGGCCCAGATCTGTTGTGACATTTTGAAAATGTTTATTGTCTCACATTAGGAATCTTATCCCAGGTTTTCCTTTGAGATTAATAACACAGAATATCCAAAATGAAAACTAAGATCAGATTATTCTATTAAACTATTATAAGAAATATCTATAACCAAGATCTGGAACTAGAAAATGAATTTACAGTACTTTTTCCTTTATTATCTGTTAGATTAAATGAATATGTATCTAACTTTCCTTTCTCTTTAGTAAATTGTTCCTAAAGAGGAGAAAATATAGCCAAAGAATATATGGAAAGTGAAACACATTGCTAGTTAAGCTGTTTTCAAATTAAAACAGTGATAAATTGCCTGTGAGTGAATCTTAATGGATGATGTTAAATCAGAAATATGGTCTTTTGTGGCAGTCAGACCTGGATTTCAATTTCAACTCTGAGATATCTTAGCTGGGTAATTATGTATGAGACTTAACTATTTGAGTCTCAAACAGATACTCCATTACATTTGCAAATTAAGCTGATTATTTTTCAGGCACTCAGGTACTCAGGAAAAATCTTAGACTGTTCTCCTTAGGTACCCTAAAGAAGATAGATTAGAGGACCTGTTCCAGAAAGGATACTGTCACCATAGACACCCAAAATATGAACTAGATGTGCAAGACAGGGAGGAATCTTGCAAAATCTGTTAGAATCCCTTTCTGTGTCCAACTGTCTCTGCCTAGTCCAACAAACATTCATCAAACATTTCATCTCCATGTGAATTACCTTTCTCCCCTTTGAAGACACAAAAATGTTATCCCCAATATCCTTTTTACTTTAGCTGAGGATGACATTACAAGTGAGGGTTTTATCCATTTTGGAAAGTTATTCAGTTTTCCTGGGTCTCTCTCATGTATACCTGATACTGAATCCAAGTTGGATACTGAGGGACCCTTCTGGGCACAAAAGCCTGTTCATCCCCTGTTTCTTGTTTATAGAAAAAGGTTTAGTCTCCCAGGCCTTCCCTGAGACCCAAAGAGCGGGCACAGTCACTGATTTGGGAAGTGAAACAGTGCAGAAACAAAGGAAAAGCAGTTAAAGAAGAAAGACAATGACAATCAGTTCAGTTCAGTTGCTCAGTCATGTTCAATTCTTTGTGACCCTGTGAATCACAGCACTCCAGGCCTCCCTGTCCATTGCCAACTCCCGGAGCTTACTCAAACCCATGTCCCTCGAGCCGGTGATGCCATTCAGCTATCTCATCCTCTGTTGCCCCCTTCTCCTTCTGCCTCCAATCCCTCCCAGCATCAGGGAAAACTGGAAAAACCATGGCCTTGACTAGACGGACCTTTGTTGGCAAAGTAATGTCTCTGCTTTTTAATATGCTGTCTAGGTTGGTCATAACTTTCCTTCCAAGGAGTAAGCGTCTTTTAATTTCATGGCTGCAATCACCGTCTGCAGTGATTTTGGAGCCCCCCCAAAAAAAGTCTGACACTGTTTTCACTGTTTCCCCATCTATTTCCTATGAAGTGAAGGGACCAGATGCCATGATCTTAGTTTTCTGAATGTTGAGCTTTAAGCCAACTTTTTCACTCTCCTCTTTCACTTTCATCAAGAGACTTTTTAGTTCCTCTTCACTTTCTGCCATAAGGGTGGTGTCATCTGCATATCTGAGGTTATTGATATTTCTCCCGGCAATCTTGATTTCAGGTTGTGCTTCTTCCAGCCTAGCATTTCTCATGATGTGCTCTGTATATAAGTTAAATAAGCAGGGTGACAACATACCGCCTTGATGTACTCCTTTCCCAGTTTGGAACCAGTCTGTTGTTCCATGTCCAGTTCTACTGTTGCTCCCTGACCTGCATACAGATTTCTCAAGAGGCAGGTCAGGGGGTCTGGTATTCCCATCTCTTTCAGAATTTTCCACAGTTTATTGTGATCCACAGAATCAAAGGCTTTGGCATAGTCAATAAAGCAGAAATAGATGCTTTTCTGGAACTCTCTTGCTTTTTAGATGATCCAGTGGATGTTGGTAATTTGATCTCTGGTTCCTCTGCCTTTTCTAAAACCAGCTTGAACATCTGGAAGTTCATGGTTCACGTATTGCTGAAGCCTGGCTTGGAGAATTTCGAGCATTACTTTACTAGCGTGTGAGATGAGTGCAATGGTGCAGTAGTTTGAGCTTTCTTTGGGATTGCCTTTCTTTGGGATTGGAATGAAAACGGACCTTTTCCAGTCCTGTGGCCACTGCTGAGTTTTCCAAATTTGCTGGCATATTGATGCAGCACTTTCACAGCATCATCTTTCAGGATTTGAAATAGCTCAACTGGAATTCCATCCCTAGCTTTGTTCATAGTGATGCTTCTTAAGGCCCACTTGACTTCACATTCCAGGATGTCTGTCTCTAGGTGAGTGATCACACCATCGTGTTTATCTGGGTTACAGAGATCTTTTTTGTATAGTTCTTCTGTGTATTCTTGCCACCTCTTCTTAATATCTTCTGCTTCTGTTAGGTCCGAACCATTTCTGTCTTTTATTGTGCCCATCTTTGCATGAAATGTTCCCTTGGTATCTCTAATTTTCTTGAAGAGATCTCTAGTCTTTTTCATTCTATTGTTTTGCTCTATTTCTTTGCATTGATTTCTGAAGAAGGCTTTCTTATATCTCCTTGCTATTCTTTGGAACTCTGCATTCAAATGGAAATGTCTTTCCTTTTCTCCTTTGCTCCTGTGAGGAGCTACTCCAAGCCCGAGGTCAGGGGCAAAAGCCCAGAGGAGCAACCCGCCTCCAAGGAGCGGCTGCTGCAGGGCGCAGAAGGGCCGAGAGGAGCTACTTCACCTTGAAGGTCAGGAGGGGCGGCTGTGAGGAGATACTCCTTCCAAGGTAAGGAGCAGAGGCTGCGCTTTGCCCGAGCAGCCGTGAAGAGATACCCCACGTCCAAGGTAAGAGAAACCCAAGTAAGATGGTAGGTGTTGCGAGAGGGCATCAGAGGGCAGACAAGGACAATAGTTCAGCAATAAAAGAGATCTAGTTCCTCCTCAAGGGGGATGCATAATAATCTGTAGGATACCTCTGAGGTTTTCTTTTTCTTTCGGAGGTAAGATTTTACTTGCTAAATTAATTAGGGTTATATAAGATGTTAAATTACATAGAAAGCATTGTCAAATAAGACTAAGTATGATAATACTAAGCCTTATTTATCATGTATTTGTATCATTATATAGATATTCTAGAAATTGTGTGGAATTCCTAGATATATGTTTTAGCACAATGTTATCACCTGTAATTCTAGTTATGATTTTTAAATGTTTATGTCATCCTCTGGGACCCCAATTAGAAATGGACAAAAAGGTAAATGATCTTCTGACTTTATTCTCTGTCCATCTGAAGTTGCGGTCATCAAAATTGAGGTTCACACTGAAAGGACTGAACCCGAGTTCAGGGAAGCACCCTGGCTGACTTTCATGCAAAAGCAGTAGCAACAGAATTGAGAAGAATTGTGGCACATGCAGATGACATTAATTCTGCTTCTGCAAAAAAACAAAAACAAAAAACAAACCATTACTGCCAGATGTTTGCCATCTTGATGTCCTTGCAAAATTGCAAAAGTCTGATTCTGAATCAAATAATTTGATGTTGGTAAATAATGGTCATACATTAAATGAACAACTGGGGCTTTGGGGCATTCAGGACAACCATTTGATTCTTCACTTGCAAATCCCATTTTTCAGTTAGTTTTTTTTTTTTTTTTTTTTTTGCATTTCTCCACTGGCCATAGTGCATTATGAATAAAGACAAACAAAAACTACCTTTCTTTCTAGAGGCCTCAGATCTCCTCTCTCTGGACTTTTTGAACATCTGCAGTTGGAAATCATTCAACTTCCATTTAGTGTAGATATCTTATTGTATCTATGTTTTTTTCTGAAAGAGCAGAAGTCTTTCCTTTTCACAATTCTGATGCTCTCATAGTGGCAAAGACATTTAGAAGATGTGTTTCCCACTTCAGGAATACCATCAACAATCTCCAGTGATTGAGACACCCACTTCACTGGGCTACTTGTACAAGTCTTTGTGAAAATCTTACAAACCTCTTGGAATTACCACCGCTCCTTTAACCCTCAAGCATCAGACAAAGTTGAGAGAACCAATGGAAAAAATGGATTCAAATAGAACAAGTATCAGTTACATGGGACTATATGAACTGAGAAGGATGTTCTTTTTTCTCCCCAGACTTAAAGGAGATTTTTTCACTTAAGCTATCTATGACTTACAGTAATTTGGTAAAGTACACCTTTGTGAACAAAGGTGGATCATTTCTTTTTTATCCACACTTGATTCCTTCAGAATTCAGAAACTCTCATTATTCTTAATTTCATGACAATATATTTATCCACATAAGCTCAGTAAGAATCTTTTCTCATTGTAACAGGACATAAATAGAATTGGCTATGCTACCAAGGTTTTGAAGAGGAATGTCGTATTTGAAAGAGATGTGCATGGGCTCAGATATGACCAGGCAGCTTTAAGGAACTGCTTGGAAAAAATAAACCTGGGAACTTGCCTACAAGTTTCTGGCAAAGCAGTCTTTAAAAAGAATTTATACTCAATTATTATTTTTGCTGCTTGTAAGAATATACATATTCAGGTCAAGTTTAATATAAACATATTAGTTTTACTGTGATTATCTTTAGTAAAACATGGGAGTAATTGTAGAGAGAAAAATTACATTTTTACCTCTGTAGGCTTCAGATTCTAGTCCTGTTAATTGTCTTTGAGGTTTTGTTATATACTTGCAAACTTAACTGGATCATTAATTCTTCCCGTTTCCTCAAATGACTCACCAAACTAGTATTTTCAATTTTCTCCTACCCTTCTGATTTGGGAATCACTCAGAATGAAGACAGCCTTCCAAGTGCTACTATAAAGGGATCTTACCAAGTGCTACTGACCACTGACACTGTTGTGAAGGTATTGAGCCTTGGATATACATCTCACAGCTAGGGAGGAATCCACCTGATACCTGGGTCTGTACAAGTGTAGAGACCTCAAACTGACAAGCAAGAGAAGTAGCTGACATCCAGGTAAACGGCTTCTGCCCAAGATGCTGGATTAAGACTTACTAGCTAAACACACACCCCTCTCTTTCTTTCTTTCTTTCTTTTTTTTTTTTTTTGTTTGTTTCCTTTGTCTTCTCATTGATCTAGAAAGACACCATCACCATCTGTATTTCTCAGACCATAGGAAAGGGGGCTACCTTTTCAGACTGCTGTATTTATCATAGGCTCAGACCTATCTATAATTATCTATATCGCATTTGCCCTCACTCTAAGAAATCTCACGAACAGCATCCATCTTTGCAAAGCATTTAGGATGACACTTTATTTCAGGTAGAAGATTCTCTTCCCATATGTGCTAAAGATCTGTTTAATTCCTTGATTGAAGGGGTAGACACAGTAATCCCTGTGATTAAATCTATCTCCTTGTTAGGAGTGGATACAAATTGCTAAAATATTAGCTTCCCAATAAAGATCCTTAGACTTCCTGGCCAAAGTTTTTCTTGAATATAGGATAGTCCTGGATTATCTTTTAGCTGAATAAGAAGGTATTTGCTCCATGGCTGACACCAGCTGCTGTGCCTAGATTGACATTTATGGGGAAGTTGAAACTTAGTTAAGAAAAATTATTAAGCCAGCCAGCCACTGGCTTAAAAAGATGACTCCTT
Organism: Muntiacus reevesi; assembly: GCF_963930625.1. NCBI lineage: Eukaryota > Metazoa > Chordata > Mammalia > Artiodactyla > Cervidae > Muntiacus > Muntiacus reevesi. The sequence continues at coordinate 23,777,309 of NC_089262.1, read as the reverse complement.
CAACAGGGTCTTTCTTTGATTGACTTGGGTCTTGGGGACCATAACTTCAAAGTATACTCCAAATATTGGGAATTATTCTGTTTATTACAATCATAATAATTCCCTTAGCACTTTGTTTCATCTCAGAAGTTTTAAATAGATGTTTCCAGTGGCTCACCCCAGACAAACAATCTCCCTAAGACTGCAACATCAGAAAAGAAGCAAAGAGAATCACAGATTTATGGATTTGAACCTGGAACCATGACTTTTGAATGTCATAGGGATTAAGCAAAAATGTCATGTCACCCCAAGGATTAACAAACTGTAGAGCTGTAACTAGTTGGACACAAGTGAAGTGACTTAGCATGCACACATGCATTGGAGAAGGAAATGGCAACCCACTCCAGTATTCTTGACTGGAGAATCCCAGGGACGGAGGAGCCTGCGGGCTGCTGTCTATGGGGTCGCACAGAGTCGGATACGACTGAAGTGACTTAGCAGCAGCGGTAGCAGCAGCAGAGCTGTAACTGAGAGTGAAGCTGAGACCTTAAATTTTGATTACACCTCTCAGGCCAAAAATTTTGATCAAATGGAGGAGAATTGTTAAGAAAATCGCAGGCCCACCAAACCTAGACTTAATATTGAATGTAACTGCTGTTTTGGTCTTCTCCAGAAACATAATCTTACTTAACCATTTGGAATTTTCTGGTCAGTACCAAAAGAGTTATGTGTCATATGCACCCTTTCTATACCACTCCAGAGAAAAAAAGATGCTGTCTGCATGATAAAAGCCATGCTGTTTTGCTGTTCTATTCCCCCACAAAAGAAGATTTTCTGTCCTAAAAATAATCCTTTCTTTTCCTTTTGCTAATAGCTCTCTCACCTCATACTTCTGCTTATTAAAACCTCCTATTTTGTATAACCATTTAGAAAACCCTTCAGTAATTAGATGTGATGCTGCCCAACTCATGAATCGTCTATTAAAGTCAATTAGTTCTTTAAATACACTCTCTTGAATTGTTTAACATAGTCATGCCTGATGTTTTCTCAAAATGCCAGAAGCATTTTAAAGTGTAATGAATTTGATACCATATATACATGTGTGTATAAAATTAATGATCTTGCATTATTACATAAATGCAAAAATCTTTCACATATAAGCTATCATTTGGCAATATAAAATATAAAAACATTCATAAAACATACTTAGCAGTTGAGTTCAACTCAACAATGAGAATTTCTCATAAAATTTATTATCAAAATTTAATTTCTTTTAAACACTGCACACTATTAAGGGTCAAAATGCACTAAAAATACAAAAAGTGCTCTACCACCATATTCTTCAAATTTTTTTTTCAAGTTAATGAATGACAAACAAATATTTTGTTTTTTACTTCTTTACCATTAAGCTATTGATCAGTTGTTATGGAAGTCTGAGTAACAGTTCTGTTTAAAACGTCCACATACTAATCTATAGAAACAGTGAATGCTCCATTATTTGGCAAAGACTTAGCAGATGTTAAGAATCTTGATATGAAGAGATTATGCTAGATATTATTTGGTACGCTCCAAATGTAATTGCCAGTGTTCTTCTTTTAAGAAGAAGGTGAAAGAGTATGTCATATAAAAGAGTAGAAGGCAATGTAATCAGGGAGGCAGAAATAGGGGTGTTGTAGCCACAAACTAAAGAAATCTCACAGACACCTGAGGCTGAAAGGAACAAGGAATAGATTCTCCCCTAGAATCTTCAAAGGAGTGAGGCTCAGCTGGCACCTGTTTCCCTGTATCAACCCTGTGATACTGTGTTCTGACTTTTGGACTTTTTGTGTATACAGTTCACTTAAAGACATAGCACAGATCTTGTGTCACAAACTCTTCATCTTATTGCAAACTCCACAATAGGTAATCCACAGACCACATGCTTTAAAGCTAGTCTGTGTTTATGTGGCAGCCTGTGTGGGAAGGAAACTGGGGGGAGAATGTGTATGTGTACTCGGTCATGTCCAACACTTTGCGACCCCATGGACTGTAGCCCGCCAGGCTCCTCTTGTCTACGAAAATTTTCAGGCAAGAATACTGGAGTGGGTCATCATTTTCCTCCTCCAGGGCATCTTTCTGACCCAGGGATCAAACCTGCATCTCCTGCTTTGGCAGGTGGATTCTTTACCATTATCATTTCCCAGGTGGATTCAGGTGGATTCTCCCTTGGGGAGAATGGATACATGTGTACATATGGCTGGATCCCTTTGCTGCTCACATAATCTATCATGACAGTGTTTGTTCATTGGCTACACTCAGGTGGTGCAGAGGTAAAGAATGGAGATGCAGGAAACATGAGGTTCATTCCCTGGGTTGGGAAGATCCTCTGAACGAGCAAATGGCAACTCATTCCAGTATTCTTGCCTGGAAAATCCCATGGACAGAGGAGCCTGGCAGGTTACAGTCCATGAGGTTGCAAAGAATTGGATACAGCTGAGCAACTGAGCATGCACGTACATATTCTAGTATAAAATAAAAAGCTTAAAAATAAAAGCTATTCTATCACTTCTTTTAACATTAATCAAACCTCATTTTTGTTTCTTTAATTTCCATCACTCTTCTTTACTCTCAAGTAAATGAATGTCATTTAAAATCTACAAATTTAAAAGCTCCATGCTTTTTCCTTAAAACTACTCATGGAAAATCTTAAAAAGAGAAACACTAGCAACAATTTCTTTTCCTATACTTATGTATTCAAAGATACTTTTATTTAATCATATATGCTACTGATTACTTTTAAATATGCTTCCCTGGTGGCTCAGAGGGTAAAGCATCTGCTTGCAATGCGGGAGACCCGTGTTCAGTCCCTGAGTTGGGAAGATTCCCTGGAGAAGGAACTTTTAGATAACCCCCCAAACCTAGGGGACAATTTCATTCTCATCCTTATGTTTACTCAGATTTGGGAAAAGCCAGTTTTGTTGGTTAGATGAAAGACAGTTTGTAAATGAAAAATGCATCTGTTTAGTAGCCTTTCTGTTCTTCTATATTCAATGGATTAACATATTTGGTAACACTAATTTAAAAAAATTGCAAATAAATGTTTTATTTAATATAATAGGAACCTCTCTACTAAACTAATATTCACAGAAACATGCATATGTGTTTCATGTTATTCAAAGTACTTAACAATTAGATTCATACCTCTGACCTAGAATATTAATATTAAAATTGTAAATAACAAGATCTCATTATTAATGGAATAAAAATGTTGCAGATAGTAGTAAATAAAAAGCCAATAAGTGTTGCTTTTACAAAACAATTGAATTGAACAGAAATGTGGTGCATTTTCCTTAAAGGGATGTTATCCATTTACATTCAAAAAGTGTGTTTATTTACTGCCACAGATTATGTTTCCTTTACCAAATATTTATTTAGAATCATTTGTATAAATATTGTCTTATCTGTAGCTACATATATGTGTATAACAAGTAGGAAGAATAGGTAGCCTTGAAATGCACTGATGTAAAAAATATTTATTCAGTCTGATGTAATTTATGCAGTCTGTTATGATTCCTAATAAAGTCATTGTGATTTTTCTTTTCTGTAAACTACCAATGGGATTATTATTTCCCTGCAATGAATCAGTTTAAATAGTTATCAGGCACTTATTCAAATATTTCAAATCTGGTTTCCCCCTCTTATTTATAAGTACCTTTCTTTATCCAAAACAAATTGCTACTGGCATTTATCATTTGTGAAAGAAGAAAAGATCTAACCTTTTTTTCTTACAGATAATGTATCTTAGAGACTACACTTGCATGCACAAAACAACTGAATTATTTAGACTAATGTAACTATTCTCAGGCAAATTATCAAATCTACTATATAGATAAACATGATCCATATGCAGGGATTGGGGAAAAATGTTTACAACTACAAACCTAGAGGGACTTGTAGAGTAGGAAGAAAATGCTCTAGAACAATTTCTACTTTATATAATCTTCCCTTGATTTATGAATATTGTGTGAATCATCCTAATATTTTGCAAAAAAGCATCCCTCAGAAAATATAGCTAGAGGTACTGCATAGACCTTCTAATCCACTAGCAGATTTATTAGAAAAGGGATCTGTAGGAAGGAATCTGAGTTCTTTCTCCTTCAAGTGCTGGGCATTATCTTAAGTGGTAAACGTATGACTTTTCTTTGCTTGCTAGGTACAAACTAGAAAACAGAACATAGAATAACACATTTCAATTGATATGTGCAATCAAGAAATTTTTCTTATTTTGTGTGTATTCAGTGTATGTTTATTTTGTGTATTCAATGTATATTTATTTTATGTGTTAATAGATTTAAATTTACCTCACTTGAAATTGCTTCTCTGTTGTGCCATCTTGTCCCGTTCTAGATTATGCTGCCTATCTTCCATTGTTATAAATAGAAAATAATATTAATCAAGACACTCCCAGTAAAACTCAATGTTCATACCTGTTCATCATCATAGCCACAGGCTCCATGTGGCTGTTGAACACTTAAATGTGACTAGTCATAATTGCAATGCCCTGGAAGTGTCAAATACACCCTGAATTGTTGTTATTGTTGTTGCTTAATCAGTCAGTTCAGACTCCTTTGCGACCCCATGGACTGTAGCCTGCCAGGTTCCTCTGTTTATGGGGTTTTCCAGGCACAAATACTGGAATGGGTTACTATTTCCTCCTCCAGAGAATCTTACCAAGCCAGAAATCAAACCCCTATCTCCTGCATTTCCTGCATTGGTAAGTGGATTTTTTTTTTTTTTTTTTTTTTATCACTGAGCCACCAGGGAAGCCCATACATGTATAGCAAATATTAAATATGAAAAAAAGTATGTAAAACATCTCAAGAACGTTTTGTATATTGATGATGTGTGGAAGAAGCATTTGAGATATTTCAGGGTTAAAAAATCAAAATTAATTTCACCTTGTTTCTTTTTAATTTTTAATTGGCCCCCAGAAAGTTAAAATTATATACATCACACTCAATATATTTCTATTAAGTGGAGTTATTTTATATCATTAAGCAGTTTACAAATTATATGCGAAGGAAATGTCCCATTTAATCATCGCTAAATTAAAAAATCAAAACTCAGTGGGACTAATTGGCTTGGCTAGCTTACCTAACTCATAAGTAAATGAATCCTCTGTCTCCAAATCCTTTTTTACTTTTTCCAAATTATTTGCAAGGTGTTTAGCTTGAACATTGCTTAGGAAACAGATGGCAAGAGTTGAAGTCCTGATAATTAAAGGTATTTTTTTTTTTACTTCAATTTTTAAAATATTTCTAAAAGTTTGTGATCTGGTTTACTAATAAATCAAATTAAAAAAAATTGAACTTAAATAAAGTTGGCATATAAGAATAATTATTATTTACTGATTTGACTATTGGTAGCATGGATTTCTTTTTTACTTTCCGAAATATCTTTTGAGCTATTTATTTATGTTTTTTTGCTCTGATCTACTTTTGTGTTGCATATTTTTGGAGTTTACTAAAAATATTAAGGTTATAGTTTCAGAATCTAAAAATTTATAAAATTTGCTGTAAAGATATTTCTTTGATGATGCCATAAAGACTTTATTTACAGATAATTTGGTACATGTAAATCACTAATAGCTGGTAAACATGAAAAGGTCCCATTGTGGTACCAAGTAAGTAAGCTTCTTGTGATGGTTTTAGGAAAATGTAATAAAAACATGATGTAAAAATATCTGCAAAATATCAGTTTACAAAAGCATACAAAAGTTTATTTGGTAAAATTGGAAATGAGTAACATAAATAGTAGTAAAAATATTTCAAATGATATAAAATTAACTTTAAATTTATTATTTTCTTATTAAATGTGAATCACATGTTTATTTAGTCTAAGTACATATTATAATGGCTTCCCAGATGGCACAGTAGTAAAGAATCTGCCTGCAATGCAGGAGACACAGGAGACTCAGGTTTGATCCCTGGATTGGGAAGATCCCTGGAGAAGGAAATGGCAACCCATTCCAGTATTCTGACCTGGAAAATTCCATGGAAACAGGATCCTGGTGGGCACCTGTCCAAGGGGTTATAAAAGAGTCGGTCACAACTGAGTGACTTAGCGCACATATTATAATTTGTATTGCCTTAGTCAGTCGTGGCCAACTCTTTGTGACCCCGTGGACTGTGGCTTACCAGGCTCCTCTGTTTTGGGGGATTCTCCAGGCAAGGGTACTGCCGTGGGTTGCCATGTCCTCCTCTAGGAGTGCTTCCCAACCAGCTGCCCACATTGCAGCCAGATGCTTTACTGTCTGAAGCACCAGGGAATCCCAAGAATACTGGAGTGGGTAGTAGCCTGTCCATTTTCTAGGGGATCTTCCTGACCCAGGAATCGAACTGGGGTCTCCTCTATTGCAGGTGGATTCTTTACAAGTTGAGCTACCAGGGAAGTCCACTTTTATCTTATATTTGCATATGAGTTTGAAATTTCATTAAATTCTTTAGGAAAACAAGCTCAAATTTTAATGACTAATTAAAAATACATATGGTTCTATTGATAGACTTTTATGTAATCATCTGCTGTCATCATTGTAAAATGTGTTGGAGTAATGTAATCATGGGTTGTGAAGTCAGTCTTAAAATTATCTGATGTCAGTCATACCTTGGCTCACGTATTGATTGATTGATTGATAGTCTGGAGAAAATCTTAAGTGGTGTTATGTTTCATTGTGTCGGGATAAAGTCAGTCAAGGATAAATTATAAACCTAAAGCAGTTTGTCTTCCCTTTGTCATACTTAGTATAGAGGTTTTAGAATCCATCACAGTATAATCAGTGTAACATATTAAATACAGTATCCATTTCAAACTAATTTACTGTTCCTTTATCAATATTCTCTATTAGAAAATAGAATTCATAATTTGACTTAAAAGGTTAGACTAACATATGTCAATTTTGATTTAGGTGTCCATCAATAACTAAGTACAAAGGATGAGAAATGATCTTGAATTTTCATACGGGTAGTAAAAATTTATTTTTAAAAATTTGCATTCATTTGGTACATAATGTTAGGCAAATGAATTTTCACTAACTTCTCAAGCTCCATTTTGCCAGTGAAAGAAAAAGAAGGAAAAGTGTATCTATATATAAAACTCATCCATTCTTTAGTATTTTAAAATGTTCCAGAGGCATTCCCTAGTAAGCCAGACAAAAGACCATTAAAGCTTGTATTATAAGAACTGGAGATAGAGATATCCACGACAGTTCCCAGGATGATACTTCTGTTTCATACATTTGGGGAAGTAGGTGGCAAAAGCAGAGGCATGGCCTTCATTAAGAGGAAGGGAAAGAGCTGATTTCTGGAAGACACAGGCAAGCCTCCTCCTCAGGTATCAACATGGGCAAACACCAGTGAATCTTTCAGGAATCATTTCAATAGGAAGTCAGATACTCCAGAAAAGGAAGCTTGATACACTCTAAACCTATTAAAAACTGTATGTTAGTTTCGACTTATGTTGTTTATTGTCCCTTAAAGTCTTGAGAGTCTCTTAGACTGCACAGACATCCAACCAGTCTATCCTACAGGAAATCAGTCCTGAATATTCATAGGCAGGACTGATGCTGAAGCTGAAACTTTAATACTTTGGCCACCTGATGTGAAGAACTGATTCATTTGAAAAGACCCTGATGCTGGGAATGATTAGAGGTGGGAGGAGAAGTGGATGACAGAGGGTGAGATGGTTGGATGGAATCACCGATGCGATGGACGTGAGTTTGAGTAGGCTTGAAGAGTTGGTTATAGACAGGGAGGCCTGGCTGCTGCAGTCCATGCAGTCACAGAGAGTCAAACACGACTGAGCGACTGAAGTGAACTGAGTGTCTTGGAGTTGGGCTTCCCTGGTGGCTCAGCTGGTAAAGAATCTGCCTGCAATGCAGGAGACCTGGGTTTGATCATCCCTGGGTTGGGAAGATCCGCTGGAGAAGGGAAAGGCTACCACTGTGGTATTTTAGCCTGGAGAATTCCATGGACTGTGTAGTTCATGCGGTCACACAGAGTCAGACATGACTGAGCGACTTTCACTTAAGGTCTTGGAGTTAAGTGAACTTAACAAGTTAACAGTAAAAAGGGAATGGTTTTTGCAGTTTTCCTAAGGGATTAGAGACCTTATGAGAAAGCATCTGTTTACAGGCCACTGAGGTAGAAAGGAGAAAATAAAGTAAATAAGTGAACGTAGACTATAGTGCTATTCAAATGATGGTGCAATTTACTATTTAAAAAAGTAAAATAGTTTAAAAAATTAAAATTAGTACAAATAGGATAATATCTCTATGCCTGTTTATTGCATTAATTCAGCATTTGAAGTACCTTTAAAATTTCTGAACATTCTAGAAAGTGATTGTTTAATATTTGAAATTCTATTAGAAATTATCTACATGAAAGTGTTTGCTAATTCACATAACTAACCTTAGAGATACCTTGTCATTGGTGAAATGAGTGGGGCTCAAAATAGAAGGTTATTTAAGAAGAGTGTTCAGGTTCTGCTGTTTGTCAATGAATAAGATAGATAATAGCAGATAAACTCAACAGTTAGTAACACTGGGATAGCAATCAAGATTGTGAGCATCATGAGTTATGCTACACATCATTTTAGAAAGGACTCTATTTTTCTAAAGTATCAAAATACAGCTATACCTGTGTAATTATGCATGGTGAGCTAAGATTGTCTGTCCAGAGAATGGAACTTCTCAGAACAACAGAAGAGTTTGTGTGATTGTCTCTTTGCCTGTTTATGTGCAATGAATGTTTATAGCTGGGGGCAGAATTTGGATCTAAGAATTTCTTTGTCCTTACAACTTAACATTTTATGACTAAGTAAATCAGTTGAAGTCATTTTCCAGCGTATTGTGCATTGGGTTATATGTGAATTAATGGGGGTAAAGACTTGTACTTATTCTCAAGAAATTCACTCTTCAGCCTAAACTGCTGACTCTTTTTTCTTCTTTCAAAATATCCTTCTATACACAATTAGGAACCTTGTACCCATTATATAGGCTAAAAATAAAACAAACAGACAACAACAACAACAACAAATTAGAGGAAAGAAGTAGGAAGGGAGGAAGAAAGAAGAGTTAAAGGCCTTTTGCTAGGATAGGCTATAGTTTAGTGCAGCTTTTGTGAAGCCTAATGTCCCAGTCTTCAGATTGTTATTATTTATTATTACTTTTGGAATTACTTACTTACTTTTGGAATTACTTTTTGGAATTACTATTTTTTAATTTTTTTTAAATTGGGGGATAATTGCTTTGTAATATTGTGTTGCTTTCTGCCACACAACATGCAAATCAGCCATAATTACATATATATATATTCCCTCTTCAGCCTCTGTCCCCTACACTCTAGGTTACCCAGAGTACCAGGCTGGGCTCCCTGTGTTATCTAGCTGCTTCTTACTAGCTATATATTTTACACATGAGAACATATATATGGGGGCTTCCCTGGTAACTCAACTGGTAAAGATTCCACCTTCAATGCGGGAGACCCCAATTAGTTCAATTCGTGTCAGGAAGATCCCCTGGGGAAGGGATGGTTTACCCACTCCAGTATTCTTGGGCTTCCCGGTGGCTCAAATGGTAAAGAATCCGTCTGCAATGAGGAAGACCTGGTTTGATCCTTGGGTTGGGAAACCACTCCAGTATTCTTGCCTGGAGAATCCCATGGACAGAGGAGCCTGGAGAGCTCTGTCCATTAGGTCACAAGGTGTCAGACACGACTGAGTGACTAAGCATAGTCCAGCACAGAATATTTATGTCAAAGCTGTTTTCTTAACTTGTCCTCAGATTGTTTATCACCTGCTCCATATGACATAGTTGATCTTCCTAAACTCATACTTGTTTAAGATTATTGTATTTTTCATATATCAAAGGGTTAATGGCAGTGTTGATATAGTTCTTGTTGATTCATTAATATCATACCCTGATTTAAAAAATAGTTGGGCTTGCTCAATACATATAATGCATTCTCTGGTTTTTCTTAATAAAAGGGGAATGACAGTGAGGGAATTGAAAGCAACCAGAAAAACATACAGGGACTTCCCTCGTGTTCTAGTGGTTAAGATTCCATGCATCCACTGCAGCGGGCATGGGTTGGATCACTGTTTGGGGAACTAAGATCTGGCATCCATGTGGTTAAAAAAATAGCATACAATATCTGTGTAAGGTAATTATCAATATATTAGTTATAATAGATGATTTTCAAATAGTTTCTAATGCATCATTCCATTGCAAATATAAAAATAAAATCCAGGAATTCTGTGATAAGAAAAATGAGGCTCAGGTCCTAAGTGCCCAGATAACATGCACAGCTGTCAAGACACAAATCTAGGATTGGAGAACTATTTACTGCCTCCAAAAATTGTTCATTATATATATATATACACATATATATATATATGACTATGTGATCAAAAGCTGACTTTTTCGCATGTCCCAGACTCTTTGCTATAATTCACTCAAATTATGGTCATTAAAAAAAAAAAAAAAAAAAAAAAGCCTTTACACCCAAATTACGTGAGATTCAGATAAACAGTACTCTTGCCTGGAAAATTTCATGGATGGAGGATCTTGGTGGGTTACAGTCCATGGGGTCACAAACAGTCGGACACAACTGAGTGACTTAACTTTCACTTTCTTTTCATGTATATCACCAATATGGCTAGGATAGAAGTTTATAGCATTTCTTTTCATAATCAAGGCAAATGTAGGACTGTCTCATTAGAATGCAGTTACATTTTAATTTTTTCTGGGAGATAATGCAAGTGCCTCAGTGTTAACTTGGACAGTCCCTCTAGCAGGCCTTCATTAAACCATTCACATGACCATAATCTGTAAAATAAATATTAGAGCTCCCAGTAAAAAATCTTTTCTCCTATTTTCTTTATGTGATCATCAAGTATCGTTTAATATCTGCCATATACCTGTTACAAGGAGGTGCCACAGATATCCTTATAAATAATCTGGACAAAACGCACATTTACTTTTTGTTATGAATTCATACATTGAATTACTTTAGGGAACACACATCTGAGTATCTTTCAGAACCAAGTACTCATGATAAAATCTCTTTCTTCAGAGGAAGCAGTGTAGGTATATAGTATTAATATTAGTAATTCATTACTTTAACATCAGAAACAATGAAAAAAGTGTGCTAATTTTAGAAATATATACTGATCCTTAAAAGTAGACATTGTACTTGATACTGAAACCCTGAATACTTACTACTTAAAAATTAAATATGAATAATATACTTTGGGGTTTTATTTTCTATAAGAGTTTCCCCCCTCCTAAATCAATAAAAGCATGTATATTAAATTCTATAATGTGTATTATTAGTCCCTGTGAAATGGAAAATGATATGGGAAATAATCACTGCTTATTTGCCAGAAGCTTAAGGTAACTAACCCTCTACCTAAAATCTTTTCCTTTTAAAAGTGTGCCTATATTAAGAAGTGAGCATATAACAGATAATTCATAAAATATACCCCACTTACTTGCATTAGTTAGGAAAAAAAGATCAATCTGAATCAATGACATGCCTAAAATGTAGGTTTATGACTCTCCAATATGCTAAAGAAGTCTACATAAATGGAAAAAATTACTGAAAGAAATGGCCTTAACAAAATAAATATTTTAATTAACATATCAATAAATGGAGTATGAGAGAGAGGGATTTGAGTGCTCTGTGAGCTGGCAAAAAGTTTTCTCTCTTACATAACAGTATATACTTTAACAGTCCTGTTTGCGAATATGTGTTTTTTGAGCAGCTTGACTTCATTTGATAGCGATGTTATATTTCCTCTTTGCTGTTTCACACTTATATATGGAAATCTGCCTAGTCTTGCATTAGGTTGCTTTCGGTTACATATTTTTTGTAATTTA